>NC_034203.2:10489741-10816616 GCF_002021735.2 Oncorhynchus kisutch
CTGTGACAATGATGTGGTTATACTTCGTGAAGGATGCCTCAGATTTAGAGAAGAGGTAATCAAAGATGCAGGCATTGACTCCTGGAGTTGTACAACTATTGCATCGGCATGCATGAAAACCTATCGTACACACTTTCTACCTACAGCATCTATAGCTATCCCCTCGCCTGACAACTACTGATGCCAATTCAAGTCATACTCTAGTGGGTCCATTCCATGTTTGGAGTACTTGGCCCAGGATAAAGAAATTTTTAGTCAACAGGGGTGAGAAGGCGTTTGGGTCTTATCATGTAGATGGATACACACCGATTGACGGTGTTGAGACCGTGTTTGAGTACAATGGTTGTTTCTTCCACTGTTGTAAATCTTGCTTTGTGCCCCAGGCCATGTGTGTCCTAACCCAAAAGACTTTTGGGGAAATGTACCGAGAGTTTCAAGACAAATTGGATTCTTTACAGGCTGCTTACGGGTTAAAAGTGAATGTGATGTGGGAGCATGAATGGATCGCACTCAAAAAGTCTGATCCTCATGTTCGAGCCGTCCTTTCCAGCTTTGACACACCAGAACCCTTGGAACCATGACAGGCCTTGTATGGAGGCCGTACCAATGCTTTGACATTGAGGTATGTAGCGCAACCCGACGAGACAATAGGATATGTAGATTTTACATCCCTTTATCCTCGTGTAATGAGTTCCTCATGCTATCCTATGGAGCATCCTGAAATTATTCACCGCGACTTTGACTTACCCCAAAAGATTTTTGTCTGATCAAAACAACTGTCTACCCTCCTAGGGGTTTGTTTATACCAGTGTTGCCTTACAAGGGACCTCAAGGAAAACCTTTCTTTCCCCTTTGTCGCACCTGCAGTGAAAACAACAACCAGGAAAACCCTTGTGATCACTCAGATCAAGAAAGAGCCCTGACAGGTGTATGGGTCAGAGTTGAATTCTCTAAGGCTCTAGAGATGGGGTATCGTGTGGCCAAAATCTTTGAAATGTGGAACTTTTCCAGGAAATCAGACACTCTTTTTAAAGAGTACATCAAGACCTTTTTGAGATGCAAGCAAATGGCTTCAAGACTATCACGACAGAGAAGGCATACTTCTTGACCCTGACAGAATAGAGGTCAACAAAACCAAAAGAAATGTGTCGAAATTGTAATTGAACTCGCTTTGGGGGAAGCTTTCGCAGAGATGCAATATGCTAATAACGTCGATCATTAAAGACCCCGAAGAATTTTTGGAATTTGTTTTTTCGGACCAATACAAAATTTCACATTTTTCATTCTTGAGTCAAGACATTGCCCTGGTGCAATGGAGGCGTAACAAGAAGTGGGTTCTACCCCCTGGTAATGTAAATGGTTGACCTGGTTAGCGTGCACTGTGCTCGGCCCGCCACAGGAGTCGCTGGTGTGCGATGAGACAAGGATATCCCTTCCCGGCCAAACCCTCCCTAACCCGGACAACGCTAGGCCAATTGTGTGTCGCCCCATGTAAAGCCTGGGCGTGAACCCAGAGTCTCTGGTGGCACAGCTATGCTTTTAGGACTAAAGACAATCACGTGGTGTTGAAAGCCAAAGGCGTAACTCAAAACTATGAAAATGCCCCGCGTGTAAACTTGGAATCAATCACACGCTTGGTCGAGGGGTTCATAATGACCGGAATAGTGACTTGGAGATTTTGAGCTCCTAAAAAAAAATTGCTTGGGATAAAAAGGGCTTCCACCTAAAGAATGCCCCACTTACTAAATTAATCAGGGTAGTTTATGACAAGAGACTGCTTTTACCTGATGGGTCCACATCGCCCTTTGGCTACTGACTTATGCTACAAGCCCCAGTGTGTCTTAAAGCTTAAGATATAATGGCTGCTGTAGAAGGTTTTGACCCCCGGTTGCAACTACCATTTTCGGCCTTAATCGCAGGCCCATCCAATTATGGTAAAACTTGTTTTGTAAAAGGTATTTTAGAAAATTCTGAACATGTGTCATCTCAAAAGCCTGACAATATTGTGTGGTGTTATTCATGTTATCAACCTTTGTATGATGAATTGTTGAAGAAAATAAAAATCAAGTTTGTTGAAGGAATACCTGAATCCCTGTCTGATGATGAACTTCTCCCTCATAAAAACAATCTGCTGGTTTTGGACAATATGCTATTTGCAGGTAGCGAACATCTCAAAATTGCACAAGCTTTTACTCAATATACTCATCATAGAAACCTGTCCGTGCTTTACTTGGTGCAGAATGTGTTTCACCAAGGTAAAAATAGTTGTACCATTAGTTTGAACGCCAATTACATGGTTTTGTTCAAAAACCCTAGAGGCAAACTACAAATTAACACTCTAGCTCAGCAGATGTACCCGGGAAGGAAATTCTACTTTATGGAGAGCTATGAATCAAATCAAATGTATTTATATAGCCCTTCGTACATCAGCTGATATCTCAAAGTGCTGTACAGAAACCCAGCCTAAAACCCCAAACAGCAAGCAATGCAGGTGTAGAAGCACGGTGGCTAGGAAAAACTCCCTAGAAAGGCCAAAACCAAGGAAGAAACCTAGAGAGGAACCAGGCTGTGTGGGGTGGCCAGTCCTCTTCTGGCTGTGCCCGGTGGAGATTATAACAGAACATGGCTAAGATGTTCAAATGTTCATAAATGACCAGCATGGCCCAATAATAATAAGGCAGAACAGTTGAAACTGGAGCAGCAGCACGGCCAGGTGGACTGGGGACAGCAAGGAGTCATCATGTCAGGTAGTCCTGAGGCATGGTCCTAGGGCTCAGGTCCTCCGAGAGAGAGAAAGAAAGAGAGAAAGAGAGAATTAGAGAGAGCACACTTAAATTCACAGGACACCGAATAGGACAGGAGAAGTACTCCAGATATAACAAACTGACCCTAGCCCCCCGACACAAACTACTGCAGCATAAATACTGGAGGCTGAGACAGGAGGGGTCAGGAGACACTGTGGCCCCATCCGAGGACACCCCCGGACAGGGCCAAACAGGAAGGATATAACCCCACCACTTTGCCAAAGCACAGTCCCCACACCAACTTACCATCCTGAGACAAGGCCGAGGTATAGCCCACAAAGATCTCCGCCACAGCACAACCTAAGGGGAGGGGGGGGGGGCGCCAACCCAGACAGGAAGATCACATCAGTGACTCAACCCACTCAAGTGACGCACCCATGTAATGCTTTGTAGGTTAGCAGTAAAACCTTGAAATCAGCCCTTGCCTTGACAGGAAGCCAGTGTAGGGAGGCTAGCACTGGAGTAATATGATCAAATATTTTGGTTCTAGTCAGGATTCTAGCAGCCGTATTTAGCACTAACTGAAGTTTATTTAGTGCTTTATCCGGGTAGCCGGAAAGTAGAGCATTGCAGTAGTCTAACCTAGAAGTGACAAAAGCATGGATACATTTTTCTGCATCATTTTTGGACAGAAAGTTTTAGATTTTTGCAATGTTACGTAGATGGAAAAAAGCTGTCCTTGAAATGGTCTTGATATGTTCTTCAAAAGAGAGATCAGGGTCCAGAGTAACGCCGAGGTCCTTCACAGTTTTATTTGAGACGACTGTACAGCCTCCAGTATTTATGCTGCAGTAGTTTATGTGTCGGGGGGCTGGGGTCAGTTTGTTATATCTGGAGTACTTCTCCTGTCCTATTCGGTGTCCTGTGTGAATCTAAGTGTGCGTTCTCTAATTCTCTCCTTCTCTCTTTCTTTCTCTCTCTCGGAGGACCTGAGCCCTAGGACCATGCCCCAGGACTACCTGACATGATGACTTTGATTTGATTTGATTAAGATGAATTGTCAGATTCAACAAAAGATCTCTTTGTTTCTTGGGACCTAGAACAAGCATCTCTGTTTTGTCCGAGTTTAAAAGCAGAAAGTTTGCAGCCATCCACTATGAGGATGCTACCAAAGCGGCATTTTCTTATTTTATCGTGGATTTAAAAGCAAATACAGAACACCTGAGGCTACGAACCAATCTGTTCCCATGTGAGTGGCCGGCTGCGTACATTCCTAAAAAGTAACCGCTATGTCTCTGCTTTTAAAAAGAAACCTGCCCCTCTTGAGAAGCCTAGTTGGGGCTACAGCTAAAGGAAGGAAGGCCATCTTGGGTCACTGTTCTTCAGATCTCCTATTATCCCTATGTGAGATTGCTTTGAATCTTCAAAGGACGCATTTCATTCACCCTGACCCAATTGAAAAAATTAAAGAGACAAAAGACTGCGATCAAACTCTTTGCCAATAAAAGTGCCAGGCTTCAAAAGAGAAGACATAGTAAAGGTAGAAGAAAACCCCCAGACTGTTGTATGCTAAGTATAGCCGTGCCCTTCATCACCAGCCTTATTGCTGCCAGACATGGGGATTGAACACAGAGTGTGATGGCCAATAAAATGTACTTGGTGCGTCAACAAGAGTTGGATAGACTTAAAAAACAAATGCAGGGTCCTGAAAATATCAGACAAACAGCGGGAAATGATTTGGATACGACCATGAAGGATATTTTGAACCAAAAAGGATTGAACCCCTATGATAAGGTCCAAAAATACACAAACCTATTGCAAAGGTATTTGGCCTTGGTAAAACAAGGTGAGAGAGAGACCAACCATTTAACGGTTTCCATACCTGACCCTTTAAAAGATGAGCCTAGCGAGAGCCAAGCCCCTGTAATGCCTATACCTGCAATCTTACCGGCTGAAGATCAAATGCCTGTTGAAGATAACATGTCATGCATAACTTTAACACGTTCCGGCACGTAACAGTTTTTTTTTTGATACATTATGAACAAGATAAGACTCAAAGTGTACCGCTACGTGGAATGACAAAGGAGAGTTTATCCTTCAGGTCGCTGTTGTCAAGGGTTCACATATGCTTGACTTGCTTAAAAGTACCACGGCTGCCCACAAGGTTGCTGATGACAGAAGACCTCCCGGGTGGCGTCAGTTTCTTAAGGCCCTGGCAATCCTCAACATTCCCCTCTCGAGGGTGCCCAACTATAAGCTTCATCAACAGATTCAAGCTTTTAAACAAAAACCTTCAATGAGATAAATCACCCTTAAAGATGCCCCAACAACCCCGCCCCTCTATGAAAGGGATGATGATAACTCACTTACCCCCCTGAACGTCTCTGGACCTTTTCCTAATCCCGATCTCTCAGGGTGGTTAGACTTTTGAATGACTATGATTAAATTCAATACATTTTATTTGAAAAAATAAGCAGGTTAACATTTGTGGCATTCTTGAAACATTTGACGTGAGCATACGCCTTGATTACACGGTCTTAAAGGACACATGTTAGATTTTTTCTTATTTTCCAACAAAACAAGCTATAGCGTTATGATTACTTCTTAAATCATCATTATAAAGAGACATAGCATCTTCAAAAGAAACTCCCCGGGCTCTTTGGCATAGGTAGAATACACAGTGTTGACCACATGTAGTGGGAAGGTTCTTGCACTTGTTTGATGCTGTAGTATATATTTGATCCGTTTTTGGTCAAAAACTCTTTAATAGATTTGGGAAAATGTGAAAAATCGGGGGGAAAGCCGTAGGAATCAAAAAAATTAGAGATTTTTCTTCCTCCTTCGTCTTCTAATGTCACAGCTAGCCAATGTTCCCCCGGCATGTGTTTAGGATGGGTATTGACAATAAACATGGCTGGCCGCTCCGGCCATTTCTCAATAGGTAATTCATCACAAGCCAACACAAAATTGGCCCGTCAACTCTTGGGTATTCATGTCTTTGCTCAACGATCCTTAATAATTATCCACTAAGACCTGTCTTCGGGCATTCACTTCCAAGATTGAATCAGAGCATGCATAAACAATCATGCTAACTGTACAGGCTAAAGGTGTACGGAAACGCAAATCCCAGCCTGAGGTTACCTTGGGACACCATCTACAGATTTCCTGAGGTGTCATCATCAGGTGATAAATTGAAAGCATACAATGTGTAACCCTCTGCAAAATCATTTCTGTCAATAGGTAAAGAGAGATCTTTTAGATGCCGCCCTGTAACAAGGAATAGATTGTCAAATTCTTACACAGATATGTTGTTATTAAATTGTGGTTGGAAAGCCTTAGCAAGGACCTGATGTCCATCTTGACAGAGAGCTACATACTCTGCATTGAAGTGTTGAAAATTAAATTGTTTTTTATCTAAGCTGCCCATATTAGAGGCTTGATCAACCAAATCTATAACCATGTATCGGGGTAAAGGGCCTAGAAAAAGGTTTTCTTGACTGCAGATTCTACTGCCCACAGGTGTGCTAAAGGTTTTCATGGTAATTCTTTAGAGAGGGTAAAGGGCATTTCCTTTCATCAAAGCCTGTGAGTGACCCAGACAAACTGCTGGAGATAGACACTTTTTTAATAAAAAGCGTTTCCTCCAACACTTTAAAAAAAGATTCAGCTAATGTCTTCTTTCGTGTAAATTGATGCAGAATTGAATGAAATTCCAAAACATTTTTTAAATGAAAATTCTGACTCTGCTAACGAATGTTCCCCGCATGTGGAAATCCTTAAAATGCCTCTGCGCAACTGTAGCCCATGCCACATACTGTAACAAATGTTATTATGGCTTTATTATAAAGGGTCTTTATCTTTCTTTTCATCGAATTGCATATTAAAAAAAATATTTAAAAAGCCCCAAGGCCTATGATTTATTAATCCGGCCCTGGGTTTTTTAATAATTTATGGACTAGGAACTGCCACTGAGCGTTTTTCTATGAGTCAAGACTGGCTCTTGAAATTGTATTAAATAAATGCCAGCTAAATAGCTGATAGACTGGCTGGCTAGCAGCATCCAACAGACTGGGGGTAGAGAAACACTGGTGCATAACATGTATTAGTTTATTAACAGCCCAGCAACGATACAGTACATGCAAATAATATTCTAACCGCCAACAACACATGGATAAGGTAACATTTCAGTTTGTGGGATTTCTGGGATGAATTGTGTCATGGTTTCAGAAATATATTTACTCATCAAGTAACACTCATAGATATTAATATGTAGGTTAACAGTCTGTCATGAAAGATGTAGTAATATACAGTTTTTAGCCTTCTTTATGTTTACTATTTTCTACATTGTAGAATAATAGTGAAGACATCAAAACTATGAAATAACACATATGGAATCATGTAGTAACCAAAAAAGTGTCAAACAAATCTAAATATATTTTAGATGCTTCAAAGGAGCCATGCTTCGCCTTGATGACAGCTTTGCACACTCTTGGAATTCTCTCAACAAGCTTCATGAGGTAGCCACCTGGAATGCATTTCAATTAATAGGTGTGCATTGTTAAGTTAATTTGTCGATTTTTTTCCTTCTTAATGCGTTTGAGCCAATTGGTTATGTTGTGACAACGGGTGGTATACAGAAGATAGCCCTATTTGGTAAAAGACCAAGTCCATATTATGACAAGAACAGCTCAAATAAGCAAAGAGAAATGACAGTCCATCATTACTTTAAGACATGAAGGTCAGGCAATGCAGAAAATGTCAAGAACTTTGAAAGTTTCTTTAAGTGCAGTCGCAAAAACCATCAAGCGTGTCATGGAAATTCTAATCACCAATCAGGATATTACTTTATTAAATAACATTGATTAATTATTGCAATAATGAAGCTGGTCGACAAATTACTCCTAGATGATTCGTTGAGATGCTTTGAGTCACAGCATTTTATGGCAAAGTACATCCTCCTAAATGTTCATGGCAAACAGATGTATGGAATGGATCACAAGGTGAGACTTGATATATGAGACTGTTCTTATTGTACAGAGTTTGCCCCCTAAGATCTCGTCCTTGTTACTTCACAGTACAGAAACAGCAAGTCATTCTATGGCATAAATCAATTGTAAAGTCATGAGGGGAGTGAGTCTCTGGGTCATACACTATCCCAGGATAGGTGCAACATCAGAGATGACGTACAATGGTTCCAGACACTAACCCACACATCTCTTCTCAGACCTTATCTCCCAAGTCCAAAGGAGGGAGTGACTGGTGCACAGACATTGTGGAGACAAGTAATTGGTTCCCCATTAATCACGCCAGCTCTTCACATGGTTTAAAATAGGAAAAGAAATTCCAAAAAGTTTGTGACAGTCCGTAGAAACATGTCAAACGATGTGTAGAATCAATCTTTAGGATGTTTCTAACATAAGTCTTCAATAATGTTCCAACCGGAGAATTCCTTTGTCTTCAGAAATGCGACGGAACGCAGCTAACTCTCGCATGGTCAGCGCATGGTCAGCTCGTGGCACTCTGGGAGATCTCCTCTCATTCGCCCCCACTTCACAGTAGAAGCATCTAACAAGGTTGTAAAGACTGTTGACATCTAGTGGAAGCCTTAGGAAGTGCAACATGACACCATATCCAGTGTAACACTTTAATTATTTGTTCAGGCCAGGGGTTATTGTTATTGTGGTTGATTAGGGGTGTGTCGAGTGTAGGCTTGGCTGCCTGAGGCGGTTCTCAATCAGCAGTCAGGTGCTTCTCGTTGCCTCTGATTGGGAACCGTATTTAGGTAGCCTGAGTTCGCTTTGTATTTCGTGGGTGATTGTTCCTGTCTCTGTGTTGTGTCACCAGATAGGCTGTATTAGGTTTCACGTTCCGTTTGTTGATTTTGTATTTATTAAGTTATTTCATGTATCGTCACTTTTCATTCATTAAAGAACATGAGTAACCACCACGCTGCATTTCGGTCCGACTCTCTTTCAACGAACGAAGAACGCCGTTACACTAGCATCTGGGCCTGAGTAACAGGCAGTTTACTTTGGAAATGCTTTTCATCCGGATGTGAAAATACTGCCCCCTACCCCAAAGAAGTTAAATATCCTGTTATGGCACAACTCCACGCGCAGGGAATTCAAAAATATTCTTTAGAAATATTTAACTTTCACACATTAACAAGTCCAATACAGCAAATGAAAGATAAACATCTTGTTCATCTACCCATCATGTCCGATTTAAAAAATATTTTACAGCGAAAACACAACATATATTTATGTTAGACCACCACCAAATCAAAGGAAAAACACAGCCATTTTTTCCAGCCAAAGATAGTCACAAAAGCAGGATTAGAGATAAAATGAATCACTAACCTTTTGAAAATCTTCATCAGATGACTCATATGACATGTTACACAATACATTTATGTTTTGTTCGATAATATGCATATTTATATCCACAAATCTTGGTTTACATTGACGCCATGTTCAGAAATGCCTCCAAATTATCCGGAGGAATTATAGAAAGCTATGCCAGATAACAGAAATACTCATCATAAACTTTGACTAAAGATACATGTTCTACATATAATTAAAGATACACTGGTTTTTAACACAACCGCTGTGTCAGATTTTTTTTTAACGTTACGAAAAAAGCCTACCATGCAATAATCTGAGACAGCGCTCAGACGTAAAAGTATATCTCCTCCATGTTGGAGTCAACAGAAATACGAAATTACATCATAAATATTCCCTTACCTTTGATGATCTTTCATCAGAATGCAGTGCAAGGAGTCCTAGTTCCACAGTAAATCGTTGTTTTGTTCCATAATGTGCAATACTAGTGTCCAATTAGCTGCATTTGCTAGCACTTTCAGCTCACGTGCCCAAAAGCTGACGCTGGTCCAGGACAACTCGCACGAAAACTTCAAAAATATATATTCCAGGTCGAATAAACTGGTCAAACTAAGTAGAGAATCAATCTTCACATCTTTACATCACTTGCATATGCCTTAAAAAAGGCTTCTAAACTGTCTAACTACAGGGCAAAACAGACCAAAAGGGCAAAACAGACCAAAAGAACATAGCGGAACACTCAACCATTAACGGTTTGATTAACTGATCTCTTCCCATTAAAATGTTACAGACCTACAACCACACTTCAGTTAAATTGGTACAGCACTCTCACTAACGGGTCCAACAAATTTAGCCTCTTACAAGGCACACCTCAAAATATGTTAATGAGCCAGAAACATCAATATCATACGCCAACTAGCGTCCAAAAGGTTTTTGGCCCTCCAAAAATACAGTGTGGGGGTGTATTCTGTGGAGTGGTACTAAATTACCCAGATATTATTGACAAGCTGAGTATTGCACCGCTTGAAAAAAATATCTTCATGACAGTAACACGGAGGGCACCGAGCTTAGATTCTATATCACTCTGTACGCCTACAAATCAAATATGTACAAACAGAACACACACCTTCACTCACACACTCATTACTGACGCCACACACTTACACCCACACACACACACCCTGACATTTACACTAATTGCTATAGCAATTATTGATTTGATTTATTACTACCATTATGCTGCTGTCGCGTTTGTGAGGAAAGGCAGACCAAGGCGCAGCGTGTGTTGAGCTCCACATCTTTTAATAAAGTGAAACTTCTAAACAATCCAATAAACAAACCAACGAAACGTGACATCCGTGGTGCTACATGCACATACACAAAACAATATCCCACAAAGCAGGTGGGAACAGGGAACCCTTAAGTATGATCCCCAATTAGAGACAACGAACATCAGCTGCCTCTAATTGGGAACCATACTAAGAGCACCAACATATAAATAAAAAAACTAGAACACCCCCCTAGTCACGCTCTGACCTAAACACCATAGAGAACCAAGGGCTCTCTATGGTCAGGGCATGACAGCTGCTGTTCATTGATTATTGATTGACATAACCATTACTATCTACCTATTTATCTTGCTACTAGTCACTATGACTCCAGGTTACATGTATATATTACCATTAATATAACAATATGAGTATTTATATATTTCTACTACCAGTCCCTTTATATGTATAGACCTACCTTCACCACTCCAGTGTGTTTTTTTCAGGGGGTAGATCAGCTATAATATTGCAGATAGATTGTAGCTTCCATCAATGTAATTGTCTGCATCATTTCCAATCCCCCATATATTTTTGGGGTGAATATATAAAACATATATATTTTAATATATATTCTCCTTTATTATTTTTTCCTAACCCTACCACCCCTCCACAATTAGAGCAAACTAATGGACAACAACACTTAGGCTTCTGCTTCCAGCATATACATACTATATACAGTGCCTTGCGAAAGTATTCGTCCCCCTTGAACTTTGCGACCTTTTGCGACATTTCAGGCTTCAAACATAAAGATATAAAACTGTATTTTTTTGTGAAGAATCAACAACAAGTGGGACACAATCATGAAGTGGAACGACATTTATTGGATATTTCAAACTTTTTTAACACATCGAAAACTGAAAAATTGGGCGTGCAGATTTTTTCAGCCCCTTTACTTTCAGTGCAGCAAACTCTCTCCAGAAGTTCAGTGAGGATCTCTGAATGATCCAATGTTGACCTAAATGACTAATGATGATAAATACAATCCACCTGTGTGTAATCAAGTCTCCGTATAAATGCACCTGCACTGTGATAGTTTCAGAGGTCCGTTAAAAGCACAGAGAGCATCATGAAGAACAAGGAACACACCAGGCAGGTCCGAGATACTGTTGTGAAGAAGTTTAAAGCCGGATTTGGATACAAAAAGATTTCCCAAGCTTTAAACATCCCAAGGAGCAATGTGCAAGCGATAAAATTGAAATGGAAGGAGTATCAGACCACTGCAAATCTACCAAGACCTGGCCGTCCCTCTAAACTTTCAGCTCATACAAGGAGAAGACTGATCAGAGATGCAGCCAAGAGGCCCATGATCACTCTGGATGAACTGCAGAGATCTACAGCTGAGGTGGGAGACTCTGTCCATAGGACAACAATCAGTCATATATTGCACAAATCTGGCCTTTATGGAAGAGTGGCAAGAAGAAAGCCATTTCTTAAAGATATCCATAAAAAGTGTTGTTTAAAGTTTGCCACAAGCCACCTGGGAGACACACCAAACATGTGGAAGAAGGTGCTCTGGTCAGATGAAACCAAAATTGAACTTTTTGGCAACAATGCAAAACGTTATGTTTGGCGTAAAAGCAACACAGCTCATCACCCTGAACACCCTATCCCCACTGTCAAATATGGTGGTGGCAGCATCATGGCTTGGGCCTGCTTTTCTTCAGCAAGGACAAGGGAGATGGTTAAAATTGATGGGAAGATGGATGGAGCCAAATACAGGACCATTCTGGAAGTAAACCTGATGGAGTCTGCAAAAGACCTGAGACTGGGACGGAGATTTGTCTTCCAACAAGACAATGACCCAAAACAGAAAGCAAAATCTACAATGGAATGGTTCAAAAATAAACATATCCAGGTGTTAGAAGGGCCAAGTCAAAGTCCAGACCTGAATCCAATCGAGAATCTGTGGAAAGAACTGAAAACTGCTGTTCACAAATGCTCTCCATCCAACCTCACTGAGCTCGAGCTGTTTTGCAAGGAGGAATGGGAAAAAATGTCAGTCTCTCGATGTGCAAAACTGATAGAGACATACCCCAAGCGACTTACAGCTGTAATTGCAGCAAAAGGTGGCGCTACAAAGTATTAACTTAAGGGGGCTGAATAATTTTGCACGCCCAATTTTTCAGTTTTTGGTTTGTTAAAAAAGTTTGAAATATCCAATAAATGTCGTTCCACTTCATGATTGTGTCCCACTTGTTGTTGATTCTTCACAAAAAAATACAGTTTTATATATTTATGTTTGAAGCCTGAAATGTGGCAAAAGGTCACAAAGTTCAAGGGGGCCGAATAATTTCGCAAGGCACTGTATAGTGCATTCGGAAAGTATTCACACCCACTGACTTTTTCCACATTTTGTTACGATACAGCCTTATTCTAAAATGGATTATATAAGGAAAAATAAACATCAATCTAAACACAATACCCCATAATGACAAAGTGAAAACAGGTTTTGTAGACATTTTTGCCAATGTATTAAAAATAAAAAAACTGAAATACCTTATTTACATAAGAATTCAGACCCTTTACTATGAGACTCGAAATTGAGCTCAGGTACATCCTGTTTCCATTGATCATCCTTGAGATGTTGGAGTCCACCTGTGGTAAATTTAATTGATTGGACATGATTTGGAAAGGGCACACACCTGTTTATTTAAGGTCCCACAGTTGACAGTTCATGTCAGAGCGAAAACGAAGCCATGAGGTCGAAGGAATTGTCTGTAGAGCTCTGAGACAGGATTGTGTCGAGGCACAGATCTGGGGAAGGGTACCAATAAATGTCTGCAGCATTGAAGGTCCGCAAGAACACAGTGGTCTACATCATTCTTTAATGCAGCTGCAGCTGTACATAGTCTATTGGTAAATAGCCCACCCTTTTTCACCTACCTCATCCCCATACTGTTTTTATTTATTTACATTTCTGCTCTTTTGCACACCAATATCTCTACCTGTACATGACCATCTGATCATTCATCACTCCAGTGTTAATCTGCAAAATTGTAATTATTTGCCTACCTCCTCATGCCTTTTGCACACATTGTATATAGACTCCCCCTTTGTTTTCTACTGTGTTATTGACTTGTTAATTGTTTACTCCATGTGTAACTCTTTGTTGTCTGCTCACACTGCTATGCTTTATCTTGGCCAGGTCTCAGTTGCAAATGAGAACTTGTTCTCAACTAGCCTACCTGGTTAAATAAAGGTGAAATAAAAAAAATTATAAAATAATGGCAGAAGTTTGGAACCACCAAGCCTCTTCTTAGAGCTGGCCGCCCAGACAAACTGACCAATCGGGGGAAAAGGGCCTTGGTCGAAGAGGTGACCAAGAACCCGATGGTCACTTTGACAGAGCTCCACAGTTCCTCTGTGGAGATGAGAGAAACTTCAAGAAGGACAACTATCTCTGAAGCACTCCACTAATCAGGCCTTTATGGTAGAGCGTCCAGACGGAAGCCACTCCTCAGTAAAAGACACATGGCAGCCCGCTTGGTTGTTTGCCAAAAGGCACCTAAAGACTCTCAGACCATGAGAAACAAGATTCTCTGGTCTGATGAAACCAAGACTGAACTCTTTGGCCTGAATGCCAAGTGTCACGTGTGGAGGAAACCTGGCACCATCCCTATGGTGAAGCATGGTGGTGGCGGCATCATGCTAAGGGGATGTTTTTCAGTGGCAGGGACTGGGAGACTAATCAGGATCGAAGGAAAGATAAATGGAGCAAATGGTATTGCGAGATCCTTGATGAAAACCTGCACCAGAGCGCTCAGGACCTCAGACTGCCGCGAAGGTTCACCATCCAAAAGGACAATGTCCCTAAGCACACAGCCAAGACAATGTAGGAGTGGCTTCGGGACGAGTCTCTAAATGTCCTTCTCTGAATTTTGCTTCAACAAAGTAAAGTGTCTGAATTCTTGTGTTTCTAAACATTTCTAAAAAAGCAGTTTTTGCTTTGTCATTATGGGGTACTGTGTTTAGATTGATGAGGAAGAAATGCATAATATCAATTTTAAAATAAGGCTGTAACTTAACAAAATGTGGAAAAAGTCAAGGGGTCTGAATACTTTCCGAATGCACTGTACATTTTACAGACACCATAGTTATCTTTTATTTTATTTTTAGTCCCATCCTTCAGTTCCACTCAAACCCTCCCATCTATCTCTGAACACCATTCAGTTTTGATTTCTATTTCCAATACATCATTCCCATATCTCTGCATTGTTGGGAAAGAGCTCTCGAGGTAAGAGTTTCATTGTGCTGTTTTACACCTGGTGTATCCTGTGCACGTGGTCAATAAGCTTTGAAACTACACACACGATCGTTCATTATTTTGAACGTAAATAAGATGTGATTACATCTGCATTATGAAACCATTAAGAAGCAAGAAACACTGTTGCTACCATTGCCAATATCGTCTTGTTCACCAAACGCCTGGCTTTACCTATTAATAAAGCCAGGCTATCTGTCTACCTCTCTCTCCTCTCTCTGCCTTTAGTGCACTCCTCCTTTACAGCAGAACTCATCTAACCCTTTCCCCTGTTCAGGGATGGTGTCCTTTCTTACAAAAATAATAATAAAAAAAATAAGCAGTGATGTCAAATGTCATTGGCTTTAGCAGGAGCTTTTGGAGCAGTGACTTCTGACATTTTCTGTATCAATAAGCCATTTCCCAGTGACAGGTCAAATAAATCTCTGTCTCCTGGTGTGGAGGTGGTGGAGCTGTTAATAATACAAATAATCTGACAGTGACACGCACAGATTATCCCTTTATTTGTTTCATAACGCAGATGTAATCACATGCCAATCTTATTTCCATCCAAAGTAATGAGATTATCTGTCTAGTTTCAAAGTTTATAGGCCACGTGTACGAGATACACCAGGTGTAAAACAGTACAATGAAATTATTACCTCAAGCTCTTTCCCAACAATGCAGTATTAATAATAATAATAATATAGATAATAACAGAAAATGTAATAAACTATTAAATAATAATACAGGCCGATGCCATATTCAATGTGCAGGAGTACTGGAGTGGTTTGGGTAGGTTTAAACATATAAAGAGACTGGTAGTAGGAATCTATAAATACTTATGGTATTATATTTCTGGTAATACAGTGTATTTGGAAAGTATTGAGACCCCTTGACTTTTCCACATTTTGTTACGTTACAGCCTTATTCTAAAACTGATTTAAAAAAAAAAAATCTAATCAATCTACGCACAATACCCTATAATGACAAAGCAAAAAGAGGTTTTAAAAAACGTAAGATCACATTTACGTAAGTATTCAGACCCTTTACTCTACTTTGTTGAAGCACCTTTGGCAGCGATTACAGTCTCCAGTCTTCTTGGGTATGACGATACAAGCTTGGCACACCTGTACTTGGGGAGTTTCTCCCATTCTTCTCTGCAGATCCTGTCAAGTCCTGTCAGGTAGGAAGGGGAGTGTCGCTGCACAGATACAGGTCTCCCCAGAGATGTTCAATCAGGTTCAAGTCCAGGCTCTGGCTCGGCCACATGACATTCAGAGACTTGTCCCGAAGCCACTCCTGCCTTATCTTGGCTATGTGCTTAAGGTCATTGTCCTATTGGAAGGTGAACCTTCGCTCCAGTCTGAACATCCCCTCAGAATGATACTGAACCACCATGCTTCACCGTAGGGATGGTGCTAGGTTTCCTACCAGACATGACACTTGGTATTCAGGCCAAAGAGTTCAGTCTTGGTTTCATCAGACTAAAGAATCTTGTTTCTCATGGTCTGAGAGTCTTAGGTGCCTTTTGGCAAACCCCAAGCGGTCCTGAGAACTCTGGAGCAGGTTTTCATCAAGGATCTCTCTGTACTTTGCTTCGTTCATCTTTTTCTCGATCTTGACTCGTCTCCGAGTCCCTACCGCTGAAAAACATCCCCACAGCATGATACTGCCACCACCACGCTTCACTGCAGGGATGGTGCCAGGTTTCCTCCAAACTTGGCACTCAGGCCAAAGAGTTTAGGCATGGTTACATCAGAAACCAGAAGTGTTTTAACACTGCATGGTGTAAAGCCATATTTGCATATTTCCCAGGGTGCCTTTTCTTGTCGATTGAATTGTAGTTACACACGGTTATTGACTTTTTTCCTTTTAAAGGCCTGTGGCTTTCACCAAGTGAGTACCTAGATGGATGCTAGCATTAAACTTGAACTTGATTGCAATACAATACACTACAATACATACAGCATATCCTAAGGTCTTTGACGGCCTAGGTTTATTCTTACACAGTGGTGTTAGGAAACTCTTGGTTTACAGGCCACATCAGGCCTGCAAGTCACATTATGCTGGCTTGCAAAGTGATGTGTAATTCAAAGATAAAGACCCCCAAAAAAGCATGTTTGAATGACACTGAGTTGCAACGTTGTTACATCTAATGCCTGTTTGCCTGAGACAGACTGATCCTGCAAAGCTGTTTGTATGCGTGTACATATGCATATACACACACTCGCATTCAAACGCACACACGTGTTTTATTCTCGGGTGGGGGGGACTCGGATGGACGAGGGGCAGCTCGAGGGGAACTGTTGGGGGGGGGGGGTGATCTTGGAGGGCTGGTGGCTGATAGGTCGCTGGTTAGGGTCCTCGTTTTTGACCTTGTGGGAGATCTGTCAACGTGCCCTTGAGCAGGGCTTTAGGGCGTTGACCCTGATTGCTTCTGTGGGTCACTCTGGATGGGAGTCTGTTAGATGACTGAATGTAATGTAAATGTTGAGCTTCTTCACTGCAAGTAGATTGTATGCTTTAATATAAAAAAATTAAAATGTATATAATAATAACAATAATACACATACAGTATACAAAAAAAAATACAACCAAGAAATAGAAACATATTTTAGTGGGCAGGAATAATAGGAATATATATATACATAATAGGAATATGCAGACTATGATATGAATTATACAGAATACGCTAGGATGTGCAATAAAGTAAATAGTCATAAATGTAAAAAGATATATATATATATATTTTTTTTAAGTGTAATTCCTAGTGATGGAGAAATTAAGTTTCCTGAAGCATTGAACATTTCCAGCATATTGTGTCGGAAAAAGGTTCATTGCTCAAGGCTTTGGTCAACACAGTGTACAATAGTGGCACCTGCTGGTCAAAAGAATTTAGAACAGCAAAATGATTGTAGCGCATGCGCAGCGTAGCATTTGTGTCTTATACCAAACCAATAAGATGGTTGTTTGATGAAATAAAGCTTCAGATGTCATTAATCACACACTGATAATGTGATAAAAGCATCAGCACACCGCTTCAAAATAAACTGCTTAGCGATTTCGACAAATGCCCCAGAGCTCCAATATTAAAAGTAACATCACTAGTAATTCTTATTAGAATCCAGCCTTTTAGGATAGCCAACCGATGGAATGTTTTTTGTCAACCTCAATCTGCATTCATAACGACTGTCAGGATTAGGTAAATTGAATAGAAGACTACCTAAACCATTTAAACTGGAACAACCATTTAAGTAACGGGTGCAATAAATCTAACCAACTGATTTAGAATAGTTTAGAAAAATGTAATATGTATCTTTGTGTAAGCATTAATTAATCAATCAATGCAAAAATACAGATATTAAAAACACATCAGCCTGCAGTAGAGCATTCTGGGAAATATGATAATGATGGGTGTGGTTTTGATGGGATTGTTTTACTTTCCAAAGTTTAAAATTATAACTCTGGTGAGTGTTAATTTCACTCTTACACTAGAAATGTTACACTGAAAAATCAACACTGGAAAATATGCTGTGCAGTTTGTCAATAATCTCTGGGCAATTTGTTTGCTCCTTTAATTGTTCTCACCAGTGGCAGACAGAAGCAAATGTCATTAAGACTATAAGATACGTTTTCAGACACCTTGATTCAATGAACATTGACTGTGTCTACGCAGACAGACAGGAGCTGTTAATGTAGTCAGAAGATTCCACAAGACACATACGCATGCACACACACACATAGCATGTTTTCCTATTCTTGTCGGGATTTCAAATGGATTTCCATTCAAAATCATATTTTCCCTAATCCTTAAGATAACTCCTAACCCCTAATCACTTACCCTAACCCTAATTGTAACCCTCACCCTTTGTCCTCGTGGGGACGTGGTAAATTATTCGCTGTAGTTACAAGCAGGTGTTGGACTTGGAACCAAAATGATTTTCCATGAATTTCGTTGTGAACAGAACCATGGTTGATATCGTTCCTTTCGGTTCATTTTTAAACCTCTGAAATCGATAAAAAAATGTACATTTAGTGCAACATTAATAAATGACTTAACCAATGGATAGAGCAGCTGGCTTTGGAGCAGGCAAGCCATGTACATGCATTGGATGGACAAGTGTAGTGTAGAGTGGGATATGCGACAAAAATGTTGTGGGTGAGAAAAGCGCTGGGCATAAAACGCTGGGCCGCTTGTTGTTATGACATTAATTATCTGAATTCTGTCCACATTATTATACCTATGGAGGAGCAGCTTCTATGAAGGAACTTTGAATGTCTTTGAACTTCATAAAGTTGGCTTAATTAATGTTGGACCAGAGCTAGCCCTTGATCATGACTCTCAGTTCCAGTACATTACACATAATGCCGCCTCGAGTATTCAAGAGCTATACCAGAGCTAGCTAGCTAGCTAACAAGCTTGTGTGTGCAGAGCGAGTTCTGCAGGCTCTAGTATTGTCTAATCTTGATTATTGTCCAGTCGTGTGGTCGAGTGCTGCAAGGAAATACCTAGTTAAGCTGCAGCTGGCCCAGAACAGAGCGGCACGCCTTGCTCTTCATTGTAATAAGATGGCTGATTTAAGTACTATGCATGTCAGTCTCTCTTGGCGAAGTGTTGAGGAGAGACTTGTTCCATCACTTCTTCTTTTTATAAGAAACAATGTGTTGAAGATCCAAGCTCTAACACGAACACTTACCCCACCAGACATGCCACCAGGGGTCTTTTCACAGTCCCCTATTCCAGAACAAATTCAAGAAAGCAAGTATTATATAGAACCATTATTGTATGGAACTCCGTTCCATCTCATATTGCTCAAGTGAACAGCAAACCTGGTTTAAAAAAACAGATAAGGCAACACCTCACGGCACAACACCTCTCCCCTATTTGACCTAGATAGTTTGTGTGTATGTATTGATTTTTTCTTCTGGAAAAGTTTTATTGTTGCATTTACTTTAAAACAGCTCACATATATTTTTGCACGTCATTGTATACACATAAAAATGGCATAAAAGCATAAAACACAGCATTTGAATATTACATTTAAATTAGTTAAAAAGTACATGTTGTTAAAAACAATAGAAACAACCATGAATAAAAATGACTTTTTCTTGTCAAACATCCAATCTGTAAAATCCATTTAAAATGTGTACAAATGATTTAACAAAAGTAAAACATTTTTAAGACATGAAAACAAAAAGTGACTTTGTTAAAAAGCGGTCTTCGGTCCTTTGTGTGTATGTATTGATATGTAGGCTACGTGTGCCTTTTGTCAAAAAAATAAGAAAAAAAAGAAAATAAAAGATATGTAGTTCTGTTCTTGAGCTGTTCTTTTCCGTTAATGTTCTATATTATGTCATGTCTCCCTTTGTTACTCAGTCTTCCTGCTCAAACCCAACCCCCTTTCCTTTATGTAACCAGCCGTCATGTCGGCTCCGTCCACCAGGGACGGTTTCTTTATGACATAATTTGTAATCAATGTATGATCCATTCTCTGTATATGTAATTCTGTGTGATTAGTTAGGTATTTAGTAAAAAAATAATTAAACCAAATTTTGTATTGCTGATTCAAGTTGTTAGCCAGGGTTCGTGACGATAACCAAGAATTTACAACTTTCAGATGAGACTAAATTAAGGTGAGGATTAAATATTGACTGCTACTGACGTAAAAGATAACCAGGTCTTTAAGAGTTTATTCTGAAGATAACAGCTCAATAAACATCATTTTATGGTGCCCCGACTTTCTAGTTAATTATTTACCTGAGTAGCTTAATTAGGTAATATTAATTACAGAGAAAGGATTTTATAGAATAGCATGTCATATCACTTAATCCGGTATAGCCAAAGACGACACGACACTAGCAATGATCATCAACGCATTTGACAGAGCTATATCAGCTAATGTCACGACTTCCGCAGAAGTCGGTCCCTCTCCTTGTTCGGGCGGCGTTCGGCGGTCGACGTCACCGGCTTTCTAGCCTCCGCCGATCCACTTTTCATTTTCCATTTGTTCTGTCTTTGTCTTACACACCTGGCTTCACTCAACCAATTACTTGTTTATTATTTAACCCTCTGTTTCCCATGTTGTGTTTGTGAGTGATTGTTTATTGTAATTCGGTCCATCTTTGTGGGCTTGTGATGTTACTTTGTATATTTGTCTTTTTGAGTAAAGTTAGTTGATTACTCATATCTGCTGTCCTGCGCCTGACTCTCTAAACCAGCTACACACAGGACCCTTACAGAATCACTCACCTGAAGAATGGAGTCAGCAGGATCAGACGCCCTCCCTGTTGCAGTGGAGGAGCGCGATCAGCAGCACACGACCATGTTGCAACGTCTGGGCACAGCCATGGATCGTGTGCTGCAGACGATGGATTGTTGGGAGAGAGGAGGAGGTTTTCCAGCGCCTCCACCATCCCCACTGCGGCAGGTCCCACTATCCACCCCTTCACCCGGTCCCAGCGGGATTCGACACGCGCTCCCGAGGGAGTATGATGGGACGTCTGCCGGAGGCCAGGGGTTTCTACTCCAGCTGGAGCTCTACCTGGCGACCGTCCACCCGGCTCCTTTGGGGCGTGAGAGTGTGTCCGCCCTCATCTCCTGCCTCTCAGTCAAAGCCCTGGAGTGGGCCAACACCGTATGTAGTGAAGGAGACGCGGCGTTTGGCCCATTACGCAGAGTGAACGTCTGTTCCACCTGAGGCAGGGGATGAGGATCGGGCAGGATTTCGCCTTGGGCTTCCGGACCGTGGCCGCCAGCGCGGGATGGAATGACAGGGCCCTGATCGATCACTACCGGTGCAGTCTGCGCAAGGACGTCCGTCGGGAGTTGGCCTGCCGAGACACCATCCTCACACTGGACCAGCTGGTGGACCTGTCCATCCGGCTGGACAACCTGCTGACTGCCCGCGGACGTCCGGATCGGGGCCTGTCAGTTCCATCCCCCAGCACCTCTGCTCCGACGCCCATGGAGCTGGGAGGTGTTACACTTAGGGCGACCGGGGGAGGGGCCATTTCCTGCACCATCTGTGGCCGCAGAGGGCACACTGCTGGTCGGTGATGGGGGGGTTCCTCAGGGAGTCAAGGCAGCAGGCAGGGCACTATTGTGTCACCCCAGGTGAGTCGGCACCAGGCTCATCCAGGGCCACCTGTTGCTCACATGTATGTGTTTATTTCATTTCCTGAGTTTTCCCCGCATTCCCAGCATAAGGCGCAAGTAGAATTTTATTGAATTTCATTTGCCCATAGTTTAGGGATCCCCCTTGTTCCTGTGGATATGCCCTTCCCGGTGCACGCCCTAGATAGTCGGCCATTAGGGTCAGGAAAGATTAGGGAGGCCACCGCTCCACTAGACATGGTTACGCAGGAGGGTCATAAAGAGAGAATCAGTCTCTTCCTTATTTATTCTCCTGCGTTTCCCATGGTGCTGGGCCTACCCTGGTTGGACTGTTATGACCCCACTATTTCGTGGCAACAGATGACTCTCAAGGGGTGGTCACGAGAGTGCTCAGGGAGGTGTGTGGGGGTTTCCATCGGTGCGACTACGGTGGAAAGTCCAGACCAGGTCTCCACCGTGCCAATTTGCCAATTTGGCTCTCGCCTTCTGTAAGAAGAGGGCGACTAAATTACCACCTCATCGATGGGGGGATTGTGCGATAAATCTTCTGGTTAGACGCAGCACTTCCCAGGAGTCACGTGTATCCTCTGTCACAGGAGGAGACGGTGGCTATGGAAACACATGTCTCCGAATCCCTGGGGCAGGGATATATTCGGCCCTCCACTTCACCTGCCTCCTCGAGTTTGTTTGTGAAGAGGAAGGATGGGGGTCTGCGCCCGTGTATTGACTATCGAGGTATCAATCAGATCACTGTGTGTCAAGTTGTCTAGGTGTTATAATTATTTCAGCTCTGCCCAAACTTGAAAACGGCTTGCTCAACATGTGAAGGATGCAAAGGGACAACTCAATTCCTTTTTAGTGTTTTATTATGGTTTTGATGACATTTGTTGAATATGTTGAAACAGTTGATTTGTTGAATAGAGTAGTTGAATGACAGAGGAATAAGGAATAGGGAATAGGAATAGGTTGATAACCTTAAACAGAGAATAAACATGCATTATTTTACACAATAAACAATGCATGACACAGCAACAAAGCATGGCTTTGAATAAAGTAAACGTTTAAACAATTTAATCTAGCACTTCAAGCAATTACTTCTGCAGTCAGAAAATATCCACAAAAAAGAAGTCACCACTCCTACCAGAGTTAAACATGTAAATTGTGCTAAGCACTGGATGCAACATAAAATAATTCCAAACATTACATACCAGTTACGTCTTTAGGGTTGAACAATGAGCTGTTTGTATGTTAATGACCCAAGCAAAGCTAAGCCCAAACATTTTATACCCATGCTTATCTGCCAGGTGCGCATTGTAAAAGTAGTCCCTCCAGAAATCCTGGCTCAATTTTTTAGCTCTACCCGTGTTTTTGGGTTATCTGCCCTCTTGAGGCCTGGAGTTCTTTAAAGGAAGAGCTGCCATTGTGCTCATGTTTTGAGTGTTCTGTTTTTTGACGCAACACCTCCCACTTGACCTCCTGGTTCTTGAACCCAAGGAGGTCACACGAAACTCGGTGTTGGGGCAGGTTCGATTTCAGCTATCAGGTTTTTCCTTCTTCAACAGGAAGTAAAACAATGATGCGTCTGACATCCCTATGAAGAACTGTAGCAGGTATTTTAGTTGAGAGTTTCTTTGACTTCTCTTGAGCAGGCTTCACAGTTGGGACTGGGTAGCTGGGAAAAGTTCTGACATGCACATCTCTGACGATGCCCTTCTTGTCAATGTTGACACTGATGACTCTGGCTAGTTTGTAGTGAGCCCTCCAGGCATTTTGGTCAGCCAGCCAGACAACATCTCCAACAGCCACATTCCTATGTGTTGTGTGCCATTTACTCCTCACGAATAGATTGGGCCCATCTAACTGACTCCACTTCCGGCAAGACCCGGTCAACTTCTGTTTGGATAACTCTCAATCTTTTGTATGGGTAGCTGTCAAAATCAAAGCATCCAAGATCTCCTCTGGGTCCAGTCCGTCCAAGCAGAAGGGAATTTGGGCTGATGTATTCTATGCAGTCCTCCCGGCTTTGAGTTCTTGCATCTATGGGCCTCTCATTGGCAAGGTTAGCAGCCGTGTAGAGAAATGTTTGAAACTCACTCCATGTGAAGAGTCCTTCTCCTCCCAGGTTGTGCAAAGCCTGCTTCACAGTACAAACAGCTGCTTCTGCAGCTCCATTCCTGTGAGGGGAGTCTGCTGGGTGGATTTTCCAGCTCCATTCTGTCCCATGCTCGGAAGCTTCATTTTCAAGCTCAGATTTACTTAGTTGATCCAAGAAGAGGTAGAGTTCTTTGAGGGCAGGTCTGGCACCCACAAAGTTCTTTCCAGGATCTGACCACAATTTCTTTGGGTGCCCTCTCAGTGCCGTGAATCTTTGGTAAGCCAGTAGGAAGCCTTCAGTCGACTGGTCACTGACAACATCTGTGTGTATAGCTCTGGATACCATGAAACAGAAGACAATACCCCACACCTTGAGCTTGGTTTTCTTTTTCACCTCGTCCTTGACTTCATACGGTCCAAATAAGTCCACTGTCCACTCAAATGGTCTGGCTGGTGTTATCCGCTCGGATGGAAGGTCACTCATGATCTGTTGGCACTTTCTGGCCCTGGCTTTTCTGCACACCACACAGTTGTCAACTCTCTTTTTAGCCAGCTTCCGCCTTTTATCACCCAGGCTTTCTTCCTCATCCGGAGGAGTGTGCCGGCTATTTCTTAATGGTTTGCACCATGGGCCTCTTGAGCTAGGAGAGTGGATATCCATGCCTCATATGGTAGAATTGGTATGGCAGTTTCGTCCTCATCAAAGTTCTGGAACCTTCCTCCACAAACTAAGAGCCCAGTCTCTTTATCTCTGTAAACAGTGAGTCTGTTGAGGGTGGTGTCTTGAACGGTTATACCTTCTTGAGCTGCAAGGAACAAGTCTCTTAGTACATCTTCACACTCCCCGACAGTGAGTACAGCTTGTTTGGCTCTGGACCTCCAGTTTGTTGAAAGAGCGTCCTCCCACTTTGGTTTATCTGAGGCTGAATTCTTGGTCAACATTTCTTTACATCTCGTTGCGGCTCTCCAAACCCAGGCAATGACTCAGCAGCCTGGTCAGACTGCTGAATTTCCTGATGTCAATCAGTTTGGTTACCGCAGAGCCGGCTGGTGATCTTCGGATCTGAGTCTTGGGTTCATCTGGGTTATTTTGCTGTGCATCACTCTGGTTTCTCTTGACCTGCGCTCTGGTCAGTGTTGCCGAGAAAGATTTCCTTCGAAGTTTGTTTATGCCTTCCTTGGCATACGCAGCGATTTCTTTGGCTGACTTATGTGGCCACTCTTTCACAGGTTGCCTCAGGAATGCTGGTCCATCCTGCCACATGGAATCTTCCTGGAGGTCTTCTGGGGCTGCCCCTCTTGTTATGATGTCAGCACTGTTCAGGCCTCCTGGGATCCACCACCAGTCTTCTACAGATGTGGATTTCTGGATCTCTCCAACTCTATTCGCAAAGAAAGTTTGATATCCATAGCTGTCTCTCTGGATTGATCACAACACAGTTTGACTGTCCAGTAGATGCAGCCATCGTTCAATTTCTATTCGACTGTGCTTTTTTCAACGTACTTTCGAAGTCGTGCTGCATAGACAGCACCGCAGATTTCAGCTTTTACTGGTTCTCCCTTTTGGTCCAATGGTGTGAGCTTTGCTTTGGATTCAACCAGTCTGACTTTGATGCCTTGCTAGGTCTCCCATCTTAAGTACACTACGGCTCCATAGCTCTTGTCACTTCCATCAGAGAATGTTATTCCCAAAGGTTTTCCAATCCAGTTGACTGGTGTGAGGCTTCTGTTAAAGGTGATTTGGCCAAGACGTATGTATTCCTCAAAGAATTGGATGGCTTCTTCCCTCTAATTTTCAGTCAAAGGTTTGTCCCAAGTGTCTCCGGTCAGAGTTTTGCCTCCAGCTTCCTGAAACGCCTTTCTGACAAGAATGGCACCCTTTTGTTTGGCAGGTGTGACGAGGCCTATTGGGTCATACAGGCTAGCTACCTGGCTCAGCAGTTCTCTTCTCGTCAGTGGGTTTGGAGTTTTCCCTCTCACCTCTTCATCAATGAGATTTCGGCCGACTCTCATTTTCTTTTTCCTCTTTGAGAAATTGATTGAAGTCATGAGGTACAGTTTATCCTCCTCAACAAGTTATCCAACTCCAAGGGCTTTATTGTCTCCTTCCCTCATTTGTTTTGGGAGAATGAGTGCTGTGCTTGACTGCGCTCCTTGTTCTCCTGGTACGATCTCCTGCCTCCCACTTTGATCTGACCGGATCCAGGGCTTGAGGAAGAAGCCGCCTGCCTTCAGGATCTCTTCAACTCTTCTGGTGTTCTGGTCCAGTTTTTGCAAGTCATTATGGGAAGTCAGGATGTCATCGACATAGGTATCCTCTTCAAGGATCCTACGTTCCTCCTCCAGGTGAGCAAACATGGGCAGTTTGGCTGTCTCTCTCATAGCCAATTGCGCAATGCACCCTCCTGGTCGATCGCCAATGTTGACTCTGGTGATCGCATACTCTTCAATCTCTTCCTCCTCAGTGTCTCTCCAGAGAAATCTGTGGAGGTGCATCTCCAGGTCTTCCAACCACACAGAATTGTACATTTTCTTAATGTCGCAGAGGGCAGCATGGATGCCTCTCCTGAACCTGAGTAGTACTGGCTCGGATGGGATTGAGGACATCAGGCCCTTTCAGCAGAAGGTCATTCATGCTGACCCCTCTAAACTTCTGGCTGCTGTTCCATACCAGTCGCACAGGTGTTGTGAGAGAGTGCGGGTTTGGCGCCACCAAGTGGCTGACATACCATACTGGCCCCTTCTAGCTGGCAATGAGCTCTTTGGTGAGTTTCTTCGCTGCTCTTCTCTCCACCATTTCATGGACTTGAGCTGTGTATGCTATTCTCCACTCTGGCTCTTTTTTGAGTTGCTTTTCTGTTCTCAAGAAGGTGGCATCCACCCCACTCCTGTTGTCAGGAAGGGAACTTGGATCTTGAATCCAGGGGTATTTTGTATCCCAGTGGGGTTCATCACTGTGAGCATCTCCTTTGATGTAGGTGAGGCCTTTCCTTGTGAACTTCAGCTCTCTTTCCTCACACAGAGTAATTTCCTTGCCTCCTGGTTGACAGTTGCCGCACCGGCATCCTCCACACTTTGGGTCGCAAGCTGCTCCAATGCTGTCGCAAGCTGCTCCAACTGTGACTTTGGTTTCAGCTGTGAACAGCTTAGCTATCTCTTGATACTTGACAGCGGTTGCTCTCATGGATCGGGCAAAGTGTGTTTCAGACCTCTGTGCGGCTATATCCACTTCTTCAAACAGATCTGGCTGTGCTCCACCAACAGTCTTTCCTAGCGGGCCTTCCCACAAGACAAGGTCTCCAATCACCTTCAGTCTTTGCGGAGCAAGTCTTCCTTCTCGGTGGCTTATCAGTAGCTTATCATTCCTCTGACTCCATGAACGACTAAAGTGATGTTTTCACTTCGAATATTTAATCTTCTGGCAGCTCTGTGAGTGATGTAGTTTGTGTCCGATGCCAAGTCGATCAGGGTTCCAATTTTTGCCCTGCATTGGCAGTTACCTTGAGCAGCATTACAATAACTGGCAATTCTTCTACTGCACTTGACTCAGTCACTCCCAGCTGATTCTTTTCGACACAGTTTGTTTTCGCAGTGATGTTGGTGAATGCTTTCTTGAATTTCTCTTCCATGTCTGGGGAGAGCTTAGATGCAAATCCCTCACACCTTCTCACATTGGATTGTCTTCTGTCTGAGTCACTCCTCTTGCAATCTCCCTTCAGACAAAGAAATAAATGGTCTTTTTTACAGTCTCATTTCCTGCACAGGTAAGTGTCTTTGCATTCATCATCTTCTCCATGACAGACCAAGCACCTCTTGCAGGCCCCCAGCTTTTCTACAGCACCCAACTTTTCCACAGGCTTCAGTTCTTTGAAACGCTTGCAAAAGAAGAACTTTTCTCTATGCTTTTCATCTCCACAGGCAACACAGCCGCCTTTCCTTGTGGAACATGTGGACGCATATTTTCTCTCCACACAAGGATGTTTATTTTCTGGCTTTTCACTCACTCCCAGCTGCTCTAATTTTTCAAGAATTTCCTCCTCTGTTTTCAGGAATTTAAGAAGGTTCTCAAAGTGATTGTCCAGCGTGACATTATTCCTCGGGTTAACCATGAAGACAAGCCAATCTCGCTTGATGTTGTCAGGTAACTTGCTTTCTATGGATTTGATCACTAGAGGGTTGTTGATGGCTCCTGTGCCTCCAAGCTCTGTGAGATCATCCAGTTCTCTATAGTTTGGATCATGTCGATAACTTTCCTTGGCTGATTTGCTCTTAAAGCAGGAATTATCTCCAAGGCAATTGTAGACTTGTTTCCATACCTGTTCTCAAGCACCTTGAACATGTCCTCAGCAGTATCGTAAGTAGACAAACGGAGGTCTCTGCACATTCTCTCATCTACACTGTCAAGGAGTTGGATCTTCTTTACTTCAACTGAGCCTGTTGGTTCCCCCTGCTTCTGTAGACTCTCCCAGTCTCTCCTCCATCGATGGAAATTCCTTTTATACCCACTGAACCTGGGTAAACAGGTTGGTTTTATTCTCAGTGTCGGCTGTGGAGCTGGCATGGGCCTCTGCGGCACTCTCCCTCTGTCTTTATCCTCTTCTGCAATTCTTTGCGTTGTGAGAAATCCTTCCCTCCTTGCTTCAAGGTTGTTTCTGAATGCTTTCAGATCCTTTACTCTGGCTTCCAGCCATTCTTTTTCTGCTACTGGAATCCATATCTCCCACTCTGCTAGGCTTGTGATTGCATCTTGGACTTGTGCCTTCGCACCATCCCACCGTAGCTCGAAGCCATCTCTATTTACAGCATTAACAGGTATTTGAGCAACTCCATCACAGGCGGTCTCAGCTTCTTTGATTGCAGACTTCACCTCGTCCTCCCCGTATCTAGGCCATAGGTTGGACTGGATCATCCCCCTGACCTCATCCAATTGTACTTCGCATTCTTGGAATGTCTTCTCAAGTTGTCTGCTGCTGCTTGCTCAGGTCAGCTTCTTCACCCTCATCGGTTTCAGCTTCAATGTCTGCCAGAAGTCCAGCCCTGTATTCATCATTTGTCTCATTGACCTTCCTTGCCTCCAACGTGAGCTTCTTGAACTCCTCTCGCAGTTCGCTCTTAGTCATGTGTTTTGCCATGTGTCATGTGTTTTCGCTCTTAGTCATGTGTTTTTCCTAATGTTATTAGGAAATTTGTCTCAATTTCATTAGTCAGCTAAAATGAGCAAACTATTCAATTTGAGAAAATGACGTTTGGTTACGTACATTAGTGTAATTCCCGCGAGAGAGTAACGGTTAATGTGATTGGATGTTAATTATTTGACTAGGCTACCTGTATTTGACATTGTGTTGTTATTTTGCTGAACACTAGATGGTTGAATTTTAAATTTGACAGTGAAACGAGGATACTCAGGTGAGAAAAAAACCTCACCCAAATGTATAGCCCCATGGGAAAATATAAATGGACTGTTTGAAAAGGTGAGTTTTTTTTTTTTGAAAATATAAATGTTTAAAAAAAGTTAATTTTACTTTAATGTGAATCATATTTTCATTTGGCGTACCCCCGACGGCATTGCGTGTAAATAACAATTAATTATATTCAAACGCTGTCTTGTGAGAAACATTCCCTTGATTTTTGGGTGATGTTGTTCCGCCAGGAAATGAGAACTGGAATTTGCTGCCCATCTTACCGCAAATAATCTACATAGTTTTTTGCCCCTTTTCTCAGCCAGGGCATGACTGTGTATCTGAAACATTTGATAATTGAACATCACCCACTTTCAAACAGTTGTACCTACATAAAAACATAATACCCAAACATCACTTTATGATACATTACGCAGCATGCATAAGACAAATTGGATCTTTATCACATATGTGGAGCATGAGTTTTTAGGCAAAGCACAAAATCTTAAAGAACACCCTCAAAAACTTCAAGAACATTACTAAGTCCCTTGCCAAAAAAACACCAATTTGCTATACGCCATCACTGAGAGACGTCACCATTGCAACATACTGAGTATGGACCGATGAAAGCATTTTCCCCGATTGAGTAATAGTCCGATTATTGTCAACTTTGTCAAGAAAAGTGCATACCTAGTCTTAGGAGGACTTCCACTTGGGTTAAATAGCAACTCTGCAAATACTCTTGTTCTCATATAGTACATATACTGAGGTGCCTGCGATGCAATAATTTCATTCTGATGCAGCTGTGATGCACTGAGTTCATTCTGATGCGCCTGTGATGCACTGAGTTCATTCTGATGCGCCTGTGATGCACTGATTCCATTCTGATGCGCCTGTGATGCACTGAGTTCATTCTGATGCGCCTGTGATGCACTGATTCCATTTTAATGCGCCCTCTCTTTGTGGCCTAAGTAAAGGAAACAAAACAGTCACTACTCTTGTAACGAATCCTTTATTGCTCCTTTATTGCTCATTAGCGGAGTCAGTGTGCCACTAGACATTTTATAGCCTACTGTAGCCTATAATATATACAGGACATATACACTGAACAAAAATATTATCATAATATGTAAAGTGTTGGTCCCATGTATCATGAGCTGAAATAAAAGATCCCTGAAAGATTTCATACATGCATCTTATTTCTCTCATATTTTGTGCACACATTTGGTTACATACCTGTTGTGAGCAATTCTCCTTAGCCAAGATAATCCATCCACCTGATAGATGTGGCATATCAAGGAGATGATATAACAGCTTGATTACACAGGTGCGCCTTGTGCTGGGGACAATAAAAGGTCACTCTAAAATCTGCAGTTTTGTCACAAAACACCATGCCAAAAATATCTCAAGTTTTGAGGGAGAGTGCAATTGGCATGCTAACAGCAGGAATGTCCACCAGAGCTGTTGCCAGAGAATTGAATGTCAATTTCTCTACCAAATCAAATCAAATCTAATTTTATTTGTCACATACACATGGTTAGCAGATGTTAATGCGAGTGTAGCGAAATGCTTGTGCTTCTAGTTCTGACAATGCAGTAATAACCAACAAGTAATCTAACTAACAATTCCAAAACTACTGTCTTATACACAGTGTAAGGGGATAAAGAATATGTACATAAGGATATATGAATGAGTGATGTACCATAAGCCACCTCCAATGTTGTTTTAGAGAATTTGACAGTACGTTCAACCGGCCTCACAACCGCAAAGCCCGTTTATGGCGTTGTGTGGGCGAACGGTTTTCTGATGTCAACGAGTGCCCCATGGTGGGGTTATGGTATGGGAAGGCATAAGCTACGGACAATGAACACAATTGCATTTTATTGGTGGCAATTTGGATGCACAGAGATACCGTGATGAGATCCTGAGGCCCATTTTTTTAAGGTACCTGTGACCAACAGATGCATATTACCAGTCGTGTGAAATCCATAGATTAGGGCTTAATGAATGTATTTCAATTGACTGATTTCCTATGAAATGTACTGTAACTCAGTAAAATCTTTTAAATTGTTGCATGTTGCGCTTATATTTTTGTGCAATGTATATAATATATATATTATACAATCTGTGTTGCTTCATTGGCCTGGGTTATTGTTTGTTTGAATTCAAGACCAGATTGTTCTCCGTTGGCCAGTGTCAGAGTAACCACTCAATTTGGTCATTTGTGTGGTATTAAAAAAGATGAATCTAATATCTTCATCATGTAAATGACGTAGAATTGCATGAAATGCATTTAAGAAAAAATTATCATAAATCGGACCCTGCTATCAAATGTTCGCCGTGTGTGGAAATCCTCAAAACGCCTCTGCTCAACTGTAGCCCATGCCACATACTGTAACAAATGTTATTATGGCTTTATTATAAAATGTATTTTTCTTTCTTTTCACCGAATTGGGTGGGGGGACCTATAAAAATAACAAAGCCCCAGGGCATATGATTTATTAACCGGGCCTGGCTCAATCAACTCTAGGTGGTTTTAATACTTTATGGACCAGGAACTACCACCAAGCATTTTCCTATGTGTCATGACTGGCTCTTGAAATTGCTAAATAGCTGATAGACTGGCTGGCTAGCAGCATCCAACAGACTGGGGGTAGAGAAAAACTGGTGCATAACATTTAGTTATTTATTAACAGCCCAGCAATGATACAGTACATACTTTACAAACGACATTCCATCCACCAACAACACATGGATAAAGGTAACATTTCAGTTTATGGGATGAAGTAGGTCATGCTTTCAGAAATATATCTGCTCATCAAGTAACACTGATATAAACTCAGCAAAAACAAGAAATGTCCTCTCACAGTCAACTGCGTTTATTTTCAGCAAACTTAACATGTGTATATATTTGTATGAACATAACAAGATTCAAGAACTGAGACATAAACTGAACAAGTTCCACAGACATGTGACTAACAGAAAGAATAATGTGTCCCTTAACAAGGGGGGGGGGCAAAAAAATAAAAAGTAACAGTCAGTATCTGGTGTGACCACCAGCTGCATTAAGTACTACAGTGCATCTCCTCCTCATGGACTGCACCAGATTTGCCAGTTCTTGCTGTGAGATGTTACCCCACTCTTCAACCAAGGCACCTGCAAGTTCCCGGACATTTCTGGGGGGAATGGCCCTAGCCCCTTACCCTCTGATCCAGCAGGTCCCAGACGTGCTCAATGGGATTGAGATCCGAGCTGTTCGCTGGCCATGGCAGAACAGTGACATTCCTGTCTGGCAGGAAATTGCGCACAGAACGAGCAGTATGGCTGGTGGCATTGTCATGCTGGTGGGTCAGGTCAGGATGAGCCTGCAGGAAGGGTACCACATGAGGAAGGAGGATGTCGTCCCTGTAATGCACAGCGTTGAGATTGCCTGCAATGACAACAAGGTCATTCCAATGATGCTGTGACACACCGCCCCAGACCATTATGGACCTTCCACCTCCAAATCGATCCCGCTCCAGAGTACAGGCCTCGGTGTAACGCTCATTCCTTAAACTCGAATCCGACCATCACCCCTGGTGAGACAAAACCGCGACTCGTCAGTGAAGAGCACATTTTGCCAGTCCTGTCTGGTCCAGCGACGGTTGGTTACACGGTTATTCTGACCATTGTGGATAGATTCAGCAAGTTTGCCCACTTTGTTCCCCTCTCCAAGCTGCCTTCTGCCACTGAGACGTCCGAGATCCTGGTTAGGGAGGTGTTCAGGGTCCACGGGTTGCCCTGTGACATTGTTTCTGACCATGGTCCTCAGTTTACCTCTGCTGTCTGGAAGTCCTTCTGTTTGGCCATTGGAGCTACAGTCAGTCTCACATCTGGATTTCACCCCCAATCTAATGGTCAGGCGGAGAGAGCCAACCAGAAGATGGAGTCCACACTGCGTTGTCTTGTTTCCTCTGATCCCACCTCTTGGTCCTCTCAATTACCCTGGGTCGAGTATGCTCATAATACTCTCCCTTCATCTGCCACTGGGATGTCTCCCTTCCAGTGCCTGTACGGTTACCAACCTCCCTTGTTTCCTTCTCAGGAGCGGGATCTCTCGGTTCCTTCTGTCCAGACCCACATTCGTCGTTGCCACCGCACCTGGCATCGGGCCAGGAAGGCCCTCCTTAAGGTTTCTGACCGGTATCAGATCCAGGCGAATCGTCGCCGTATTCCTGCCCCCGCTTATACCGTTGGAGATAAGGTTTGGTTGGCTACACGGGATCTTCCTCTACGGACTGAGTCGAGGAAACTGTCACCGAAGTTCATTGGTCCGTTTGTAGTGGAGAAGATCATTAATCCTGTTGTGGTCCGACTCAAGTTGCCTGCTACACTAAGAGTACATCCCACCTTTCATGTCTCCTGCCTCAAGCCGGTTCTCCTCAGTCCTCTGTTGCCCCCTCCTCCTCGTCCTCCTCCTCCTCGGATGATCGGAGGTGGTCCTGTCTACACGGTGCGCCGCATCATGGACTCCAGACGGCGGGGTCGAGGGTTCCAGTATTTAGTGGATTGGGAAGGATATGGTCCTGAGGAGAGGAGTTGGATTCCTCGGCGTCAGATCCTTGACGATGACCTGCTTCGTGACTTTTACCGCCTCCACCCTGGCGCTCCGGGTAGTCCGCCCGGTGGCGTTCGTCGGAGGGGGGGTACTGTCACGAATCCCGTTTCCTGAGTCTGTTTTTGCCAGTGTTCTGTCCTGGAGTGTTTTTTCCGGCGTCCTGGAACGCACCCTGTCTGGTTGCCGGGCAATGTAGCCAGTTGGGAGTTCTGATTACCCGCACCTGTATCCCATCAGCTATCTGCACACCTGGTCCTGATCATCATCTCTCCTCTTCATAAGCCCGGACCTGACAACCATTCCCTGCCGGATCGTTAGCCATGAACAGTATGTTGTGCCATAGTATCAGCCTCAAGTTGGATAGAATTTGTTTTGTTGTTTTGTACGTCTTGCTTGCCTTCAACTTACCTCCGTTTGTTCTGTCTTCAGTTACTCACCCGGATCATTTACCCCATTCCCGCCTGGTCGTCGGAGGATTCCGCTTCCCCATTGGATCCACCTATTTACTCCCATCAACTCACCACCGCTGCCCGCTACGCCACCTGGATGTATCTACCCACTCACATTCACTTGTAAATAAATACTCACCTTCTTCCTACTCTCCTTGTCCTGGTCTGCTTCTGGGTTCAATTTTGAAGAAACGTGACAGCCTTCTACAAGAATTGACCTCATACCCCTCCCTGAATGTGCCAGCATTCTCTACTCTACCTACTAAGCCAGGTTTTAGAAGTGGGGGGACTACTTTATTTTTTATAATTCTTTTAATAAAATCCAGTCAGACAAACACTACAGCCTACCCGAACGCTCGGAGTCGTCCGCATGGTCCTAAAGCAATCATGTCATGTGTCACATTCCAATGACAAAAATGCATTCTGGGGTCCCCAGAATGTGGGGACCCCACGTACCAGTCAGGTGAGACTACATGTACAGTTGAAGTCGGAAGTTTACATACACTTAGGTTGGAGTCATTCTAATTGTCTTTATGGAGGCGTGTTTGTTAACAATAAAACTGAAAATATCAAAAAAGAAGGTCCAAGCGTCTTTGATGGGATCACGCTGATTATTTACCAATTTACAGAGGCCAGGTCATGAAGGAAGGCTTGCTAATTAAAAACATTTAACAGATGTCTATGACAAATCAGGAGAGGATGTTTTACTGAACAGCCATTACGAACACAGGCTGTAAAGGTCATTACAGAAAACACCAGAATGATACCTCTCAGGATTATTTGTGAGGATAACATTGAGGAGAGTAGCCTTTTCTTTGTATTTGGAGTCATACGTTGTGGGATTGGTAATAATCTGAGAAAGATTTAGAGAGTCCCATTGCTTTAGGACTTTGTCAGGTGGTTTAAGCATGTCCCAGTTTAGGTCACATGGGCAGGACAAATTCAGACTTATTCAAATCAAATTTTATTTGTCATATGTGCCGAATACAACAGTGAAATGCAAATGGTCTGGGTAGCCATTTGATTAGCTGTTCAGAAGTCTTATGGCTTGGGGGTAGAAGCTGTTTAGAAGCCTCTTGGACCTAGACTTGGAGCTCAAGTACCGCTTGCTGTGCGGTAGCAGAGAGAACAGTCTATGACTAGGGTGGCAGGAGTCTTTTACCATTTTTAGGGCCTTCCTCTGACAGCCTATACAGCCTGGTATAGAGGTCCTGGATGGCAGGAAGCTTGGCCCCGGTGATGGACTGGGCCTTACGCACAACCCTCTGTAGTGTCTTGCGGTCGGATGCCAAGCAGTTGCCATACCAGGCACTGATGCAACCCGTCAGGATGTTCTCGATGGTGCAGCTGTAAAACCTTTTGAGGACCTGAGGACCCATGCCAAATGTTTTCAGTCTCCTGAGGGGGCATAGGTTTCGTCGTGCCCTCTTCACCACTGTCTTGGTATGTTTGGACTATGTTAGTTTGTTGGTGATGTGGACGCCAAGGAACTTGAAGCTCTCAACCTGCTCCACTACAGCCCAGTCGGTGAGAATGGGGGCATGCTCTGTCCTCCTTTTCCAGTAGTCCACAATCATCTCCTTTGTCTTGATCACGTTGGGGGAGAGGTTGTTGTTCTTGCACCACATGGTCAGGTCTCGGACCTCCTCCCTATAGGCTGTCTCATCATTGTCGGTGATCAGGACTACCACTGTTGTTTCATCAGCAAACTTAATGGTGTTGGAGTCGTGCCTGGCCGTGCAGTCATGAATGAACAGGGAGTACAGGAGGGGACTGAACACGAACCCTTGAGGAGCCCCCGTGTTGAAGATCAGCTTGGCGGATTGTGTTGTTACCACCTAAGGGGCAGCCCATCAGGAAGTCCAGGATACAGTTGCAGAGGGAATTGTTTAGTCACAGGGTCCTTAGCTTAGTGATGAGTTTTGAGGCACTCTTAAAGGTGTTCCTTTTGTCCAGGTGGGAAAGGGCAGTGTGGAGTAGAGACTGCATCATCTGTGGATCTGTTGGGGCAGTATGCAAATTGGAGTGGGTCTAGGGTTTCTGGGATGATGGTGTTGATGTGAGCCATTACCAGCCTTTCAAAGCCCTTCATGGCTACAGACGTGAGTGCTATGGGTCGGTAGTCATTTAGGCAGGTTACCTTAGTGTTCTTGGGCACAGGGACTATGGTGGTCTGCTTGAAACATGTTGGTATTACAGACTCAGACAGGGAGAGGTTGAAAATGTAATTGAAGACACATGCCAGTTGGTCAGTGCATGCTCGAAGTACACAACCTGGTAATCCGTCTGGCCCTGCAGCCTTATGAATATTGACCTGTTTAAAGGTCTTACCACATTGACTGCGGAGAGCGTGATCACACAGTCGTTCGGAACAGCTGATGCTCTCATGCATGTTTCAGTGTTACTTGCCTTGAAGCGAGCATCAAAGTTATTTAGCTCGTCTGGTAGGCTCGTGTCATTGGGCAGCTCTCGGCTGTGCTTCCTTTTGTAGTCTGTAATAGTTTGCAAGCCCTGCCACATCCGATCTTAGTCCTGTATTTATGCTTTGCCTGTTTGATGGTTCGTCTGAGGGCATAGCGGGATTTCTTATAATCTTCCGGGTTAGAGTCCCACTCCTTGAAAGCGGCAGCTCTACCCTTTAGCTCAGTGCGACTCTTTCCTGCAATCAAATGCTTCTGGTTGGAGTACGTACGTACAGTCACTGTGGGGATGACGTCTTCAATGCACTTTTTGATGAAGCCAGTGACTGATGTGGTGTACTCTCAATGCCATCGGAAGAATCCCGGAACATATTCCAGTCTGTGCTGGAATATGTAGTTTAGCATCTGCTTCATCTGACCACTTTTTTAGACCAAGTCACTGGTGCTTCCTGCTTTAATTTTTGCTTGTAAGCTGGAATCAGGAGGATAGAATTATGGTCAGATTTGCCAAATGGAGGGTGAGGGAGAGCTTTGTATGCATCTCGATGTGTGGAGTAAAGGTGGTCTAGATTTTTTCCCCCTCTGGTTGCACATTTAACATGCTGATAGAAATGATGTAAAACTGATTTAAGATTCCCTGCATTAAAGTCCCCGGCCACTAGGAGTGCCGCCTCTGGATGAGCGTTTTCCTGTTTGCTTATGGCGGTATACAGCTCATTGAGTGAGGTTTTAGTGCCAGCATCGGTCTGTGGTGGTATGTAGACAGCTACAAAAAATACAGATGAAAACTCTCTAGGTAGATAGTGTGGTCTACAGCTTATCATGAGATACTCTACCTCAGGCAAGCAAAACCTTAAGACTTCCTTTAGATATCGTGCAGCAGCTGTTGTTTATATATATGCATAGGCCCCCGCCCCATGTTTTACCAGAGGCTGCTGTTCTATCATGCGGATAAAGTGTATTACCCACCAGCCGTATGTTCATAATATTATCGTTCAGCCATGACTCAGTGAAATGTAAAATATTACAGTTTTTAATGTCCCGTTGGTAGGATATACGTGCTTTCAGTTCATCCCATATATTTTCCAGCGATTGAACGTTAGCTAGCAGGACCAAAGGCAGATTAGCCACTCGTTGCCTGATCCTCACAAGGCACCCTGATCTTTAACTGCGAAATCTCAGTTTCCTTCTCCAGCCAATGACGGGGATTCGGGCCTGGTCGTGTGTCTGTAGTATACCCCTCACATCCGACTCATTGAATAAAAACTCTTCGTCCAATTTGAGGTGAATAATCAGAGTGCTGATGTCCAGAAGCTCTTTTCAGTCATAAGAGACGGTAGCAGCAACATTATGTACAAAACAAGTTATGAACAATGCAGAAAAAAACTAACAAAATAGCATGGTTGGTTAAGAGCTGATAAGACGGCAGCCATCCCCTGCGGCGCCATCATCATTCCACACCAGGGGAGAGCTTAGGGCAGGTAGGGTACAGGCCAGTGCTGATTTAGGATGATAGCACCCAGCAACAGTCAACGAAGAGCTATTTGAACGTTTTATGCTTAAAACTAGCAAATCAAATTGTTTGGGTACAGACTTGGTGGAGGCAACCGGGCACTGAAGGTGATCCTTGGTAAAGATTGCCATTCCTTCACCTTTGGAAGATCTGTCTTGCCGAAAAATGCTATAGCCAGAAATATTAACATCACTATTCAAAACACTTCCTTAACCACGTCTCAGTAAGGACCAACACATCTGGATTGGAGCTGTGAACCCACACTTTCAATTGATCCATTTTAGGTAATAAGCTTCTAGTGTTAACGTGCAGAAAACTCAGGCTTTTATGAGAGCAGAAATCAGTGAAGCAGATATCAGAGCACAAGTCAGAATTGGGGCTAACAACAGTAGATGGGCCAGGGTGTACATGCACATTTCCAGATATCATCAACAGTAATACAATCAAGGCACGGCAGAGGACAGGGAGACGGCAACAAGATTGTACAGCAATTTCATCAGGAACATGAATACAAAGCCAGCGAGAGGTGGTTAGAATAGAATGGGAGGCCACGAGTCCGTGTAAACAATAGCGAGTCAGAGTCCCGAGTGTGAGAACAAACATAGTCTGTCCCATGGTTGGATATTCAAGAAAATTCATAGTCAACAAAGCATGCAGGAGTTTTGAGGCGAGTAGTAAAATGCACAAGAAAAAATATATATATAACGACTTGGGACTTGCCATTGTAAGTTCAGAGTCACTCGCCCCAGCAGTGCCTGTATGCTGGAGGCATAAAGCTCGGGAGAGAGTGGGGAGTACTTGTACCAGACAGGGGGAGACAATCCAGGGCAGACAGTGAACAGATCGCCAGGTGGAATCCAAGCAGCAGTGCAGCAGTCAACGGGAGTAGGTGTCACACCCACTTGGAAGAAGATTTTATTTCTGGAGGCAGATTTCTTGTAGAAAATGGTAGTGGATGGTCTCTGAACTCCGGGAGATGGCTTGTGAGATTCCTGCCATTTGTTGGGCTCAAAGCCTTCGACACCTCTCACTTTACAATATATATGATATTGGGGTTGTTGGTCAGTTTCTTTCCTATTAGCTTGTAACCTTATTTATTAACATCTCTAGGATAGGGGGACAGTCGCGTCTCACTTGGCCAAAAGCCAGGGAAAATGCAGAGCGCCAGATTCAAATAAAATTATATAAAAATCAAACTTTCATTAAATCACACATGTAAGATACTAAATTAAAGCTACACTCGTTGTGAATCCAGCCAACATGTCAGATTTGAAAAAGGCTTTTTGGCGAAAGCATAAGATGCTACTATCTGATGATAGCACAACAGTAAACAAAGAGAGTAGCATATTTCAACCCTGCAGGCGCTACACAAAACGCAGAAATAAAATATATATCATGCCTTACCTTTGACGAGCTTCTTTTGTTGGCACTCCAATATGTCCCATAAACATCACAAATGGTAAGTTCTGTTATACTCACAGACATGATTCAAACTTCAGAGTGTTTTCTATCCAAATCTACTAATAATATGCATATCTTATATTCTTGGCATGAGTATCAGGAAGTTGAAATTGGGCACTCTATTTATCCAAAAGTGAAAATGCTGCCCCCTATCCCAAAGAGGTTTTAAGCTTTATGTAACAAAATTCCCTAGAGATTATTGTCTTTTACTTTTAGCCTTCAGAAGTAGGTTCAGACTGAACGTTACTCACTCAGTGTTGTTGCGGATGGTATTTCCAGGTTCCGCTCTGTTTCTTCTGCAGGTTTTGGTTTTTCACCTTCCAACAGGACAACGACCCTAAGCACACAGCCAAGACAACGAAGGAGTGGCCCAGCCAGAATCCGGACTTGAACCCAATCAAAAATCTCTGGGGAGACCTGAAAATATCTGTTCAGTGACGCTCCCATCCAACCTGACAGAGCTTGAGAGGATCTGCAGAGGAGAATGGGAAAAAGTCCCCAAATACAGGTGTGCCAGATGTGTATTTATTATTTTTTTTATTTTTTTTTACTTAACTGACTTGCCTAGTTAAATAATAATAATTATTTACAGTTACAGCCTACCAGGGAACAGTGGGTTAACTGCCTTGTTCAGGAGCAGGATGACAGATTTTTACCTTGTCAGCTAAGGGGATTCAATCCAGTAACCTTTCGGTTACAGGCCCAACGGTCTAACCACTAGGCTACCTGCCTCTCCAAAATTGTATCGTCATACCCAAGAAGACTCAAGACGGTAACCGCTGCCAATGGTGCTTCAACGATGTACTGAGTAAAGGGTCTGAATACTAATATAAATGTGATATTTAAGATTTTTTAAAACCTGTTTTTGCTTTGTCATTATGGGGTATTGTGCGTAGATTGATTAGAAAAACATATATGTTTAATCAATTTTAGAATAAGGCTGTAACGTAACAAAATGTGGAAAAGTCAAGGGGTCTCAATACTTTCCAAATACACTGTATTACCATAAGTATACAGTGCCTTGCGAAAGTATTCGGCCCCCTTGAACTTTGCGACCTTTTGCCACATTTCAGGCTTCAAACATAAAGATATAAAACTGTATTTTTTTGTGAAGAATCAACAACAAATGGGACACAATCATGAAGTGGAACGACATTTATTGGATATTTCAAACTTTTTTAACATTTCAAAAACGGAAAAATTGGGCGTGCAAAATTATTCAGCCCCCTTAAGTTAATACTTTGTAGCGCCACCTTTTGCTGCGATTACAGCTGTAAGTCGCTTGGGGTATGTCTCTATCAGTTTTGCACATCGAGAGACTGAAATTTTTTCCCATTCCTCCTTGCAAAACAGCTCGAGCTCAGTGAGGTTGGATGGAGAGCATTTGTGAACAGCAGTTTTCAGTTCTTTCCACAGATTCTCGATTGGATTCAGGTCTGGACTTTGACTTGGCCATTCTAACACCTGGATATGTTTATTTTTGAACCATTCCATTGTAGATTTTGCTTTATGTTTTGGATCATTGTCTTGTTGGAAGACACATCTCCGTCCCAGTCTCAGGTCTTTTGCAGACTCCATCAGGTTTTCTTCCAGAATGGTCCTGTATTTGGCTCCATCCATCTTCCCATCAATTTTAACCATCTTCCCTGTCCCTGCTGAAGAAAAACAGGCCCAAACCATGATGCTGCCACCACCATGTTTGACAGTGGGGATGGTGTGTTCAGGGTGATGAGCTGTGTTGCTTTTACGCCAAACATAACGTTTTGCATTGTTGCCAAAAAGTTCAATTTTGGTTTCATCTGACCAGAGCACCTTCTTCCACATGTTTGGTGTGTCTCCCAGGTGGCTTGTGGCAAACTTTAAACGACACTTTTTATGGATATCTTTAAGAAATGGCTTTCTTCTTGCCACTCGTCCATAAAGGCCAGATTTGTGGAATATACGACTGATTGTTGTCCTATGGACAGAGTCTCCCACCTCAGCTGTAGATCTCTGCAGTTCATCCAGAGTGATCATGGGCCTCTTGGCTGCATCTCTGATCAGTCTTCTCCTTGTGAAAGTTTAGAGGGACGGCCAGGTCTTGGTAGATTTGCAGTGGTCTGATACTCCTTCCATTTCAATATTATCGCTTGCACAGTGCTCCTTGGGATGTTTAAAGCTTGGGAATTAATTTTGTATCCAAATCCGGCTTTAAACTTCTTCACAACAGTATCTCGGACCTGCCTGGTGTGTTCCTTGTTCTTCATGATGCTCTCTGCGCTTTTAACGGACCTCTGAGACTATCACAGTGCAGGTGCATTTATACGGAGACTTGATTACACACAGGTGGATTGTATTTATCATCAATAGTCATTTAAGTCAACATTGGATCATTCAGAGATCCTCACTGAACTTCTGGAGAGAGTTTGCTGCACTGAAAGTAAAGGGGCTGAATAATTTTGCACTCCCAATTTTTCAGTTTTTGATTTGTTAAAAAAGTTTGAAATATCCAATAAATGTCGTTCCACTTCATGATTGTGTCCCACTTGTTGTTGATTCTTCACAAAAAAATACAGTTTTATATCTTTATGTTTGAAGCATGAAATGTGGCAAAAGGTCGCCAAGTTCAAGGGGGCCGAATACTTTCGCAAGGCACTGTAATACCATAAGTATTTATAGATTCCTACTACCAGTCTCTTTATATGTTTAAACCTACCCAAACCACTCCAGTACTCCTGCACATTGAATATGTCATCGGCCTGTATTATTATTTATTTGTTTATAAAATGTTCTGCTAATATCTATATGTATATTATTAATACTGCATTGTTGGGAAAGAGCTCTCGAGGTGCGAATGTCATTGTACTGTTTTACACCTGGTGTATCTCGTACACGTGGCCTATAAACTTTGAAACTCGACAGAGAATCTCATTATTTTGGATGGAAATACGATTGGCATGTGATTACATCTGCGTTATGAAACAAATAAAGGGATAATCTGTGCGTGTCACTGTCAGATTATTTGTATTATTAACAGCTCCTCTGATTGAGGCAGTATGTACATGTAGATATGGTTGAAGTGACTATGCATATATGATGAACAGAGAGTAGCAGTCGCGTAAAAAAGGGGGTGGTGGGTGGCGGGACACAATGCAGACAACACAACAGTGGTAGGCCTGATCACAGAAAACGATGAGACAGCCTATAGGGAGGAGGTCAGAGACCTGGCCGAAGCGAGCATAGAAGTAATTTAGCTCATCTGGTAGGCTCCCGTCACTGGGCAGCTCGCAGCTGTGCTTCCCTTTGTAGTTTGTAATAGTTTGCAAACCCTGCCACATAAGACAAGCGTCGGAGCCGGTTTTGCCTGTGTGATGGTTAGTCGCAGGGCATAGCAGGATTTCTTGTAAGCTTCCGGGTTAGAGTCCCGCTCCTTGAAAGAGGCAGCTCTACCCTTTAGCTCAGTGCGAATGCTGCCTGTAATCCATGGCTTATGGTTGGGGTGTATGTATGTACAGTCACTGTGGGGACGACGTCCTCGATGCACTTATTGATAAAACCAGTGATTGATTTGGTGTACTCCTCAATGCCATCGGAAGAATCCCGGAACATGTTCCAGTCTGTGCTAGCAAAACAGTCCTGTAGTTTAGCATCTGCTTCATCTGACCATTTTTTTATAGACCGAGTCACTGGTGCTTCCTGCTTTAACTTTTGCTTGTAAGCAGGAATCAGGAGGATAGAGTTGTGGTCGGATTTACCAAATGGAGGGTGAGGGAGAGCTTTGTACGGGTCTCTGTGTGTGAAGCACAGGTGATCTAGAATGTTTTTCCCTCTGGTTGACAACACAGTATGGTAGCAACACAACATGACAGCAACACAACATGGTAGCAGCACAACATGGTAGCAACACAAAACATGGTACAAACATTGTTGGGCACAGACAACAGCACAAAGGGCAAGAAAACAATACATAACGTGAAGCAGCCACAACTGTCAGTAAGAGTGTCCATGATTGAGTCTTTAAAACTGTCCAGTTTGAGTGTTTGTTGCAGCTCGTTCCAGTCGTTAGCTGCAGCGAACTGAAAAGAGGAGCGACCCAGGGATATGTGTGCTTTGGGGTACTTTAACGAATGTGAATGGCAGACCGCGTGTTGTATGTTGAGGATGAGGACTGCAGTAGGTATCTCAGATAGGGGGGAGTGAGGCCTAAGAGTGTTTAGAAATAAGCATCAACCAGTGGGTCTTGTATACAGAGTTGACCAGTTTACAGAGGAGTATAGAGTGCAATGATGTGTCCTATAAGGAGCATTGGTGGTAAATTTGATGGCCTATTGGTAAAGAACACCTAGCCGCTCGAGAGCACCCTTACCTGCCGATCTATAAATTAAGTCTCCGTAATCTAGCATGGGTAAGATGGTCATCTGAATCAGGGTTAGTTTGGCAGCTGGTGTGAAAGAGGAGCGATTACGATAGAGGAAACCAAGTCTAGATTTAACCTTAGCCTGCAGCTTTGATATGTGCTGAGAGAAAAACAGTACACCGTCTAGCCATACTCCTAAGTAATTGTATGAGGTGACTACCTCAAGCTCTAAACCCTCCGAGGTAGTAATCACACCTGTGGGGAGAGGGGCATTCTTCTTACCAAACCACATGACCTTTGTTTTGGAGGTGTGTAGAACAAGGTTAAGGGCAGAGAAAGCTGTGATAGTTGAAAATATATGTCAAACTGGATGGTGTTCAGAGATAGATGGGAGGGCTTGAGTGGAGCTGAAGGATGGGACTAAAAACAAACAAAAGATGACTATGGTGTCCGTAAAATGTTCAGTGCATTCGGAAAGTATTCAGAAGCCTTGACTTTTTCCACGTTTTGTTACGTTACAGCCTAATTCTAAAACGTATTAAGTACTTTTTTCCCCTCATCAATCTACACACAATAACACATAATGACGAAGCAAAAACAGCATTTTAGAAATTGTTGCAAATGTACAAAAAAATATAAATTTAATATCACATTTACATAAGATTTCAGACCCTTTAAGTGTCCTAAATAATGCCATAGATTCAGTAAAAAAAAAGTACACTTGAAGGCAAAAAATGTGAGATGCGAACCTGATATTCAAACTGATTATATGCTACTGAAGCCAACGACTTTTATTATGAAAACATTTGAGAAAAATAAACATCTTTCTGATAATCACAGGCTGCTATTTATTGCTGATCAGCAGATGTCACTAATGTCTATTGTGTACCAATAATGAAGCTCAGAGTCATGAACAAGGTTTTTGACACAATTTGCTTTCAAAAAGCCTCGGTTTCCCAGCACAACGTCACTGGCCATAGTCATATACTGTATAAGGTGAAAAGTCACAACACAACACATTAGATAAACTGGATTGGTACTCTCAGGGTAGTAGGGGTAGTGTTAATGTTACCTCGTCAGCATAGCAGGGATTTATAGGGCAGTGTCTAATGTTACCTCATGGGCTCACTTGGCTCCTTTACTATTAGCAAGAGTGCAGAATGTCATTCAGCTATTAACTTCAGTCTGAGCATGGCACACGAAAGCAATTTCACCACATTTGCTGATTAACCTATGGGCTCACTCATGCAATAATCACTTTCCTTTCTTTCAAACAATGGGCATGAATCTAGTGGAGTATTTACGTCAGTCAACTCCGTCACCGACCAGGCTTGTCTTTCATCCTCCGCTCCCTGAAATCCAATTTATGCATGATCCAAAAATGCAGTAGGAGGCTTCGTGTGACGCAATTGCAGAGCCCCAGGAGGCTTGCAGAGGCCGTAAACGCAAGAAGTATGAAAGCCCTGACATCTGCGGAGGTTGCATTGTAGTAAATGCAGAACGACTAATTCAGATGTTGGATTGACCATGCAGAGCCTTTTAGAGGTGTGGCCTCCTCCACCCGTACATACACCCATATACCCTCTTACATAGCCCAAGGAACCGGCGTCGGTGGCTATCCAGGCGACTGTAATGCCTCTGATCCCAGACTAAAGCAAATCCTTTTCATTTCAGTTTTTGGTAGCATTTAGCATTTGCCGCAATGTTTAGCTGTTGATATTAACGTTATCATTCATTTCAGTTTCGGATTTATTGCAAATGCTAATTTCACGGCTAGTTTTTCCAAGGCTATTCACGGGTACACCTTCCTTATGGGCTTTCTGTACTTCTGGGTTTCATTATTATATTATACTATTATTATACTATTATAAATGTCATGTTTAGCGAGTGAAATAATCACGATGGACTATTACTTAGAAACTCGTTATTAAAACTACAACGAGTTTCAGGTTGTGCTTCTCATCGGCGTCTCGTCAAAAACACTAAAAAGTATTTGTGTTGTTTGGGAATCTTCTGAAGTGCCTCACGTTATAGTAGGATGTGTCAATGACCTGTACCTATTCATGTTATACACAGGGGTGAAAGTAGATTTAATTTCGTAACAGTACGGGACAGCACAAGCATGCTCACAATGTTTTTTTATATATTGTAAGTGTAATCATAGAATTACATATAGAATCGCTATTCATTTCATATATGATCTCTGTGGGTCTCGTAGCTTAGGTCTAGTAAAGATTTGTCATATCATTTTTAACCACATGCATAACATTTTATGTGACATCTACCGTCCACTGCTGTCTGTGCGTGTCTCGGACATTCATCGCTGCCTTGGCAAAATGTAAGCGTACTCCTTGAACCACAACGCAATTTGGAGCATATCCTACCCAGTTTTAAGTCAATTATCTCATTCTTCATGTGGCTGAAGTAGTAATGTTAACCTTTAGATCCCAGAGCGGCTGTCAATGGCATTTCTTTAAATTACTATAGGGGCTGCGTATGGCCTTGTCTTTCTAACAATAATATCTGTGTCAATATCGCAACATTTACTTGCTAACAACCTGTTGTCGCATTCACATGGCTTTTGTCATCAACCACCGTAAACAGGGTATGCTGTCATTTGACTCTCAAAGAAAAATCTCTTAATTACTTAAAATGATGGCGTCGAAGTGGCCATGACTTTTCACTGTGGAAGAGGGTCTATGTTGGTTGGTGATACGGATTCGGACATGTCCTTGCACTTTGAAAGCAATGATGTCGAATTGAGTGAAATAAATAAAAAAGTAGATATATGTTTGGTGTTGTTGATGTTTGATTCTGTGAAATTTGGGGAATAGCTTTCAGATGAGCAAATCCTGTCATGATCACTTGGTTGGTAAAGGCGAGCACATCAGTGGTGGAGCAGGTCCTTGAATGATTGCTCTCTGTCTCATGGAAATAATTGCAGTGTTTAGCTGTATACAGTCAGCTAACTAGTTGGTTGTTTTGTCTTGTTTCTACTGATGTAATTCATGTGGAAACTGCCCAAGCTGCTTGCTATAGCTAGTTAGCTAGCTAGTTAGTCTGTCAGGACAAAAAAGTTGTGTGTGTGACGGTAAACTTGGGCTGCACAGCTGTCACTTTCACTAGCTAGCCATACAGACAACCAGCTAACTAGCCAGCAAAAAGGGGATTCGAGTCATTTGTGTATCGGTTTGTCATGTTTGCTAGGTACAAATATTTAAAGGCTATACAGTGCATTCGGAAAGTATTCACTTTTTCACATTTTGTTACGCTTAAATTATTAATTTAATCTACACACGGATAGCCTAGTGGTAAGAGCATTGGACTAGTAACCGGAAGGTTGCAAGATCAACTCCCTGACCTGACAAGGTCAAAATCTGTTGTTCTGCTCCTGAACAAGCACTGTTCCTAGGCTGTCATTGAAAATAAGAATGTGTTCTTAACTGACTTTCCTAGTTAAATGAAGATAAAAACACAATACCCAATAATGACAAAGTGAAAACAAGTTTTTAGAATGTTGGCACATTTATTAAAAAATAAAACACAGAAATACCTTATTTACATAAGTATTCAGACCGTTTGCTTTGAGACTTGAAATTGAGCTCCGGTGCATCCTATTTCCATTGATCATCCTTGAGATTCTTCTACAACTTGTAGTCCACCTGTAGTAAATTCAAATGATTGGACATGATTTGGAAAGGCACACAATTGTCTATATAAGGTCCCATAGTTGACAGTGCATGTCAAAGCAAAAACCAGGAATTGTCCATAGAGCTCCGAGACAGGATTGTGTCGAGGCACAGATCTGGGAATGGGTAGCAAAGAAATGTCTGCAGCATTAAAGGTCCCCAAGAACACAGTGGCATTCATTCTTAAATGGAAGAAGTTTGGAACCCCCAGACTCTTCCAAGAGCTGGTTGCCGTCCAAACTGAGCAATCGGGAGAGAAGGGCCTTGGTCACTATACCTTATCCAACCTATTAGTTCCACCACCCACACATGCAATGACATCTCCTGGTTTCAATGATGTTTCTAGAGACAATATCTCTCTCTTCATCACTCAATACCTAGGTTTACCTCCACTGTATTCACATACTACCATACCTTTGTCTGTACATTATACCTTGATGCTATTTTATCGCCCCCAGAAACCTCCTTTGACTCTATGTTCCAGACGTTCTAGACGACCAATTCTCATAGCTTTTAGCCGTACCCTTATTCTACTCCTCCTATGTTCCTCTGTCGATGTAGAGGTGAATCCAGGCCCTGCAGTGCCTAGCTCCACTCCTATTCCCCAGGCGCTCTCTTTTGACGACTTCTGTAACCGTAATAGCCTTGGTTTCATGGCCTCCTCCCTAAGTTTGTTCTATTCACTGCTTTAGCACACTCTGCCAACCCGGATGTTCTAGCTGTGTCTGAATCCTGGCTTAGGAAGACCACCAAAAATTCAGACATTTTAATTCCAAACTACAACATTTTCAGACAAGATAGAACTGCCAAAGGGGGCGGTGTTGCAATCTACTGCAAAGATAGCCTGCAGAGTTCTGTCCTACTATCCAGGTCTGTACCCAAACAATTTGAACTTCTACTTTTAAAAATCCACCTCTCTAAAAACAAGTCTCTCACCGTTGCCGCCTGCTATAGACCACCCTCTGCCCCCAGCTGTGCTCTGGACACCATATGTGAACTGATTGCACCCCATCTATCTTCAGAGTTCGTGCTGCTAGGCGACCTAAACTGGAACATGCTTAACACCCCAGCCATCCTACAATCTAAACTTGATGCCCTCAATCTCACACAAATGATCAATGAACCTACCAGGTACCTCCCCAAAGCCTTAAACACGGGCACCCTCATAGATATCATCCTAACCAACTTCCCCTCTAAATACACCTCTGCTGTCTTCAACCAAGATCTCAGCGATCACTGCCTCATTGCCTGCATCCGTAATGGGTCAGCGGTCAAACGACCTCCACTCATCACTGTAAAACGCTCCCTGAAACACTTCTGCGAGCAGGCCTTTCTAATCAACCTGGCCGGGGTATCCTGGAAGGATATTGATCTCATCCCGTCAGTAGAGGATGCCTGGATATTTTTTTTAAATGCCTTCCTAACCATCTTAAATAAACATGCCCCATTCAAGAAATTTAGAACCAGGAACAGATATAGCCCTTGGTTCTCCCCAGACCTGACTGCCCTTAACCAACACAAAAACATCCCATGGCGTTCTGCATTAGCATCGCACAGCCCCCGTGATATGCAGCTGTTCAGGGAAGCTAGAAACCATTATACACAGGCAGTTAGAAAAGCCAAGGCTAGCTTTTTCAAGCAGAAATTTGCTTCCTGCAACACTAACTCAAAAAAGTTCTGGGACACTGTAAAGTCCATGGAGAATAAGAACACCTCCTCCCAGCTGCCCACTGCACTGAAGATAGGAAACACTGTCACCACTGATAAATCCACCATAATTGAGAATTTCAATAAGCATTTTTCTACGGCTGGCCATCCTACCCCGGTCAACAGCACTACACCCCCAACAGCAACTCGCCCAAGCCTTCCCCATTTCTCCTTCTCCCAAATCCATTCAGCTGATGTTCTGAAAGAGCTGCAAAATCTGGACCCCTACAAATCAGCCGGGCTAGACAATCTGGACCCTTTCTTTCTAAAATTATCTGCCGAAATTGTTATCACCCCTATTACTAGCCTGTTCAACCTCTCTTTCGTGTCGTCTGAGATTCCCAAAGATTGGAAAGCAGCTGCGGTCATCCCCCTCTTCAAAGGGGACACTCTTGACCCAAACTGCTACAGACCTATATCTATTCTACCGTGCCTTTCTAAGGTCTTCGAAAGCCAAGTCAACAAACAGATTACCGACCATTTCGAATCTCACCATACCTTCTCTGCTATGCAATCTGGTTTCAGAGCTGGTCACGGGTGCACCTCAGCCACGCTCAAGGTCCTAAACGATATCTTAACCGCCATCGATAAGAAACATTACTGTGCAGCCGTATTCATTGATCTGGCCAAGGCTTTCGACTCTGTCAATCACCACATCCTCATCGGCAGACTCGACAGCCTTGGTTTCTCAAATGATTGCCTCGCCTGGTTCACCAACTACTTCTCTGATAGAGTTCAGTGTGTCAAATCGGAGGGTCTGCTGTCCGGACCTCTGGCAGTCTCTATGGGGGTGCCACAGGGTTCAATTCTTGGACCGACTCTCTTCTCTTTATACATCAATGAGGTCGCTCTTGCTGCTGGTGAGTCTCTGATCCACCTCTACGCAGACGACACCATTCTGTATACTTACGGCCCTTCTTTGGACACTGTGTTAACAACCCTCCAGGCAAGCTTCAATGCCATACAACTCTCCTTCCGTGGCCTCCAATTGCTCTTAAATACAAGTAAAACTAAATGCAAGCTCTTCAACCGATCGCTACCTGCACCTACCCGCCTGTCCAACATCACTACTCTGGACGGCTCTGACTTAGAATACGTGGACAACTACAAATACTTAGGTGTCTGGTTAGACTGTAAACTCTCCTTCCAGACCCATATCAAACATCTCCAATCCAAAGTTAAATCTAGAATTGGCTTCCTATTTCGCAACAAAGCATCCTTCACTCATGCTGCCAAACATACCCTTGTAAAACTGACCATCCTACCAATCCTCGACTTTGGCGATGTCATTTACAAAATAGCCTCCAATACCCTACTCAACAAATTGGATGCAGTCTATCACAGTGCAATCCGTTTTGTCACCAAAGCCCCATATACTACCCACCATTGCGACCTGTACTCTCTCGTTGGCTGGCCCTCGCTTCATACTCGTCGCCAAACCCACTGGCTCCATGTCATCTACAAGATGCTAGGTAAAGTCCCCCCTTATCTCAGCTCGCTGGTCACCATAGCATCTCCCACCTGTAGCACACGCTCCAGCAGGTATATCTCTCTAGTCACCCCCAAAACCAATTCTTTATTTGGCCGCCTCTCCTTCCAGTTCTCTGCTGCCAATGACTGGAACGAACTACAAAAATCTCTGAAACTGGAAACACATCTCCCTCACTAGCTTTAAGCACCAACTGTCAGAGCAGCTCACAGATTACTGCACCTGTACATAGCCCACCTATAATTTAGCCCAAACAACTACCTCTTTCCCAACTGTATTTAATTTTTTTTTTTTTTTTTTTTTTGCTCCTTTGCACCCCATTATTTTTATTTCTACTTTGCACATTCTTCCATTGCAAAACTCCCATTCCAGTGTTTTACTTGCTATATTGTATTAACTTTGCCACCATGGCCTTTTTTGCCTTTGCCTCCCTTCTCACCTCATTTGCTCACATTGTATATAGACTTGTTTATACTGTATTATTGACTGTATGTTTGTTTTACTCCATGTGTAACTCTGTGTCGTTGTATCTGTCGAACTGCTTTGCTTTATCTTGGCCAGGTCGCAATTGTAAATGAGAACTTGTTCTCAACTTGCCTACCTGGTTAAATAAAGGTCAAATAAAATAAAACAATTCCTCTGTAAAAGGCACATGACAGCCCACTTGGAGTTTGCCAAAAGACACCGAAAGGACTCTCAGACCATCTGGTCTGATGAAACCAAGATTGAAGCATGGTGGTGGCAGCATCATGCTGTGGGGATGTTGTTCAGCGGCAAGGACTGGGAGACTAGTCAGATTCAAGGGAAAGATTAACAAAGTACAGAGAGATCCTTGATGAAAACCTGCTCCAGAACTCTCATGACCTCAGACTGGGGTTCACCTTCCAACAGGACAACAATCCTAAGCACACAGCCAAGACAATGCAGGAGTGGCTTCAGAACAAGTCTCTGAATGGCCTTGAGTGGCCCAGACTTTAACATCTCTGGAGAGACCTTACTATAGCTGTGCAGCGACGCTCCCCATCCAACCTGGTCTGCAGAGAAGAATTGGAAAAATTCCCCAAATACAGGTGTGCCAAGCTTGTAGAAGACTCATACCCAAGAAGACTCGATGCTGTAATCGCTGCCAAAGGTGATTCAACAAATTACTGTGTAAAGGGTCTGAATACTTATGTAAATTTAATATTTCTGTTTTTTATAAATTAGCAAACATTTCTAAAAACCAATTTTTGCTTCGTCATTATGGGGTATTGTGTGTAGATTGAGGGGGGGAAACTATTTAATCAATTCATGTCCCTTTTATAAAAATGTTAATGGACAATAACATTTTCTTTATTTTATCTTTAACAGTTGAACCGGTGTTAGGCAGTCAGAGGAGTTACCAGATGTACTGAGGTGCAGGTCAGATGAGGAGGTAAGCATGCAGAGAGATGGTGAAGTGTGTGGGATGACCAACCATCATAAAAACACAGTTGCTAGGTTATAAGGGCATACACAATACAGTACAGATTCAGCCTGTGAGATCCACATGGTAGCCAGGCAACACATAGAATTAGAGTCATATCTATCTGACCTGCCATCAATCACATTATACATGTATCACCAAGCATGCAGTGGTCCATCACACGGTCCACACACTGTGTATGTTAGGGCAGCAGGTAGCCTAATGGCTAGAGCGTTTGGCCAATAACCGAACGGTTCCTAGATCAAATCCCCTATCTGACAAGGTAAAAATCTGTCATTCTGAATAAGGCAGTTAACCCACTGTTCCTTGGCTGTTATTGTAAAGAAGAACTTGTTTTAAACTGACTTGCCTAGTTAAATAAAGGTAAAATAAAAATGTTCAGCCTCATCGCTATCCATCCATCCACACATCTAGCTGACCTTATTACAGTAAGCATGCATATTCTTCCTATAAAGTATACTCGAAAGAGCATATTGTGCTATAGCCATGAACGTATTGCAGTAAGGGCTTTCCCTCACCAACCACCTGAAGAGGAAGAGAGAGAAATCTGAAGGTGAAAGGGAGAGACACAGAGAGAGAGCAATGTGAAAGAGAGAGAGAAATATGAAGGTGAAAGAGAGAGAGAGAAGTCTGAATGTGAAAGAGAGAGAGACACAAATCAAATCAAATCAAATTTATTTATATAGCCCTTCGTACATCAGCTGATATCTCAAAGTGCTGTACAGAAACCCAGCCTAAAACCCCAAACAGCAAGCAATGCAGGTGTAGAAGCACGGAGAGAAGAGAGAAGAGAGAAGATAAATCTGAAGGTAAAAGAGAGAGAGACTGAGAGAAAGGGTTAGAGAGGGAGAGTTATGAGACATAGCCATCTATTTAATGAGCTTTGCAGCGGAGACAGCCTGTGGGCTCCTTGGGAGGGAGCCAGTGATTTCCCCTGCAGGAAGTATTTGAGCAGTGTGACGGAGTGGAGTATCACAGTGCGGTAACACTATCAACATCATAGCGGTGCTGACGTCATCTACATCCGTAGACGAGCCAACACCACTAACTCTTCTCTCACTCCAGGCATGCTGGGAACGCATTGTGGCTTCGCAAGCTTATGGGCATCTTTTCATATCATCCTCATAGAGAGAGAGAGAGAACTACACCTCATTTAATCGGGTTTGCTGAATTCCCTCTCTTTGCCAAGGGCTGCCTTCTCTCAGAAATGTCTCAATCCAAACAATCTCTATTTTCTGTATCAATAAGGAAGATGGAGTAAAAACATAACGTGCACTCATCTCTCATAAAGTGCACTCATCTCTCTCCAATGCAGACACAATGGACATGCAGGTGCCGTGTTTCAATTCTAATCATCTGTGTTTCCTTTATTAAAAACAACGGTTTCTGAACATCATCCAGTTTGCTGGAAAACAAAAGAATGAATGGTTTGGACAACTCTGATTTTCTCATCTAGAGATTTGGGACATGGATTTGTGACTCTGCTGCCACTGGTTCAAATCCCACCGGAGCAATTCAACTACTTAAGCAGTGAAACTTGCTGAAGTTATTGCTGTAATAAATAACAAGCCATGGCTACGGTAGCTGTAGATACATACTCTATTTACCAGGCACTGATCTCCACCTTCTGTTGCCAAAAAAAAACACAGCAAATGATTGTAATGCTAATGGTATGAATGGATAGGACAAATGTTGGTGTGGATACAAATCCCATTCAAGTCATGGGACCGATATCAGCATTTTTCGTGCATCATGTCCAAATGATAATGTTGAGCCCATGACATTAATGGGGTTTGTGCCACAAATGCTAAAACGTTAGCATTTGGAAACAATGCCAGGGAAACTTAACCAAATCATGGTTTGCTGTCATACCGTACCTTGTAGAAAAACTGCTTACAGGGTAATGAAACCAATGTGTAATTTTGTAATTTGGGTGAACTATCCAATTAAGTTTTCAGTATTTGTCTGGCAACCCCACTGAGTGGGGTGCAGGAGAGGTGTTAATTAAAGCGAACAGAACGTTTGAGAGGTGGGTCCCTAATTAGGAAAAGTGGAACACTATCTCTCCTGGGAATGATGTTATATCTTAGGGGTGAGGCAGCCCTGCTTTTTCCTTGTCCTTTGTGACCCAACTAGCATCTTTTGACACCTGAGTAGAACAAGTGTCTGTCAATTTTGACTTCTCCAATAATTGACGACAGTCGAGAACAGTGTCATCAAAAAGATAATTGTTTTGCCATTGCCAAAATGACAAGGTGTATAATGCATAAAATCTATAATTGAAGGTATGACATTTGAAGAAATTATGTGGGGATGAATGTGTGACACCAGCCAAGCAGGCAGCCAGCTGGCGAGAAGTCGTACTCGTGGAAAATACATTCATTTGAGGAGTGCATCTTCATTTGCATTTATTTGGAGCTTTTGAATGCACTGTAAAAAAAAATATTAAAAAAATTATGTTCATTCAGCGTACCATTGTAAGGCAACAACCTGCTCAACATTTGGGCATCTAGCAAAACCAAAATACATTTTCAAGTTTAATTGTATGCTCAATAAACGTCGAATTTTAGGTTGAGTGAACGTGCAAGTCAACTTAAACATTTATTCTACCTTATTTACATATTTTTTTTGTTAGCATCTACTTTATGATTTCATGGCTTTAGAAGCTTCTGATGGACTAATTGACATCATTTGAGTCAATTGGAGGTGTACCTGTGGATGTATCTCAAGGCCTACCTTCAAATTCAGTGCCTCTTTGCTTGACATCATGGGAAAATCAAAAGAAATCAGCTAATACCTCAGAAAAATTTGTAGACCTCTACAAGTCCGGTTCATCCTTGGGAGCAATTTCCAAACGCCTGAAGGTACCACGTTCATCTGTATCTGTACAAACAATGGTACGCAAGTATAAACACCATGGGACCACGCAGCCATCATTACACTCAGGAAGGTGACGCGTTCTGTCTCCTAGAGATGAACGTACTTTGGTGCGAAAAGTGCAAATCAATCCCAGAACAACACCAAAGGTCCTTGTTAAGATTCTGGAGGAAACAGGTACAAAAGTATCTATTTCCACAGTAAAACGAGTCCTATATCAACATGACCTGAAAGGCCACTCAGCAAGGTATAAGCCACTGCTCCAAAAACGCCATAAAAAAGCCAGAATACGGTTTGCAACTGCACATGGGGACAAAGATCGTACTTTTTGGAGAAATGTCCTCTGGTCTGATGAAACAAAAATCGAACTCTTTGGCCATAATGGCCATCGTTATGTTTGTAGGAAAAAGGGGGAGGCTTGCAAGCTGAAGAACACCATCCCAACCGTGAAACACGGGGGTGGCAGCATGTTGTGAGGGTGCTTTGCTGCAGGAGGGACTGGTGCACTTCACAAAATAGATGGCGTCATGAGGATGGAAAATTATGTGGATATATCTCTAGACATTAGTCAGAAAGATAAAGCTTGGTCGCAAATGGGTCTTCGAAATGGACAATGACCCCAGCATACTTTCAAAGTTGTGGCAAAATGACTTAAGGACAACAAAGTCAAGGTATTGGAGTGGTCATCACAAAGCCCTGACCTCAATCCCATATAAAATTTGTAGGCAGAACTGAAAAAGCGACTGACTCAGTTACACCAGCTCTGTCAGGAGGAATGGGCCAAAATTCACCCAACTTATTGTGGGAATCTTGTGGAAGGCTACCTGAAACATTTGACCCAAGTTAAACATTTTAAAGGCAATGCTACCAAATACTAATTGAGTGTATGTAAACTTCTGATGAAAGAAATAAAAGCTGCAATAAATCATTCTCTCTACTATTATTCTGACATTTCACATTCTTAAAATAAAGTGGTGATCCTAACTGATATAAAACAGGGAATTTTTACTAGGATTAAATGTCAGGAATTGTCAAAAACTGAGATTAAATGTATTTGGTTAAGGTGTATGTAAACTTCTGACTTCAACTGTACACACACACACACACACACACACACACATACAATGCATTTGGAAAGTTTTCAGACCCTTTCACTTTTTCCACACTTTGTTACATTACAGTCTTATTCTAAAATGTATTAAATTGTTTTTTTCCCCCTCGTCAATATACACACACAATAATGACAAAGCTAAAACAGGTTTTTAGAAATGTTTGTATAAAGAAAAAACGGACATATCACATTTACATAAGTATTCAGACCCTTTACTCAGTACATTGTTGAATCACCTTTGGCAGCGATTACAGGCTCAAGTCTTTCTGGGTGTGACGCTACAAGCTTGGCAACCCTGTATTTGGGGAGTTTCTCCCATTCTTCTCTGCAGGTCCTCTCAAGCACTGTCAGGTTGGAAAGGGAGCGTTGCCGCATAGCTATTTTCAGGTCTCTCCAGAGATGTTTGATTGGGTTCAAGTCTGGGCTCTGGTTGACCACTCAAGGACATTCAGAGACTTGTCTCGAAGCCACTCCTGCGTTGTCTTGGCTGTGTGCTTAGGGTCGTTGTCCTGTTGGAAGGTGAACCTTCGCCCTAGTCTGAGGTTCTAAGCGCTCTGGAGCAGGTTTTTAATCAAAGATCTCTCTGTACCTTGCTCCGTTCATCTTTCCCTCGATCCAGTCCCTGCCACTGAAAAATATCCCCACAGCATAATGCAGCATCCGCCACCATGGTGCCAGGTTTCTTCCAGACGTGACGCTTGGCATTCAGGCCTAAGAGTTCAATCTTGGTTTCAACTCAAAGCGGGCTGTCATGTGCCTTTTACTGAGGAGTTGCTTCTGTCTGGCCACTCTACCATAAAGGCCTGATTGGTGGAGTGCTGCAGAGATGGTTGTCCTTCTGGAAAGTTCTCCCATCTCCACAGAGGAACTCTGGAGCTCTGTCAGAGTGACCATCAGGTTCTTGGTCACCTCCATGACCAAGGTCCTTCTTGGCCAAGCGGCCAGCTCTAGGAAGAGTCTTGGTGGTTCCAAACTTCTTCCATTTAAGAATAATGGAGGCCACTGTGTTCTTGTGGACCTTCAATACTGCAGAAATGTTTTGGTACCCTTCCCCAGATCTGTGCCTCGACACAATCCTGTCTCTGAGCTCTATGGACAATTCCTTCCACCTCATGGCTTGGTTTTTGCTCTGACATGCACTGTCAACTGTGGGCCTTTTCAAATCATGTCCAATCAATTTAATTTGCCCCAGAGGACTCCAATTGAGTTGTAGAAAGGATAATCAATGGAAACCAGATGCACCTGATCTCAATTTTGAGTCTCATACTTATTAAATAAGGTTTTTCAATTTTTTTGTTTTTAATACATTTGCAAACAATTAAAAATAACTGTTTTCACTTTGTCATTATGGGGTATTGTTTGTAGATTGATGAGGAAAATGTTTTATTTACTGTAATGTAACAAAATGTGGAATAAGTCAAGGGATCTGAATACCTTCCGAATGCATTGTATATATACCCTAAACAGAAATAAAAACGCAACATGTAAAGTGTTGGTCCCATGTATCATGAGCTGACATAAAAGATCACAGAAATGTTTCATATGCACAAAAAGCTTATTTCTCTTGTTTACATCCCTATTTGTAAGCATTTCTCCTTTGCCAAGATAATCCATCCACCTGACAGGTGTGGTGTATCAAGAAGCTGATTAAACAGCATGATCCTTACACAGGTGCACCTTGTGCTGGGGACAATAAAAGGCCACTCTAAGATTAGGCAGTTTAGTCACACAACACAATGCCAGAGATGTCTCAAGTTTTGAAGGAGAGTGCAATGCTGACTGCAGGAATGTTCAACAGAGCTGTTGCCAGAGAATTCAATGTTAATTTCTCTACCATAAGCCGCCTCCATTGTAGTTTTAGAGAATTTGGCAGTACAACTGCAGACCATGTGTATGGCATCGTGCGGGCGAGCTGTTTGCTGATGTCAACGTTGTGAACAGATTGCCCCATGATGGCCGTGGGGTTATGGTATGTGCAGGCATAAACTACAGACAATGAACAAAATTGCATTTTATTGATGCTAATTTGAATGCACAGAAATACCATGACGAGTACTTGAGACCCATTATGAGGCCCATTTCTTTACACTACTGCAGATACCTTAAAGTACTTAGGTAAAAATACTTGAAAGTACTACTTAAGTCATTTTGGGGGGTACATGTACAGTACTTTACTATTTACACTTTTACTTCACTACATTCCTAAAGAAAATGCTGTACTTTTTACTCCATACGTTTTCCCTTACACCCAAATGTACTCATTACATTTTGAATGCTTAGCAGGACAGGAAAATCATCTAATTCACATACATATAACGAGAACATCCCTGGTCATCCCTACTGCCTCTGATCTGGCAAAGTCACTAAACACGTGCTTAATGGCTATCTGTAAATTAAACTAACAAGAAAATGGTGCCCTCTGGTGTGCAATATAAAGAATTTTAAACGATTTATACTTTTATATTTGATGCTTAAGTATAGTTTAGCAATTACATTTACTTTTGATACTTAAGTACCATATATTTAAAAACAAATAATTTTAGACATCAAATCAAACTTTACATGCACCGAATAAAACAAGTGTAGACCTTTCCGTGAAATGCTTACTTTCAAGCCCTTAACCAACAGTGCAGTTCAAGAAAGAGTTAAGAAAGTATTTACCACATAAACGAAAGTAAATAATAATGAAAAGTAACACAGTAAAATAACAATAATGAGGTTATATACAGGGGATACCGGTACCGAGTCAATGTGCGGGGGTACAGGTTAGTCGAGGTAATTTGTACATGTAGGTAGGGGTGAAGTGACTATGCATAGATAATAAACAGCGAGTAGCAGCAGGGTAAAAAAAACAAATGGAGGGGGGATGTCAATGTAAATAGTCCGGTGGCCATTTTATTAATTGTTCAGCAATCTTATGGCTTGGAAGTAGAAGCTTTTAAGGAGCCTTTTGGTCCTAGACTTGGCGCTCCTGTAACCGCTGCCATGCGGTAGCAGAGAAAACAGTCTATGACTTGGGTGACTGGAGTCTCTGGCAAATTTTGGACTGACACCGCCTAGTATGTAGGTCCTGGATGGCAGGAAGCTTGGCCCCAGCAATGTACTGGGCCGTACGCACTACCCTCTGTAGTGCCTTACGGTCAGATGCCGAGCGGTTGCCATACCAGGCGATGATGCAACAGGTCAGGATGCTCTTGATGCTGTAGAACTTTTTGAGGACATGGGGACCCATGCCAAATCTTTTTAGTCTCCTGAGGGGGAAAAGGTGTTGTCATGCCCTCTTCACGACTGTCTTGGTGTGTTTGGACCATGATAGTTTATTGGTGAAGTGGACACCAAGAAACTTGAAACTCTTGACCCGCTCCACTACAGCCCGTCGATGTTGATGGGGCCTGTTCAGCCCGCCTTTTCCTGTAGTCCACGATCAGGTCCTTTGTCTTGCTCACATTGATTGTTATCCCGGCACCACACTGACAGGTCTCTGACCTCCTCCCTATAGGCTGTCTCATCGTTGTCGGTGATCAGGCCTACCACCGTTGTCGTCAGCAAACTTAATGACGGTGTTAGTGTCGTGTTTGACCACACAGTTGTGGGTGAACAGGGAGGGCAGGAGGGGACTAAGTACACACCCCTGAGGGGCCCCAGTGGTGAGAATCAGCATGGCAGACGTGTTGTTGCCTACCCTTACTACCTGGGGGTGGCCAGTCATGAAGTCCAGGATCCAGTTGCAGAGGGAGGTGTTTAGTCCCAGGGTCCTTGGCTTAGTGATGAGCTTCGTGGGCAATATGGTGTTGAATGCTGATAAACAGCATTCTTACATAGGTGTTCCTTTTGTCCAGGTAGGAAAGGGCAGTGTGGAGTGTGATTGAATTTGTGTCATCTGTGGATCTGTTGGTGCAGTATGAGAATTGGAGTGGGTCTAGGGTATCCGGGAGGATACTGTTGATGTGAGCCATGACCAGCCTTTTAAAGCACTTCATGGCTACCGACGTGAGTGCTACGGGGCAGTAATCATTTGGCAGGTTACCTTCGCTTCCTTGGGCACAGGGACTATGGTGATCTGCTTGAAACATGTAGGCATTACAGACACGGTCAGGGAGAGGTTGAAAATGTCAGTGAAGGCACTTGCCAGTTGGTCCGCGCATGCTTTAAGTACACATCCTGGTAATCCGTCTGGCCCTGCGACTTTGTGAATATTGACCTGTTTAAAGGTCTTGCTGACATTGGCTACCGAGAGTGTGGTCACACAGTCGTCCAGAACAGCTGGTGCTCTCGTGCATGCTTCAGTGTTGCTTTTAAAAAATATATAAAAAATGGGCTACCCTGCCGCTTGCCTTGAAGTGAGCATAAAGGGCCTTTAGCCCATCTGGTAGGCTCGTGTCACTGGGCAGGTCGTGTCTGGGTTTCCATTTGTGGTCCGTAATAGTTTTCAAGCCCTGCCACATCCGTTGATAGAATGTAGAATGGCGCCGGAGAGGATGGCTTACGTTTTAGATGCTCCTAACCAACTGTGCTGTATTGTTAGTTTTTTTTGCACTGTTTGTAACTTATTTTTTTACTTATTTTGAACATAATGTTGCTGCTACTGTCTCATATGACTGAAAATAACTTCTGGACATCAGAACTGCAATTACTCACCTCGAACTGGAAGAAGCTTTTTCCTTCGCGACAAGTCCGATGCGAAGGATACACTGCTTTCTGGAGAACAGGCCCAAATCTCCGTCATTTGCGTGAAGAAAATATGGAGAAAAAGAGGGAGGAGGGCTGCCTTCTGAGAATTCGTAGGCGAGCAAGTAAACTCCCACTGCCATCTGTTCAATTGGCCAACGTGCAATCATTGGAGAAACAAAAACGATGGCCTACAATCAATATTATCCTACCATCGGGACATTAAAATGTGTAATATCTTATGTTTCACCGAGATGTGGATGAACAACGACATGGATAATATAGAGCTTTTATCGGGATTTTCCAAGCACCGGCAGGACAGAGAAGCTACATCTGGTAAGACGAGGGGTGGGGGTGTGTGTCTATTTGTCAATAACAGCTGGTGCGCAATGTCTAATATTAAAGAAGTCTCAAGGTATTGCTTGCCTGAGGTAGATAATCTGTAGAACACTATCTACCAAGAAAGTTCTCATCTATATTATTCGTAGCCGTCTATTTACCACCACAAACCGATGCTGGCTCTAAGACCGCACTCAACCGACTCTATAAGGCTATAAGCAAATGAGAAAATGTTCACCCAGAAGCGGTGCTCCTAGTGGCCGGGGACTTTAATGCAGGCAAACTTAAATCCATTTACCTCATTTCTACCAGCATGTCACATGTGCCACCAGAAGAAAAAAACTCCAGACCACCTTTACTACACACACAGAGATGCATAGAAAGCTCTCTCCTGTCCTTCATTTGGCAAATCTGACCGTAATTCTATCCTCCTGATTCCTACTTACAAGCAAAAACTAAAGCAGGAAGTACCAGTGACTCGCTCAATATGGAACAGGACTGTTTTGCTAGCACAGACTGGAATATGTTCCGGAATTCATCCAATGGCATTGAGGAGATTATCACCGTATATTACAAAAGTATGTGGACACCTGCTCGTCGAACATCTCATTTTAAAATCATGGCTATTCATATGGAGTTGGTCCTCGCTTTGCTGCTATAACAGTCTCCACTCTTCTGTGAAAGCTTTCCAATAGATGTTGGAACATTGCTGCAGGGACTTGTTTCCATTCAGCCACAAGAGCATTAGTGAGGTCGGGCACTGATGTTGGGCGATTATGAATGACTCACAGTTTGCCTTCCAATTCATCCCAAAGGTGTTCAATGGGGTTGAGGTCAGGGCTCTGTGCATGTCAGTCAAGTTCTTCCACACCGATCTCGACAAACCATTTCTGAATGTACCTTTGTCATGCTGAAACAGGAAAGGGCCTTCCCTGAACTGTTGCCAGAAAGTTGAAGAATCGTGTAGATTGTCATTGTATTTTGTAGTGTTAAGATTTCCCTTCATTGGAATTAAGGGGCCTAGCCCAGACCATGAAAAACAGCTCCAGACCATTATTCCTTCGCCACCAAACTTTACAGTTGGCACTATTTAAGGCAGGTAGCGTTTTCCTGGCATCTGCCAAACCCAGATTTGTTTGTCGAGATTGCCAGATGGTGAAGCGGGATTCACCACTTCAGAGAACGTGTTTCCACTGCTCCAGAGTCCAATGGAATTCGGTATTGAGTGTTGCAACGTGTTAAAAACGTCCTGACATGGTCTTTGCTGACATCCTGATAACTTACTGGGAAATACACAAAGGTCCCCCAGACAACATTAGCTTGGGACTATCGCGTGAAATGAAAGTCCTGAGAACGTCCTATAAAAGTCTTGACGTGGTCCTCAGTGACGTCCTGGTAACTTACAGGGTACTTACTGCACATTCTCAGGAAATTAATTTTACCAGTCATCAGGACACCACCTGATGGCCCACATTCTCTTGGGGACCTTTGTCAAGTTCCCTATAAGTTTCCAGGACGTCGTTGAGGACCATGTCAGGATGTTTTCAAAACGTTCTCAGGACATTTGTTTTATAAGTATAGTAATGAAATGGGATGGGATTTTAAGGGAAGTGGGACACTGTTCAGCCTTTATACTAGTTGAAAACTTGGCTGCAAGTGGATCTTCCAGCAAGATAATAATCCCAAGCACACATTAAAATCCAGAAAGAATTGGTTAATTTACATTTTGCAATGGCCATCTCAGTGTCCGGAATTGAAACCCATTGAAAACCTGTGGTTTGAATTGAAGAGGGCAGTCCATAAGCAAATAATAAGGATATCAAGGCTCTGGAAGGATTCTGTATGGAGGAATGGCTGAAAGATCCCTGGCAATGTGTTTTCCAACTCATACATTTGAGTGCTGTTATCCTCGTAAGGTTAAGGTATTGAAAGGTATTGGCCCCTACCATTTTTTGAAAAACAATGATTACTTGTTAAACACAATCTGTTTCTCTGAGCAATTGTATTAGTGTAAAAAATGTAATCCTTTTTTTGAACACATAATATAGCTCAGTATTTGAATTATTTTTTTCATACAGCCATGTTTTCTCATCTTTATCAAGGGTGTCAATCATTTCAGACCCTACTGTATGTATGCTTAAAAGCACTGTTTGTGTGTGTCCCTAACCTTGCTAATAGACAAACAGTTGTGAATGGGTCAGTAGTTCACCAATCAGGGCCTTGATGTGCTCGGCAACAGTAACAATGGGTGATGTGTAATGAAACAAGGATGGATATGCCCAGGTAGGTGGGTAGAGCGTTTCTCGGGACGTCCTGATGACGTGATATACAGTCCCATGTTGCTCATTTGGTACAGTATGGCAATTGCAATGCCAGGGCTGTGGGTTTGATTCCCATGGGGGACCAGTATGAACAAATAGAAAAATGTATGCACTCACCACTGGTGGAAAGAGTACACAGTTGTCATAGTTGAGTAAAAGTAAAGGTACCTGAATAGAAAATGACTCATGTGAAAGTCACCCAGTAAAATACTACTTTGAGTAAAAAGTCTAAGAGTATTTGGTTTTAAATGTACTTAAGTATCAAAAGTAAATGTAATTGATAAAATATACTTAAGTATCAAAAGTATAAATCATTTCAAAGTCCTTATACTAAGCAAACCACACAGAATAATTTTCATGTTTATTTATTTATTTCCGGATGGGCACTCTCCAACACTCAGACATCATTTACAAAAGAAGAATGTGTTTATTGAGTCCACCAGATTAGAGGCTGTTGGGATGACCAGGGATGCTCTTTTAAAAAGTGTGTGCTAAATGACTCAAATGTAAAAATGTAACGACTTGAAAATACCCTGATTCTAAATGTCATTCCAGGAACATAGAGGAAACAAGAGATTGCCTTGTGACCATCACATGATGTTTCTGAGGTACGTGGTAAAAATCTCCAGGGGACCATTACAGAACCTTCTATGAACATCCTTTGAATGTCATTGGAGACGTCCGTGGAATTAGACAAAACCTCCACAGGACCATGATACAAAGCCTTGAGAATATCCTAACGACAAATTTTTGTTTGCAGGGTAGTTACACCCTAATACAGTGGTCTAAAACCCCAGTTTACAGGACACATCACGTCACATTATGCTGGTTTGCAAAGTAATGTGTAATTCGTATTGGAATCCAGCCAGAATGAGGCTATCCAACAATTGGAACTTTGAATCATCTGCAACCTGAATTTAGAATGACTGCCAGGGTAGGGCATATTTATTATCGAGACTACCTAAATCATATAAACTGGAACAACCATCTCAGTAACGGGTGCAATAAGTTAAACTACTGAGAGATTGGATTAATTTAGAAAATGTATGTTATTTATGTTTGTGTAGCATAAGATTAATCAACCAATGCAAAAACAGGTATTGAAACAAACAATTCTGAAAATCAACCTGCAATAATCAACCGGTTCTGTTCGTGTGGTAATGAAAAGCTTTCCTTGTGTATTGGCCAGTGATTTTTTTGTGTAATATTTGTTGTGTAAGAGCGAAATTAACTCTAAGCAGTATAAAACAACCCCCAGTGTTGGTGTTAATACCGGAGATGTTTTACAGGCTCATCAAAGCCACGCCCATCATTATCATATTTCCCAGCATGCTCTACTGCAGGTACACCAGACACAGATGAAAGGGGACATATAAGTATATTTGCCATTGATGCTTAGTGTAAGCTTTAAATTATATTTGCTGACACCCTACAGTCAAATGTTGGCACCAGTGGAGTAGCTATCTAGCTACATAAACCACACCCCTCCACAAACACGTATTCTCTGATGTTGGTTACAAGGCGGCCCTCATTTAAATTAGGTAAGAGAATATGTATTTTGACCTTTATTTAACTTGGCACGTCAGTTAAGAACAAATTCTTATTTACAATGACGGCCAAAGAACAGTGGGTTAACTGATTCATACCTTGTCAGCTCGGGGATTCAATCGAGCAACCTTTCAGATACTGGCCCAACATGCTAACCACTAGGCTACCTGCCACCCTTAATATCATGTTAGCAAGGGTGTATTAGAATGAAAGTTAGTGTGATGTCACGCTATCCCCTTAATGATCCTGCTCCTCAATCCAAGTGTTTGACATGGTGGAGTGGACCGGTAGGTAACTTTATGATCAAACTTTATTAATGTAGAAGCAACAGTAATTTTTCATACTTTGGTCATCATATTTTGATCTGGTTTCATCCAAATGTCACCCAATTTCATGTTGACTGTTCATGACCTTTAACAAAGGCTTCCAAACTTGCAGCAACTACAGGGCAAAACAGACCAAAAGGACATGGTAAAATGTTTCAGACTTGCTGTGACACTAATCTGTCCCCTATACAAATTGATGGGGCACTATAACCACATAGGAGTTCAATTGGTACAGCATTCTCACTCACAAAGCAAAAAATATAGCCTCTTAAAAGGCACGTCTCAAAATATGTTAATGAGCCAGAAACAACAAGACCATGCACCCACTAGTGGTCAAAAGGTATTTGGCGCTCCAAAGATACGGTATGGTACCGCATTCTGTGGGGTGGAATTACAAAACCAATCGAAAATTCTTTCCCCGCCCACATTTACCAAACAATGCATCATAATTTACAGTAAATGCGCAGCACTAAAATGTTTATTTTATTGTTGTTAATACCCAAAATGAACATATAATTGACAGTTTTCCATTACATTGACACTATCACCTTTTGACTCTGAGTAGAAAACATGTCTTTCCATTTTGACTTTGAATAATTAAAGAGGACAGTCCAATATAGTGGAATCATATACAACCCCAGCTTCAGGTGAGGATGCAGGAAAATGTAATTGTTCTGACATTGCTGAAATGGCACGGTGTATAATGCAGAAAATCTATAACTGAAGGTATGACATTTGAGGGAATTATGTGGGGATGAATATGTGACACCACACCATTACTGTGGCAAGTAATATAATTAAACCAGTGTTCTTTTTTTAACACTGGTTCATTCTCTATTTAAAAATATTTATTGTAGGATTGTATCTTCACTATTTGGGATTTGTCACGTTTCTTAGTTGACTTGGACCTCATTTGCATTTATTTGCAGCTTTTGAATGTAGTTGTACTACATTGCCACGAAGAGACAATGCATGCCACAAAAAGAAACAGCTCAGTATCATATTTGGAGAGAGATCCCCAAGGATACTAATGCGTGTGGACTAGTGATGAGAAGCTTTTCTTCTTGTGTACATACACACGTCACACACGTACAGTATCAGTTAAAAGTTTGGACACACCTACTCATTCCAGGGTTTTTCTTTATTTGTTTGTATTTTCTACATGGTAGAATAACACATATGGAATCATGTAGTAACCAAAAAAGTGTTAAATCAAAATATATTTTATATTTGAGTTTCTTCAAAGTAGCCACCCAGACCAACCCTTGTCAAGTTGGCCTTGAGGACAGCTTTGCAACCTTTTGGCATTCTCTCAACCAGCTTCATGAGGTAGTCACCTGGGAGCCCTCACGGAGGATGAATAATAACCGTTTCTGTACTGTGGTGGAGCAGGACACTTTATAGCTACCTGCCCTATTAGGAAACCCTTGTCTCTAGTGGGTACCAGTACTATGGTGAGTCAGACTGGGATTTCCCTAATTCCCATCACTCACGGGGGCTGATGAAAATCTTATGGATGCCACGATAGCTATGGTGCTTGGTATTCCCACTCGGCCTCTCTCTGTGCCCTTGGATACTAGGGCACTGGACGGCCGCTCTCTAGGGGAAGTCACCCATAGTACTGTGCCCGTTCAATTACGGGTTTTTGGTAACCACAGTGAGATAACACAGTTCCTCCTCATTACCTTTCCCCATGTTCCGGTGGTTTTGGGATTTTCCTGGCTTCAAAAGCACAATCCGATGATTGATTGGACCACAAGCTCCATCCTGGGTTGGAGCCCATTTTGACATTCCCACTGCCTTCAAGCAGCACAGCCTTCCTCAAGTCATCTTCCTCAGGATGTTAGCAAGACTGTGGATGTCTCTGCTATCCCCACATACCATGGCCTCCTAGAAGTGTTCAGTAAGGCACACGCTACTTCCCTTCCCCCGCACCGTCCTTATGATTGTGCTTCTTGATCTTCTCCCAGGCACTACACCACCTCGGGGTCGATTGTATTCTCTGTCTGGACCAGAGACCAAAGCTATGGAGTACGTAGAGGAGTCTCTGGCCACTGGGGCCTTCCGTCCTTCTGCATCTTCTGCCAGCGCAGGGTTTTTCTTTGTGGAGAAGGACAAGACCCTGCGTCCGTGCATTGACTACCTGGGACTTAATGACATTACTGTCAAGAATCGTTACTCCCTACCGCTCCTCGGCTCCAGGGGGCCACCATATTTTCCAAGTTGGACCTTCGAAATGCCTACCACCTGGTTCAGATACATGAGTGGGATGAGTGGAAGACAGCCTTCAACACAGCCAGTGGACATTATGAGTGCCAGGTCATGCCATTTGGACTCACCAACTGTTTTCCAGGCTTTGGTCAATTATGTGCTTCGGGACATGCTAAACCGATTTGTGTTTGTGTACCTTGACGACATCCTGTTTTTTCCCAATCTGCACAAGAACATGTTCTTCATGTCAGACAGGTCCTTCAGCGCCTCCTGGAGAACCAACTGTTCATGAAAGCCGAGAAGTGTGAGTTCCACCGCTCTACTATCACCTTTCTGGGATATGTCATTGCTGAGGGCAATGTTCAGCTGGATCCTGGAAAGGTGAAAGCAGTGGTGGATTTGGCCTCAACCAATATCCAGGGAGCGGTTGTAATGGTTTCTTGGTTTTGCTAACATCTACCATCAATTCATTCGGGACTACAGCACCCTGGCGGCACCCTCGGCCCTCATCTCCCAAGGTACCGTTCAAATGGTCTCCAGCTGTCGACAAAGCATTTGTGGACCTGAAGCATCGGATCACAGCACCACCCATCCTCATCCATCCTGACCCCTCGCGTCAATTTGTGGTGGAAGGGGATGCTTCGGATGTTGGAGTGGGGGCCATCCTGTCCCAGCGATCTGCCCAGGACCATAAGCTTCATCCCTGTGCCTTCCTGTCCCATCGTCTCAATCCTGCTGAAAGGAACTATGATGTTGGCAACTGAGAACTCCTGGCGGTGAAGATGGAGTTGAAAGAGTGGAGACACTGTCTGGAAGGAGCAGAACAGCCATTCCTGGTCTGAACTGACCATAAAAACCTGGAATATCTCTGTACAGCCAAGCACCTCAACTCCAGGAAGGCCTGGTGGGCCCTCCGTTTCACCAGATTTAACTTCACTATCTCCTACTGACCAGGGTCAAAGAATGTGAAGCCCTCCCGCCTATACAGTTCCTCTGCCACAACCTCGACCTCTGAAACCATTCTCCCTACCTCATGCCTTGCTGCCACTGTGGATTGGATCGAGGCGCAACGCTCCAAGCCTGGACCTGAAGGGGGCCCGGCTAACCGGCTGTTTGTCCCTAATCCTGTCCGGTCCCAGATCCTGGAATGGGCTCATTCCTCCAGGATGACCTGTCATCCAGGGTCCTGTCGTACACTAGCCTTCCTTCGACAATGTTTCTGGTGGCCCACAATGGTCCCTGACGTCTCTGCCTTTGTCACCACATGCACTGTGTGTGCTCAAAACAAGACTCCACGGCAAGCTCCTTCTGGACTCCTGCAGCCACTACCGGTTCCTCATCAACCCTGGTCTCATATATCTCTTGACTTTGTCACTGGGCTCCCTCCGTCTGATGTCAACACTGTCATTCTGACGATAGTTGACCGGTTCTCCAAGGCCACCCATTTCATCCCTCTACCCAGACTACCTTCTGCCAAGGAGACGGCCCAGCTTATGGTGCAGCATGTCTTCCAGTAGACATGGTCTCCGAACAGGGTCCCCAGTTCTTGTCTCAGTTCTGGAAGTCATTCTGCACCCATATTGGGTCGTCGGCCAGCCTGTCATCTGGATTCCATCCCCAAACTAACAGTCAGTCGGAACGAGCCAACCAAGACCTGGAGACAACCTTAAGGTGCATGGTCTTAACCAACCCCTCTACCTGGAGCCGTCAACTGGTCTGGGTGGAGTATGCCCGGAACACTCTTCCCAGTTCTGCCACGGGACTCACCCCATGGAGCACTCGAAAGGGGAATCCACCTCCAATCTTCCTTGAATAAGAGCAGGAGGACAGCGTACCCTCGGCCCAGATGTTTGTCCGCCGCTGTCGACATACCTGGAGAAGAGCCAGGGCGGCTATTCTCAAGACCAAATCCAGGTACCATAAACAAGCGGACCGTCGCCGGATCCCAGCTTCCCGCCACTGCATTGGGCAGAGGGTATGGCTGTCCACACGGGACCTGCCCCTTCAGGTAGAGTCCCACAAACTGTCCTCTCATTTCATTGGTCCTTTTCCCATCTCCAGAGTCCTAAATTCCACTACTGTCTGTCTTGTGTTACCCCGTACCCTCCGTATTCACCCTACCTTCCATATGTCTAAGATTAAGCCCGTGTCTCACTGTTCTTTGTCTTCTGTACCTAGGCCCACGCCCCATCCTCCCTGTGTCATTGATGGCTATCCGGCCTACATGGTAAAACTTCTCCTGGGTGTTCGACCATGGGGAAGGGGTTTCCAGTACCTGGTTGACTGGGAGGGTTGCGGCCCGGAGGAGAGGTGCTGGGTTCCCGCTGGAGACATTCTGGATCCAGTCCTCATCACTGCCGACACCCCGGTCAACCATGTGTGCGCCCAGGTAGGTATGCGCCCAGGGTTTTCCCGTTCTCCTGCTTTTTGCATTCTCCTTTTTCTAGTCCTGTCCTTTTGACCCTTGCCTGTTTCTGGACTTTGTACTCACCTGCCTGACCATTCTGCCTGCTTTGACCACGAGCCTGTCTGCCACTCTGTACCTCCTGGACCCTGATCTGGTTTTGACCATTGCCTGTCCATGACAACTCTTGCCTACCCCTTTGGATTAATAAACATTGTAAGACTCCAACCGTCTACATTTGGGTCTCGCCTTGTGCTTTGATACAATCAGCCAATCTCAACCCAATTTAGATGGTTTGTGATGAATTGGACTGCAGAGTGAAGGAAAAGCAGCCAACAAGTGCTCAGCATATGTGGGAAAAGCGTTCCAGGTGAAGCTGGTTGAGAGAATGCCAAGAGTGTGCAAAGCTGTCATCAAGGCACAGGGTGGCTACTTTGAAGGATCTGAAATATAAAATATATTTTGGATTTGTTTAACACTGTTTTTGGTTACTATATGTGTTATTTCATGGTTTTGATGTCTTCACTATTATTCTACAATGTAGAAAATAGTAAACAAAGAAAAACCCTTGAATGAGTAGATGTCCACACTTTTAACTGGTACTGTATGCAAATACACACACACAGATGGCCAAGCCCTCATTAAACCCATACTGTCGGACGCAGGGGAGCGTGGGGGTGGAGATCTGTCCCTCAGGTAGTGTGTGCATTCAAGTGTGTGTGACTGTGCATGCGCGTGTGTGTAGAGGACTGGCCATGTGTTGATGTGTGTACGTGTGTGTGGGCAGCTGTGATCTGACGTCCAAGGAACGGCTCACAAAGAGGAGTACAAACAGTCTGCGTAAAACCACACACCCAGCGGGGATCTGTCCAATAGCTTGCAACACTAGGAAAAGAGGAATCTACTTACAGAGACAGAGAGCCACAGCCATATTGTAGGCCACCATTAGAGCCTCTACCATTGGATATGACAAATGATTGCATTATTCCAGATCAGATTACCCAGCCCTAGGTTGGGGGGGCTCATATTGTCTGTGGTATACCTGGCTGTGTGAAATCAGTCATTGTGAGCCTCCCCTGCAGCGTGAAACTCACATGGAAGGCCATTCAGTCGCTATCTAACCAATGTCTATCCCCTATTTATACAACGGGTGGGTCTAATGCAGATTGGTTAAAACCTGATTCCAGCCAGTGTCAATCCAACAAAAACTAAATCTATGACGTTAAAATGCCTATTTACTCTTTTCCATCTGACTGAGCAACCTACTGTCTCATCAGCCCAGCCAGGCAATTTATAAACTTTATCTCCACAATAAAAAAGCATCTAGACATTATCTCACATTTCTTTTAGACTAACATTTCGTTTTACAACAGTGGAGATTTGCATAAACCTTGCTATCTGTCCCTCTAACATTTGCAACATTGTTTCAATATTCAAATTCGATCTCCAGTTGTCCCATAGAGTCGGGACGAGACAGGCAGGCAGCATTTCTCAGCCAGTTGAAATCATGAATCACTTGTCATAATTTTAATGGATATATACAAAGAAATGTCCATTGAAAAAAAAGACACACATTGGGAGGGATCTTAATCATTGCTCCATACAAAATCTTTCGAGATTCTTGATATCCTTCGTCTGCGCGTATGAACTGCCATTTTCAATTCAAACCACAGGTTATCAATGAGGTTCAAGTCCGGAGACTGAGATGGCCACCCTTTGTTATAATTATTTATTTACAAGTTAATTACAATTAGCTTTTTGCTTTAGCGCCATCTGTGCTTGATAGATACTGTAGTCTCGTTTTTGTGTGTTTTTTTTAAACCAATCACAAGTGGGGCACTGCCCTTTACGCCCTAATGGACACCTGTGTTCTGAATGGAGTTGTTGTTGTTTGTTACTGTGTAGGATGATAAAGTGCATGCAGCCTCAAAAAGCCTAGCTAGCTAGCTTAACTAGCTTTTCCCGGTTTGATGCAGTCAAGACAGGTACTACGCAAATCATATTGGATGATAAATAACCTAGCTATGGCAGTTATTAAGTCTACTGTAGGGCGAGTTGGCTTGGATATTTGCGGTCTCTCATCTCTCCCTCCCTCCCTGTTCCCTGTGTCAGTCACTCACACTCACAGTAGCTTACACACACAGCACAGCCCCTGCTAGAGTGTTACCTCTATCTCCTCTCCCTCACGTTTTATCAGTTTCGGTTATTAAAATAGCTTAGAAATGTACTTTTCTGCTGCATCTCTAACTCGGATTGGACCAGGGCTGGATCCGACCACGTCTATATGGAACAGGTCTAGTTGTCCTCGGGTCTGTTCGTAACGGGTCTCTGTATAAAAAAAAGGTATTTATGCAGATCGGTACGGATGGGAAAGCCCCAGGTCCATTTCGGAATGGATCCAACTTTTTGGACCCGTGAAGGTTTCTAGTGCACGGGGAATGGTGGACTGTGATTGGCTGATACAAGTGGGGTACTGCTATGGTGAGAAAATAAGGGGGTGTTGGGCAAGTACAACAAACTACTAGTAAAGGGGTGCTGAAACTGCTAAATTGTAGCTGGCAGAGCCACCCCCACGTTAACTGTGTAAATGTGAACTCAAAACAAAAGGCTCTATCTTAAAGGGGATGACATGAGGGAAACGGAAAGGGGGATACCTAGTCAGTTGTACAACTGAATATAAGGCCACTAGTGTGTGTTCGTCTGCCTGGACAGGGAAGAGCTGTGAAGGAGTCAGACAAGGGAAAGTTCAGTCTTTGTGAGTGTCTGGCCACCCCGTCAAAAAAGTAGACAATATGCGTCTGGCCCAAACAGGGTTTGTTCTTTGGTGTTTTTTGGTGCAGTGTCTGGCCACCCAATCAAGTAGCTGCTTGAGATCACAAAACCTGGCTGTGTGACGAGGCCGAGACCACTGCAGGCTTTGCAGTTCTGAAAGAGGTGAGCCATCAGCATGCAGAGGTGGATCTAATGGCGGCCACCCCCTCTGCCCAGAAACAGACAAAGAGAGGACCTCAGCAGTGAGGGCAGGTGAGACCCCCAGCGGAGGAGCAGGAGTCATCTTGTCCCCCAGCATGGTGTCAGCTGAGGACACCGGGACTAGAAATATTAGGGCGTCAGCGGCAGAGCTTGACAAGGATCTAAGGACTGGAGACCGCATAGCTGCAGCAGTAGAGCTCAATAAGGACACTGGGACTGGATACTTTGGTGGCTGGACCCACAAAGCAGCAACAGGTAGCAGCCACCGGAAAGGCCGGACACAGGCAGGGGGACCAGGTGAGGACCTTGGATCAGGAGGACAGGCCGCAGTGGGAGGGCTCAGCTGGGCCCCCACAGTGATGATAGGTGAGGGATCCAAGATTGGAGCTGATGTCAGCTGGATCTCCACAGAAGCAACGGACGGTGATCTCAGGACAGCAGATGGCCCGAGCCCCACGTCAGCAACAGGAGAGGGAGCTATAGACACTCTCAGGAGGACAGGAGACAGCGGCTCACCTGATAGAGAGGGATAAAAAGACCCAACGACGGGAGAGAGCTGGACAGCTGGTCCAGGAGAAACTGACTGAGTTCCCAGAGCTAGTGACTTAGGGCCTGACTGGGTTACAGACTGTGAGCTAGGGGATGTTAGGCCTATCAGGACAGAAAACTCTGGGCTTTCTGGGATAGGAAACGGTGGGCCTAGCCAAGCAGGAAAATGTGAAACCACTGGGTAATCAAGGAAATCAGGGAACTGAGAGCTACAATGCTCTGGACCTACTGGGGCTATAGGAGCTATAGACTGAGGATGTTAGTAGGGCAGAGGATGAGGTGTCTCCTACGATAGGACACTGAAGACCATGGATAGGAGGGTCCCCCAATGGGACTTCAGTAGGGTACCCCACTGGGACATCAGGAGGGTCTCCCGAGACAAGATCTAGAGGGTCTGGAGGTAGAGTGATTCTGGACACTGGAGTTAGCAGAGTACTAGCATGAGTGGCCAGCAGAGACCCCCAAGGTGGTGACAGGCAAGTCCTACAGGCAGGGGCTGACAGAGTCGGGCCAGCCTGAGCTGTCCATGTGGGGGTAGGCAGACACCACTGGACGGTGGCAAGCTGGACTTGGAAGGTAAGATGAGGTCAATCCCACCAGGCAGGGTCCGACTGACATTCTGATATGTCGGCTGGAGTAGGGTGTTCTCTCAACGTGAGCTGTGGTAGCTCCTCCATCCCTGGAAGGGCTGTAGAACCACTGTCATGGACTCCACAGCGGGTGTCAGCTGGAGAACAGTGGTAAGGTGCTCCCCCGGAGTGAGCTCTGGTAGCTCCTCTGGCCCTGGTGAAGGCTGAGGCTCCATGGCAGGAGCGGGTGTGGTAGGCCCCACTACTAACTTGAGCTCCATGGCCGGAGCAGGCTGGATCTGCATGGCTGCTGTTGGCTGGAGCACAGTCGTGGGGTGCTGCCCCAGGGTGAGCTCTGGAGGTTCCTCTGGCCCTGGAGAAGGCTCTAGCAACACTGTGAGGGACTCCACAGCAGAGGTTGGATCCGATACCGGGGTTGATGGCGACTGATGCTGAAGGTGAGGGAGTCACCGAGGGCTTATGCTTATGAAAGCGCTGATGAGCAACTTTAGGCTGACGAGAGTGGTGTGGAGCTGCAGGCCGGTATATCTGCAGCAACCCCTTGAAGATGAGCCATAGCAACTGGCAGTGATCGATAAGGTGCTTGAGAAAGGTGACATGAGGACTGGTCAGCCTCCACTTGGTCAGGATGGACATCCCTTTTGGTGACCAATGGTGGTGATCTTCTCCTCGTCGTAGATACAGCCGTCCCTTCCCTGTATCTTCTCACTGACCCTCCGTGGTTCATAAAGACTCTAAATGTCCATAAACACAGCTATTAACTTAACCAGAAAGTATGAGCATAATTTATATGATAGGCTATCCGAAACGAAGCATGGGGTACACAGCATAACGAGCTAGCATGACTGGCTAGCACCTAGGCTAGCTGGTTTGAAATAGCATGAAGCACATGGAAGGAAAATACCTTATAAACATGGTAAATACTCTACTGCCTTAGCAACACCAAACTAAAACTCCAATGACATGTCGGACAGTACTTAAAATAAGATGCACGCACTAAAACACAGGTCAAACACAATTAACATAAGGAAAAGTCCAGCAAGTCCTCCTTTCTGACCATGAGAAAATACCTTCTAACATTACAAACATGGTAAATATTCTACTGCCTTAGCAACACCCAACTAAAACCCTAGAGACATGTCGGAGAGTACTTACAATTAGATGCATGCACTAAAACACAGGTCAAACACAATTAACATAAGGAATAGTCCAGCAAGGCCATTCCATTCTGACCATGTTCTCACTCTGAAGACCTGAGCACGGTTCAGTGAGGAGGAGGGTTCAGTGAGGTGCATGGGGAATGGCGGACAGTGATTGGCTGATACAAGTGGGGTGACTCGGAGGTACCACTACGGTGAGAAAATAAGAGGTTTTTGAGCAAGTACAACAAACTACTAGAAAAGGGGTGGTGAAACTGCTAAATCAGCACTGGTCTTTTAACAGTGGTCAATGAACTATTTCTTTGTGGACTTTGATGTGTGCCTGGGGTTATTGTCTTGCTGGAAGATCCACTTGTAGCCAAGTGTCAACCTCCTGGCAGAGTCAACATGTGTTTTTGCAAACATGTCCTGGTAATTGGTAAAGTTCATGATGCCATTTACCTTAAAAGGGGCCACAGGACCAGCAGAAGCTAAATAGCCCCATAACATCCCCACCTGATCTTGGCAAGGGGTTGTTCAATGACAGACATGATTTGACATGACTCTTCGCGATCAACCGGTTGGTGACCACTGCTCTAGAAAGTTGAGTGAAATTCAATATCATGTTTCTCTCTGTGGGCTGATATTTCTGTGTGGCAGTCCTGGAGAGCTGCGTGGTGTTCTCAGACAGCTGCGTAGAGGTCCCGGGGAGCTGCGTGGCGGTCCCGGGGAGCTGCGTGACGGTCACGGAGAGCTGCGTGGCGGTCCCGGGGAGCTGCGTGGCGGTCCCGGGGAGCTGCGTGGCGGTCCCGGGGAGCTGCGTGGCGGTCCCGGGGAGCTGCGTGACGGTCACGGAGAGCTGCGTGGCGGTCCCGGGGAGCTGCGTGGCGGTCCCGGGGAGCTGCGTGACGGTCACGGAGAGATGCGTGGCGGTCCCGGGGAGCTGCGTGGCGGGCTCGGGGAGCTGCGTGGCGGTCTCAGGGAGCTGCGTGGCGGTCACTGGGCTAATGCATGCGCACACGCGCAAAGTTTAGAGGGACCCTCCCCTGTTTTGGACCACCCCAGTAATTGTCTAACTGTCCCTAAGCATTTGCTCCAGTTACAAACCTTGCAACTGTTTTTCATCATCCAACACTATCAGGACTCAGGCTAAGACAAAGATGCAGACACAGGAGGCGAATAGTACGAGTCTCAGAGTTTATAATAGTACATGGGGCAGGCAAAGGGTAAGTCAAGGCAGGCAAAGATAGTAATACAAATCAGAGTCAGGCAGGTACAGGACGGCAGGCAGAGTCAGGACAGGCTGAGAAGACTATGAAAAACAAAAACTAGAGCACAGGAAGCGCAGGAACATGATAGTAGGACAAGACGAACTGTCAACACACAAACAGAAAACGCAGGTATAAATACACAGGGGATAATGGGGGGAGATGGGAGACACCTAGTGGGGGGTGGAGACAAGCACAAAGACAGGTGAAACAGATCAGGGTGTGACAGCATACCCCCCCCCCCCCCCGGTGTCCTACCTGGGCACATACCTGGTTAACATTCTTAGACCCAGGGCGGTAGGAGATGGTAAAGTTGAACCGAGTGAATAGCAGGGCCCATCAAGCTTGCCTGAAGCTGAGACGCTTGGCGGTGCGGAGATATTCCAGGTTCTTGTGATCAGTCCACACAATGAATGGATGTTCCGCCCCCTCTAACTAGTGCCTCCACTCCTCCAACGCTATCTTCACCGTGAGAAGTTCTCAATTTGCCACATCATAATTCCTCTCAGTGGCATTAAGACAAAGGGAAAAGAAGGCGCAGGGATGCAGCTTTTGGTCCTGCGCAGAACGCTGAGACAGGACAGCCCTCACTCAAACGTCCGAGGCGTCAACCTCCACCACGAACTGACGAGACAGATCCGGATGGATTAATATGGGAGCTGTAGTGAATCGATGCTTTAGGTACAGGAACACCCGGTCAGCAGCTGGAGTCCAATGCGAATGGGACCTTGGGAGAGGTGAGTGCTGAAAGGGGGAAAGCCAGGGTGCGGTAAACCCAGATAAAATGGCGATAGAAATTGGTAAAACCCAAGTGTTGCAACTGCACTCTGGAAGTGGTTTGAGGCCAATCCACCGCACTCACCGTGCCAAGATCTATCTGCACATTGCCTGCAGCGATGATGTATCCAAGGAAGGAGATGGTAGAGCGATGGAATTCGCATTTTTCTGCTTTTTTTGTTTTGGCTTTGTCATTATCGGGTATTATGTGTAGATGAGTGATTTTATTATTTTTTAAATGTAATTCATCTTAAAACAAGGCTGTAAAGAAACAAAAGGTTAAAAAAGTCAAGGGGTCTGAATACTTTGCAAATGCACTGTATGTTAGAATGCCCAGTCATGTTCATATAATCTCAGACATAAATTACTGCAGTTTAAGACCATCCATAGAACATGCTATATTCCAGTGAAACTGAATATCATGCACTCATACATGTAATTGGTCTGCTCAAAGTGTAAAACACAAAAGGGGACCTATTTGCAAATGTTATGGTCTTGTGAAGGCTGGCTTAATTCTGGCAAAGAGTATGGTATTTTATATCAGCATGTCTAAAGACTCCCTTCTTCCTGTTTTTGTATGCTTGGAAATGTTGATACTGGAGACTGTTATCAGAAGAAACTGTGTAACCTAGCATTTATAGCAGCTAAGAAATGCATTGCCATTAATTGAAAAGGTTGGTTATCCTCACACAATGTCACAATGAATGGCAGAAATGTCAAAGTACGCATCACTAGATTTGATTTATTACAAGATTGAGGGTATACTGTGTGCCTTATATGGAATAGCCTACTGTATGACAAAAGGGGTCTGTATTGAAAACCTTAGATTGTTTTCGTCGAGCAGTCGCAAATATATATGGATTTCATGGCACACGAGACACCTGTGTGACGTGCGCTTCTCTCATTGGACTAATCTATTGAAGAGGCCACGGGGATGCCACGGTTCAATAATATGGGGATTGTGGCTCAGATGCACAAGGCACGTCTCTCTCCAGAATGCGCTCTCTCCCACCATTTCGTGGGTATTCATTACTTCATAACTTCATTGTGTGCATTGTTGGTAGTGTAACGTCCATCAATTCCCCATTACATACAGCACCAGTAGTAGCCTACATTCACCGTTAATTCCCATCATTTCTAATCTGCAATGTTTGTTTAGTTATGGTCATTTTTAATGCATTCAAAAAAGTATTATTACAGTCTTTTACCGTTCGTTCTCCCTTTCGGAGTGGACATGTGTTTTGCAGAACTCACAACCTATGCTACATTTGTGAGAAACACGTTTTTGTTTATTTCATTTACGAGTTTTGACAATTTATTCATCGTCTTTCGTTTGAAATGTCCTGTCAATGTTGAGTAAGGAAAGCTCACCTGATTACGCATATAGAAGTAGGACTAGCCCACCTGGCCTGTGCGCAACATGGAGGGAAAAAAGGCCTATAAATATGCCCATTTGGGGATGTCTGATCATCAAAAAAACGGTCTTAATTTACCACCACTAATGAGCTGTGGAGCTTCTCAATGTATTTTTTTCCCACCTCAAACAGCAAGTAAATTGAGAATGATAATAGTTCCTTAAAGAATTTGAACAATATTTCCAGCTCTCTCCCTTTGAATAACCACTCAGCATGAAATGGAAAAATGTAATGCTCTGATCCAGTGGAAACGTCATAAAACACCTGATTACTTCTTATCCCTTGCATAAATAGCCTACAGCTGAGTCTGTCCCAAGCTCTATGTAGCTCTATGTCTGGCGTTATGTAGGTTATTATTACATAGCTGGCAATGGCATTAAACGTTACTTTTAGATTTGTATCATTTTCATTTAGATTTAGATAGAATGTAGATTAACCTCAGACAATGGTTTTCAGATACAAAGAACATTTATTATAAATTAAATTAAACTGTTCTACAAAAATGTGCAAATGAAAATCATAACTAGCACACAGATTGGTAGAAATGGTAGAAATTGGCACTCCAAATAGAAAAGGTTGCCGACCACTTCGTGTAGCCGATTAACGGCAACTTCAGGAGAATACCGGCAGAATTTGCGAATGCCAGCAACAACAAAACGTAAGCAAAAATGCCCACAGTCATCAAGCTAGGTAAGAGACCATTATTAAATATGTTTAAGTGATTGATAAGACTGAACTAGATCAATGATAATTCAATAATCAACATTGGTGATGGACCTTTAACCTTACAAATGAACAACTCTTACAAATAAGGTACAAAGACCTATGTGTTGATTATCTTTATTAAGACATCCTTTATATCAAATTTTAGCCACACCGCCCAGCCAGCTAGAGCCGCCTGCATACCCGAACCCCACCAGTCTAGTCAAAAACTCAACTCTGTCCCCAACACAACTTCCTTCCCATCCAAAAAAAAAAAATATGTCTCAAGGGAAAGATTTGGAAATCAAAAGTTGAATAAAAAAACACACATACACCTCCTACACATTAACATACAGAAACAGTCCATCCTCCATATAATTAATATCATAGGACTAATAGTACTGTAGAGCTCTTTTTACTTAAACACAATATAGCTGGGTCACCCCATCCTGCCCCTAGGGGTCTACGTCCCTGCAGCGCCCTGACCCAACACACCCCACTCAACTTTAGGATATTGGTGTGTTAGGCCAAGGCCAGAGTGACAACCAACAGTACAGTGGACCCCCCCCCCCCCCCCCCCCCCCCCTAGGGATTGCCTAAATAGGTATCTCTCCAAACGTGAGCATATTCCATATAAGGAATCCAGACCTTATGAAAGTTGCACAGTATACCCTTAACCTTGTAATAAATCAAATCTAGTGATACATAACCAACCTTCCAATTAAAGGCAATGCATTTCTTAGCCGATATAAATGCTAGGTTACACAGTTTCTTCTGATAACAGTCTCCAGAATCAACATTTCCAAGCAAACAAAACCAGGGAGAATCTGTAGATATGCTGAGATAAAAGAACATACTCTTTGCCAGAATTCACAAGACCATCATCATATATGCAAATATGTCCCTTTTTGTGTTTTACACCTACTCCGGAATAATGACATTTCTGAATCGATGTTATTCAGTTTAACTGGCATATAGTACATTCTATGTATGGTCTTAAACTGCAGTAATTTATGTTTGAGATTATATGAACATGACTGGGCATTCAAACATATCTGTATCCATTCATCATCATCGTAGCGTATCTTCCTCACATTTTTGTTTTACGTGTTTTGTGTCATCGGGAAAAGCCACCATCAACCCTTGATACACTGTGGAAATCAACTTTAGGAGTTTAAAGGACTGCCTAATAGTTGAATTCTTTGAAGTTTCTTGCGTGGCCAGTGTTTGCTGCACAGAGGAAATAAAGTGTTGTATCTGCAAAAGTTCACCTCTATGCCGTCCCCGGTTGTCCCCAGCTTCCTGACCCTGATGAGACCCGTCACCATCTGATCCTGCTCAGATGAGGCATTACAAAGAACTACCTTGGTGTACATTTACACATAATATTACCAATGAATAGAATCAATGGTTCAATCAATGAAATGACCATTATTCCCAGATCCCAGACTGTATCCTACCCATCAATTCAAGATGGAACGGTGTATCCATTCACTGATTGATATAATATACTGCAAAATTGACCTGAGCTCTGTAGACTGGTCATCCCTGGCTGTCTGATCCTGCAGGGACATATGTCACCATCTGATCCTGCTAAGACATGACGAGCATAGTGTTGTGTACTGACTGTGCACCATGACATTGAAGCCTGTGGAGCTGTTTATACAGTGGCAGTGTGAAAAGTAGGGCATTAGCCAGGGAAACTGACAGACCAACAACGTTCCATTGCTATGCTGACTAATAAAAACTCACATCACACTGAAGAAACTTCCGAATATATTGGTCTTCAATCGTTTGGCTGCTGGTTTCATCATTTGATTCAGGTCTAGTGTGATTGAGGCAAAACGAATAGCTAGTTAGTGAGATGGCTAGTTTTTATTCTGTCAAACAGAAGGAACTGTACCTTGCCAACTAGATCAGTCAACTAAAGAGCAGCCAGTTTCTGCTCTGCTTTTACAACTCTGAGAAATTGCTCCACACAGACAGAAGCTGCCTCTGTTAATCTCTCCCTTTGCCTTAACACAGCCTTTCCACATGCTCTGTGTTGTCCATGTGGTCCTAAATCCAGCTGGCTGAAACCTGGAAAACAGCCTACCCGACCACTCTGAGGCGTCCGCGTGGTCCTAAAGCACACTTGCCGAATTTTGTATCACAGCACAATGATAAAACTGGTGGGGACAAAAATGCAATTTCAGAATGTGGGGGGGTCATGTCCCCAGTGAAATTTGCAACCCTGCCCCAATGTATGATCTATAAAAGCATAGGTGTGGCTCAGATCACCTGGGCTGTGTTGCTGAGCTGTACACTGAGTAGACAGACTATGTCCGGGTTTCTTTTATGTAGCTTTTGTTGTGTTTTCTTGTAGAGATACTGCATGGTGGAAAGGGAATGTTTCTTAGAAGTTGAAGCTAACCAGCTATTTTGTTTAAATTTTGATTTAAGAATGATGAATTATTCTGTCAATGACAATGGCTTGAACATTTCAGAACTACTCCAACCGCTCTGTGTAGACTATGTCTGCTGTTGAATAAAGACGAGTTTAAAACAAACGGTTGAACATTCCAAGGATAGACTTATTTTCCAAGGATAGACGTTTGGCACAAATATAATTTCTATGTGTTGAAGTCATGCAGGGTCCATTATTGAACCTAGAAGAATGGTACTATAAGGCTATTTCACATCCGGCAGTGATTGGGAGTCCCATAGGGCAGCACACAATTTGCCCAGCGTCTTATGGGTTTGGCTGGGGTAGGGGGTCGTTGTAAATAAGAATTTGTTCTTAACATTCACTTGTCTTGATAAATAAACGTTCAACTTAAAAAGAAATGTAGGCTACACCTCGTGTGCCTGACGTCACATTATTGACATCAATGGGTGTGTGCGAGCGAACAGTGGCTTAAATACCAGCAGCAGCGTCAGGAGCGGTCGTAGATACTACCCAAACCAAACCACACTGTTATGGAAACTGTTTGAGCTTGCTGGTAGGACAAAAACAAAGCCCAGCAACATATGTTATGTGGTATCGTAGGCTACACTTTATTTTATGTTCTCTTGTAAAGATACTGCATGGTGGGAAAGTGAATGTTTCTTAGAAGTTGAAGCTATCAAGCTATTTTGTTTCAGTTTTAATTTAAGAATGATGAATTATTCTGTCAATGACAATGGCTCGAACATTTCAGAACTACTCCAACCGCTCTGTGTCACCTACAACCACAGCACTTTCCCACCTCTGCGACTGGAATCCAAATCCCTGGTCACTTCAGCCACTATGTTCGCCGTTGGAGTCCTGGGGAACCTCATTGCCATTGTTGTGTTGTGCATCTCAAAGAAAGAACAGAAGGAGACCACTTTCTATACGCTGGTTGTTGGAATGGCTATCACGGACCTGTTGGGCACCTGTTTCACCAGCCCGGTGGTTATCGCCACCTACATAGTCCAGAGATGGCTCGGCGGAGAACTACTGTGCGATTTATTCTCCTTCTCTATGCTCTTTTTCGGCTCGGCTGGAATGTCCATCCTGTGCGCCATGGCAGTTGAACGATACTTGGCTATAAACTACGCATACTTTTACTCTCAATATATTGACCGGACAATGGCGCGTTTCGCGCTCATGGGCATCTACCTGGCCAACATTGTGTTGTGCATCATGCCCAGCTTTGGGTTCGGGAAGCACATGCGCCACTTTCCGGGCACTTGGTGTTTTTTGGACTGGAGGGCGACGGACCCCCTCGCCGCCTCGTATTCGTTTCTTTACGGTGGGTTCATGTTGCTGCTGATTGCGGTGACAGTTCTGTGCAACTTCGCAGTGTGTCTGTCACTTGTGAGGATGAGCCAGAAGACGCGGATAGTGAGAGCGAAAGTGTCCGCGCACGGTGGCTCACTGCGCGGGTTCCTGCCCTCTGTCACAAGCCTGTCCGCTGCTGAGATCCAAATGTTCTGGCTGCTAATATTTATGACCATCGTTTTCCTGGTGTGCTCCATTCCTTTAGTGGTAAGTAAAAGGGGCATCTATGGAAATTTTATTTAAGCTATTGTGCATGCCATAGGCATGTGTTTCAAATATGGACAAAGCTATGCAACACAGACATGCATGAATATTACTGAAAAATTGTTTGCTTTATCCGCATATACTATTTTTATATATTCTCTCAATCTGACAGGTGCGCATTTTTGTAAACCAGCTGTATGGTCCTGCCTACATCTGTGCTGGAGTGAAACCGGATTACCGGAGTGATCTGATGGCCATCCGCTTTGCCTCTTTCAACCCAATTCTGGACCCCTGGGTCTACATCCTCTGTCGGAAGAACCTGTTTTTTAAGGGCTGTGAGAGGATGAAGAATACAGTTGGAAAAGTCAAGGCGGGGCCCGGGCCTAATTTAGTCTGTCTTGGCACTGGCAGTCAACATTCACACCTGTCATTTGAATGCACTAACGAGACCAGTTATGTGTCATTATACACAACCAACTACAGAAATGAATTCGAGAACCAGGTTAGCACCAATAGTAAATCGTTTACAGACTTTACCATGCGACAAGCCTGGGACTTTGACACAGCGCGGGATAACTTCCATCCGTTTAGTGTCGACCAAACTGCCGTGCTCAGCTTCCAGGCGGAACTTGCTGTGGTGTCCAAACCGGCCATGATTGCGTCAATGCTCGGAGGCAGTAAAGCGCTTCCGGCGAAGTGCGCACCAGCAGGTCTCCATAGGCATGTTAGTAAAGTGGACAAAGTCACCTGCACCTTCAGCACACCTAGCTCCTGTCATACGGAGTAGTGCCTCTGAGCAACTGCAGGACTGTGGTATCCTCTACAAAACATGAATGTTTTCACATTGACTTTAACAGCAAATATCTGAGATGCTGACAGCCAGACAGACACCGGTCATTTTCCCCAGCAAACGGGGCGTTCTAAGGACGTCCAGGGGACCAAGACACACCCTTTAGACGTTCTGGGGATGTCATTTTTGTTTGCAGGGACCTTGATGTAGCCTACATGTGACAAAGACTGGGCTTCTGCACACAGAGGAGATTTTACCAAATGGACCCATTTGGAAATTTTAAGATGCAGTTTTAAAATTTGTATTATTAATTTGTATTATTATCATGCCAAATGGGTACAATAGGCACCTACTTGCCTTCACGACAGACATCTCTTTATACTTTTTGAATTCAATGAATTTAAGAATGTCATTTTTACACATTGGTCCCATTTTACAGGATCTTCTTGATATATTCAGATGTCAGTCTTTGAGTGATACAAATATATATATTTTCCCGTCAAAGGATGCTCCCAAGTTACAACTCAATGCAGCAGACAGTAATGCACTCGCTCACACGGACAGCGTCATTGCGTTTGTGTACATCAGAAGCACATTCATCTCCAGTGGAATACTGCACTTGCCTTGCAGCATTGGGTTGCAGAGGCAGTTGCAATGCATTCTGTGTACTGTGTGGTGCACACATTGGATATATCCAACGGGTGCATCAAACTGTATGCGTACACTTGACAGAAATAGTAGCAAAAGGTGTTTGTTGAAATTCTCTTGTACACATATCCAGTCAAAACAAATAACTGCAGAATATATTTCCCAGCATTGATGCAATGACACTGTCAGTCTAATTGCAATGTTAATTAAGTAATTGGAAGTGCTGGTTCTTTCTGTGCCATACCAGCGTTGCATGCAGGGAATAGTAACTGAATGTACCAACATGTCAAACTTCGTTTTTTACTGTTGAATGTTTTTGATGACTTAACTGTGAGTGGTGATCAACTTTCCTATTTGAATGTGTTTTAAAACTATCGGGAAATTAATTGTGATCTCGTGAAAAAAAATGGTGTCATTAGTAATTGTGCGTTTTTGAATTAATGGATAATTAATGCATCTGAACAGTACAACTTGTTACCTCAAGGATGCTTAACTAAATACAGTTAATGAGTCGTGAGTGAATGACATAATAAACATATTACGGTAAGCGCACATATTAAGGTGATCAAGCTCAAACAGAATGAGACCCGGCAGCAGTTATGAGTCATTGTGACGTGAAGTGACTTGGCATCCAGTTTTGCGGTCTAATCTATTAAATGAAGCACGGGCCATTTTATGTATTTGTTGAGGTCTTATTTGTTTGTCTTTTTCTGAAAACAAAAGCAATGAACACTTGTGTTGAGAGATCATCAACCTGATAATGGTTCACACACTTCGAACGTTGATGAAAATTCCTATGGATTTTTGAGGTGAAAACGTGTGATGCCTTCTTGAGATGAATAGTGTGAACTGAACACCTTTCAGGTTGCTGTATTTATGTATTCAACCTGTAGGGGGCACTACGACACAAGGGAAACTACCGGTGAAACCACTCTAACTGAACAGGACTGTCAAATCAAAGTTTATTTGTCACCTGCATCAAATACAACAGGTGTAGACCTTACAGTGAAATGCTTACTTACAGGCTCTAACCAATTGTGCGAAAAATGGTTGGTGTGTGTGTGTGTGTGTGTGTGTGTGTGTGTGTTTGGGTAAGTCAAGATTTAAAACAACAGTAAAAAGACATTTGAAAATAACAGTAGCAAGGCTATATGCAGACACCGGTTAGTCGGGCTTATTGAGGTAGTATGTACGGTGATACACAGAGTTAGGCTTGATGTCACATGAAATGTAGATTTTTAAAGCCATTTCCTTGTGGTCAAAGGTCAAATCTGGTGAAAATAGGCATAAATTGACACAAATATCCGGAAATTCACAACAAAAACTGAGGGGGTTGTCAAACATAAACACTTAGACTATGGAATGGATGCATTAATAGTTACTTTTCATACAGTTTAGCATATTAATACAAACAGACTATTTAATCATTTATAAATACTTAGACTATGGAATAAACATTTATTATAGTTACTTTTGGTAGAATTATTATGCTTTAAACTATTCATACAAGAAAAGCATCAGTTCCATCATTTTGGTCAAACTTGGGCTTTAGCAAACAAAAACACTTTTCTCAGACAGTGTAAATCCCCTCTAACTCCTCAGAAAGAAACCTCTGAACAATAAGCACTTTATCTTGTGAGGATCGGGCATTCTGAGGCAGAGATATTGGAACTAAGGGGTCAGATGTGAATGCAGTCTAAGTTAACATTTTTGAGGTACTGATAGATTTAGGCAATTTTCTCTAAATGGTAAGAACTTACTTGACACCCAGTGCAAACACGTTATGACACATTCATAACCATGTCATAATATATCATAACAGCTGACATAACGTGTCATAACCTGTCATAATATGGCTATAACACTGTCATTACTAATATATTTACACCTGTTGTGACATATGTTGTGTTATTTTATGACTGGTTATGACACCTACATAAGAGTGTCAAAACCCACATACTATTTAAAAAAATATTCTGCCAAGTTTCCTTCTGTTTTAAGTGTGTTTCTTAAATCCTTTGTTGTTCTTGTTGTAATGAATTCTGTACAGTCATGTTTTTTTGCATCATATTTTAAACAACTTGTAGAAAATACACTTTACGTCACTGTCAAGAAGCATTATGACCATCATCATCATATCAGCCAGATAGGCCTATCATATACATGCCCTTATATCAGTCCTCAGTCAAAAAGAGGGTGTCTTGTCCTGCTCCTGTGTTCATCCCAGTCATCTGCAACAGAGCATTTGGGGTAGATGCATGTCTGACATCAATGTGTGTGAAATTACAATTACAATTTAATATGGTCAATAAAATATATATATAACATAAACATACTGTTGACTTATAGGATGTGTAGGTGTAATGGAATGTTTTGCCTTGTGTGGTCGGTTTTGTGGGTTTTGACACTCTTATGTAGGTGTCATAACCAGCCATAAAATAACGCAACATACAGTATGTCACAACAGGTGTAAATATATGTGTCATGAAAGTGTTATGGTCATATTATGACAGGTTATGACAAGTTATGTCAGCTGTTATGACATGATATATTATGTGACTGTGTCATAACGTGTTATGATGCTCGGTGTCAAGTAAAGTGTTACTAAATGTAAAGAAAAAATACATGTACTATTTAAACCATATACATGGACTCTACGAGGTGTCAAAAGCGTTCCACAGGGATGCTGGCCCATGTTAACTCCAATGCTTCCCACAGTTGTGCCAAATTGGCTGGAAATCCTTTGGGTGGTGGACCATTCTTGACACACACGGGAACTGTTGAATGTGTTCTCGACACACTCAAACACGTGCACCTGGCACATACTACCATACCTCGTTCAAAGCCACTTCATTCTTTCGTCTTGCCCATTCACCCTCTGAATGATACACATACTGCACACAATCCATGTCTCAATTATTTCAATGATTAAAAATCCTTCTTCAACATGTCTCCTGTTATTCATCTACACTGATTGAAGTGGATTTAACAAGTGACATCAATTAGGGATCATAGCTTTCACCTGGATTTACCTGGTCTGTCGATGTCATGGAAAGAGCGGGTGTTGTTAATGTTTTGTACATTTGGTGTATACTCAGAATCCACGACAGCAGATTGTTGAAGATAATTACAGTAATTTATGACAAATAAAATAAATACACAATTTCTAAAGCATTTGATGACATCTGCTCTGTGCCACCATTCTATGGGAGTTTAGTCACCCTCTAAAGTCTGTCAGGGTAAATACATCTAAAAAAACACTTTCAACATAGGCCAGGCCCTGTTGTTAACTCATATCCCAGCGACAATGCCTTGCATTACGCCTAGGAAGAAAACATGTTTAGTTAAAATGATTCATTTTGTGTACGGTTTCCTAGAAACAAATATGGCTCAACTTACCCCTTTTGCTCAACTTACCCCACTCTCCCCTACTGTTCAGAAGTGTCTTTCTTGAGTGTCTTTTCACCAGGTAGGCCAGAACTTCATCCCACCAAAAAAAGCCTTACAGTGCCTTTGCAAAGTATTCAGACCCCTTGATTTTTTCCCGCATTTTGTTACGTTACAGTCTTATTCTAAAATGAATTAAATAAAAATAATCCCTCAGCAATCTACACAAAATACCCAATAACGACAAAGCTAAAAGAAACAGGTTTTTAGATTTTTTTTCTAAATGTGTTAAGAATAAAAATAAGAAATACCATAAGTATTCAGACCCTTTGCTATGAGATTCAAAATTGAGCTCAGGTGCCTCCTGTTTCCATTGATCATCCTTGAGATGTTTCTACAACTTGATTGGAATCCACCTGTGGTAAAGTCAATTGATTGGACATGATTTGGAAAGGCACACACCTGTTTATATACGGTCCTACAGTTGACAGTGCATGTCAGAGCAAAAACCAAGCCATGAGGTCGAATGTATTGTCTGTAGAGCGCCGAGACAGGAATGTGTCGAGGCACAGATCTGGGGAAGGTTACCAAAACATTTCTGCAGCATTGAAAGTGCCCAAGAACACAATGGCTCCATCATTCTTAATTGGAAGACGTTTGGAACCAACAAGACTCTTTCTAGAGCTGGTCGCCCAGCCAAACTGAGCAATCGGGGGAGAAGGGCCTTGGTCAGGGAGAATGACCAAGAAACCGATGGTCTTTGGTAGCATTGCCTTTCAATTGTCTAACTTGGGTCAAACGTTTCGGGTAGCCTTCCACAAGCTTCCCACAATAAGTTAGGTGAATTTTGGCCCATTCCTCCTGACAGAGCTGGTGTAACTGAGTCAGGTTTGTAGGCCTCCTTGCTCACTCTCACAGAGCTCTAGACTTCCTCTGTGGAGATAGGAGAACCTTCATCTCTGCAGCACTCCACCAATCAGGCCTTTATGGTAGAGTGACTAGACGGAAGCTACTCCTCAGTAAAAGGCACATGACAGCCCGCTTGGAGTTTGCCAAGAGGCATCTAGACTCTCAGACCATGAGAAACAAGATTATCTGGTCTGATGAAACCAAGATTGAACTCTTTGGCTTGAATGGCAAGCGTCTCGTCTGGAGGAAACCTGACCCCAACGTGCTGTGGGGATGTTTTTCAGCGGCAAGGAATTTCTAAAAACCTGTTTTTTGCTTTGTCATTATGGGGTACTGTGTGTAGATTGATGAGGGGGGTGGAAAAAGTCATGGGTCTGAATACTTTCCGAATGCCCTGTATATTTCAAATCAAATCAAATCAAATGTATTTATATAGCCCTTCGTACATCAGCTGATATCTCAAAGTGCTGTACAGAAACCCAGCCTAAAACCCCAAACAGCAAGCAATGCAGGTGTAGAAGCACGGTGGCTAGGAAAAACTCCCTAGAAAGGCCAATACCTAGGAAGAAACCTAGAGAGGAACCAGGCTACGTGGGGTGGCCAGTCCTCTTCTGGCTGTGCCGGGTGGAGATTATAACAGAACATGGCCAAGATGTTCAAATGTTCATAAATGACCAGCATGGTCGAATAATAATAAGGCAGAACAGTTGAAACTGGAGCAGCAGCACAGTCAGGTGGAAGTTGAAACTGGAGCAGCAGCATGGCCAGGTGGACTGGGGACAGCAAGGAGTCATCATGTCAGGTAGTCCTGGGGCATGGTCCTAGGGCTCAGGTCAGTTGAAACTGGAACAGCAGCATGGCCAGGTGGACTGGGGACAGCAAGGAGTCATCATGTCAGGTAGTCCTGGGGCATGGTCCTAGGGCTCAGGTCAGTTGAAACTGGAACAGCAGCATGGCCAGGTGGACTGGGGACAGCAAGGAGTCATCATGTCAGGTAGTCCTGGGGCATGGTCCTAGGGCTCAGGTCCTCCGAGAGAGAGAAAGAAAGAGAGAAGGAGAGAATTAGAGAACGCACACTTAGATTCACACAGGACACCGAATAGGACAGGAGAAGTACTCCAGATATAACAAACTGACCCCAGCCCCCCGACACATAAACTACTGCAGCATAAATACTGGAGGCTGAGACAGGAGGGGTCAGGAGACACTGTGGCCCCATCCGAGGACACCCCCGGACAGGGCCAAACAGGAAGGATATAACCCCACCCACTTTGCCAAAGCACAGCCCCCACACCACTAGAGGGATATCTTCAACCACCAACTTACCATCCTGAGACAAGGCTGATTATAGCCCACAAAGATCTCCGCCACGGCACAACCCACGGGGGGGGGGCGCCAACCCAGACAGGATGACCACAACAGTGAATCAACCCACTCAGGTGACGCACCCCCTCCAGGGACGGCATGAGAGAGCCCCAGCAAGCCAGTGACTCAGCCCCTGTAATAGGGTTAGAGGCAGAGAATCCCAGTGGAAAGAGGGGAACCGGCCAGGCAGAGACAGCAAGGGCGGTTCGTTGCTCCAGAGCCTTTCCGTTCACCTTCCCACTCCTGGGCCAGACTACACTCAATCATATGACCCACTGAAGAGATGAGTCTTCAGTAAAGACTTAAAGGTTGAGACCGAGTTTGCGTCTCTGACATGGGTAGGCAGACCGTTCCATAAAAATGGAGCTCTATAGGAGAAAGCCCTGCCTCCAGCTGTTTGCTTAGAAATTCTAGGGACAATTAGGAGGCCTGCGTCTTGTGACCGTAGCGTACGTGTAGGTATGTATGGCAGGACCAAATCAGAGAGATAGGTAGGAGTAAGCCCATGTAATGCTTTGTAGGTTAGCAGTAAAACCTTGAAATCAGCCCTTGCTTTGACAGGAAGCCAGTGTAGAGAGGCTAGCACTGGAGTAATATGATCAAATTTTTTGGTTCTAGTCAGGATTCTAGCAGCCGTATTTAGCACTAACTGAAGTTTATTTAGTGCTTTATCCAGGTAGCCGGAAAATAGAGCATTGCAGTAGTCTAACCTAGAAGTGACAAAAGCATGGATTAATTTTTCTGCATCATTTTTGGACAGAAAGTTTCAGATGTTACGTAGATGGAAAAAAGCTGTCCTTGAAATGGTCTTGATATGTTCTTCAAAAGAGAGATCAGGGTCCAGAGTAACGCCGAGGTCCTTCAGTTTTATTTGAGACGACTGTACAACCATTAAGATTAATTGTCAGATTCAACAGAAGATCTCTTTGTTTCTTGGGACCTAGAACAAGCATCTCTGTTTTGTCCGAGTTTAATAGTAGAAAGTTTGCAGCCATCCACTTCCTTATGTCTGAAACACATGCTTCTAGCGAGGGCAATTTTGGGGCTTCACCATGTTTCATTGAAATGTACAGCTGTGTGTCATCCGCATAGCAGTGAAAGTTTACATTATGTTTTCGAATAACATCCCCAAGAGGTAAAATATATAGTGAAAACAATAGTGGTCCTAAAACAGAACCTTGAGGAACACCGAAATTTACAGTTGATTTGTCAGAGGACAAACCATTCACAGAGACAAACTGATATCTTTCCGACAGATAAGATCTAAACCAGGCCAGAACATGTCCGTGTAGACCAATTTGGCAGTATTTCAGGCAGTATTTTCAAACAGCTCTTACACTTAAAGGACATTATCCTAATTTTCACAATTTCACAGTGTCATTCCAACCTCAGTGTGTAAATACACACTGAGTGTACAAAACGATGAGCACACAAGTTACGGCTTTCTTCCGTCGGACCAAAATGCAGCGTGGTAAGTTAGATACATATTTAATGATAAACAAACAAGAACAAGAACAAGAACAAGAACAAGAACAAGAACAAGAACAAGAACAAGAACAAGAACAAGAACAAGAACAAGAACAAGAACAAGAACACCTAACCAGTCTATCTTGTGCTAACACACACAGAGACATGAACAATCACCCACAAACACACAGTGAAACCCGGGCTACCTAAATATGGTTCCCAATCAGAGACAACGATAATCACCTGACTCTGATTGAGAACCGCCTCAGGCAGCCATAGACTTTACTAGACAACCCTACTCAGCCACAATCCCAATACCTACTAAAATCCCAATACAAAAACACAACACAAAATAAACCCATGTCACACCCTGGCCTGACCAAATAAATATATAAACACAAAATACTAAGACCAGGGTGTGACAATGACGGTACAAATGCATCTCAAAAAAGTTGTACTTTTTTTGTTTGGTTAGATTTAGGAAACTTTAGCTAACTCAATACTTTTCTCATTATTATTGTTAACTTGGTAGCATTACTACTAGGCACATAATTAAATATAATCCTGAGAGAAAAAAACACTGAAGATATTAAGTGAAAATTATACAAATTGATCACCATGTCCAAATGTTTATATTTACTACATCTAAACGCAATTTGTTACATATGATTAAAAAAATACACTAATGGTTGGCCCTTAGTCTTAGATTAAGTGTTTTCATCCTGACAAGGGGGTGGCTAAATTCCCATAGAATGATACCACAGAGAGCATCAAATGCTTTAGAAATTATGTGGATTAATTTATGTGTCATAAATTACAGTAATCACCTGTCATCATGGATTCTGAGTGTGTACAGTTGAAGTCGGAAGTTTACATACACCTTAGCCAAATACATTTAAACTCAGTTTTTCACAATTCCTGACATTTAAACTTCTTTCAAAATCCCTGTTTTATGTCAGTTAGGATCACCACTTTATTTTAAGAATGTCAAATGTCAGAATAATAGTAGAGAGAATGATTTATTTCAGTTTATAATTCTTTCATCACATTCCCAGTGGGTCAGAAGTTTACATACACTCAATTAGTATTTGGTAGCATTGCCTTTAAATTGTTTAACTTGGGTCAAACTTTTCGGGTATCCTTCCACAAGCTTCCCACAATAAGCTAGGTGAATTTTGGCCCATTCCTCCTGACAGAGCTGGTGTAACTGAGTCAGGTTTGTAGGCCTCCTTGCTCGCACACGCTTTTTCAGTTCTGACCACAAATTTTCTATAGGATTGAAGTCAGGGCTTTGTGATGGCCACTCCAATACCTTGACTTTGTTGTCCTTAAGCCATTTTGCCACAACTTTGTAAGTATGCTTGGGGTCATTGTCCATTTGGAAGACCCATGTCTGAGAATGCCAAGAGTGTGCAAAGCTGTCAACAAGACAAGGGTGACTCCTTTGAAGAATCTGAAATATAAAATCTATTTTAATTTGTTGAACACTTTTTTGCTTACTACATAATTCCATATGTGTCATTTCATAGTTTTGATGTCTTCACTATTATTCTACAATGTAGAAAATAGTAAAAATAAAGAAAAACCCTTGAATGAGTAGGTGTGTCCAACCTTTTGACCGGTAGTGTACATTTATTTTGTCTTTATATTCAGTGAAAATGGCCAAAATCTATCAGTACCTCAAATGTCAACTTTGACTGCATTTACACTTAGTTCCAATATCTCTGCCTCAGAATGCCGATCCTCACAAGGTAAGGTGCTTATTATTCAGACGTTTCTTTCTTAATTAGAGGTGATCTACACTGTCTGAGAAAAATATTTTTGTTTGCTAAAACCGAAGTTTGACCAAAATGATGCAAAGTAGGCTTTTCTTTTGTACATGCCTGGCTTAAAGCTCTCTGGTCCAGTGGGGTCTTCCGCAAAGTTTTCCTGGTCCAGTGGGGTCTCCCGCAGTTGTAGACCTCTGAGAGGGTCTACATCATCTGAGAATGGTCCTTAGTGGCGCTACAGACCACAACTGTAGCGGAACACATCTGAATGGTAATATTTTATGTATATTTGCATGGTGTAAAACATAATAATTGTATAAAAAGTAACTATTAAGGCATCAATTCCATAGTCTAAGTGTATATGTTTGATATACACAATAATTTTCAGATATGTGACCGAAATGTATCACTATTTCCATTATGTCAATTTTCACCAGATCTGACCAAAATCTAGCATGTGTGACAGCCTTAACAAGCCAATTATTTTTCAAGTACCTTTTACAGTTTGGCTGGTCTACTACCATGGGTACATTTACAATAGTGTTAGGGATGGATTCAATCCGCATTGCAGAGGTATAGCGGAAGATTGTAGCTCTTGAAATGTAAAGACAATGTACCCGTGTTTGCAAAGACTGCATTCATTTTAAACACTACATATGTCGGCTCATTTGGAAACATTTTTACGCGGATCTTCCGCGATACAGATTGAATCCAGCCCTTAATTTGTAACCATCGCCTCTATTTCAGCATTGATCTGAAAGGTCATATGAGGTCATATATACTCCAGGACTCCACACTTGCAACCAAGCAGAGGTGAAGTGAGGGTAAGGGGTGAATCTTAGAAATAATAAGCAATCCACAGTATATCTAGAAATACTTTATTCCTACGCAGAATAATGTCATTGTTGTACAAAAATAAAGGAAACCATTTCAATAGTAATATTGACTGTAATTGTTCTGAAATACTGAAACAACAATGAAAAAATGAAACTAAGCTTGTAACCTTGTTAGGTTTTCAGCCACAAGACTATTTCCTTCCTTTGCGTGAAATGAGACATACTGCATGTTGAGTTCCTTGCCCACTTGTTTTGATCTTTTTGATGTTTCAAAACCCCCCCAAAATCAAACACAATTCAAAGTCTAAGGATCCAGCAACACAAACCCCCCGGGATATGTGATCATGACAATAAATATAAATCTACAGTCCATAAAAACGACCTCATATGAAATGACAATAAATAAATAACTTATCTGTAATAAATATGTTGACTATAATGCAGCAATGCAAAGAGATGCATGGCATCCGTTTCGTACAATTCAAGAGAACATTGAAAAAATGAAGTTACGGAAAATCCCTGTTTTGAGCCTGTCTACTTGTGGTCAAATGCAATGAGATATGGTCCTCTTTTTGACCTTTGAGTCAATATTTTAATCAGTACTCCAGGTCAGTCTTATACATATCCCAACTGCTGTGAATATTAAGATCCTACCATTGTATGGTCACCATCTTGTTAAAAACTGTTCCCAGAGACTATCTTGCCATTCGGTCATGACAGTCTCTCATTGCAACCGAATCCACTTTATCCTCAACAGAAAATGTACAACAGGAAGAGGCGTGGCCTCACTCCACCATCATAGACACTCTACAGAATCTCCATCCTGCTTTGTACTGGGGACCAGCCCTGTTGCATATGTTTCGGAGCGACTACTTCTGCCCTCCCAGAACCTCTCTCTAGACCCAAACACAACGGCGAGCCACCATCTGTATATAATCAGGCAGGCGTGAGTGACAGACAGTTACCACCCTGCCCTATTCATCCTCCTCTTGGCTGGCTCCCTCAGCCCATACACATGCAGCTGGCCGCCGACAGTGACTGGATGGTCTGCCACGTGGTGTGGGCGTCCATGAAGGACACTGGCTCATAGCGGTCAGGCCGGCAGCAGGGGTGGGCACTGACCCGCCGGGAGGTCCTCCGCGGCAGTGACCCGTTCTCCATCAGGGACCATAGAGCCAGGTCGTAGTTGGTCCTGGACGACTGGCAGGAGCCCACGCAAAACTTGAAGAGGATGATCTCGTCCGAGTCGAAGCCCAGGCCCAAGTCCCGCACCCGCATCTCTCGTTTCTCCACCCTGCAGTCTGGGCTGCTCTGCTGGGGCTGCCTGACCTTTCCCTTTCCTTTGCCCTTTCTGTCCCTCTCTTTCTTCCTCCTCTTCTTCTTTTTCTTGGCCAATCCTGTTGGTTCGGCGTCTGAGGGGTCAGAGTTGCGGGGGGAACGGCCCACCCACCGGCCACTGGGGTGGTCGTCCGCTTCGTCCATCACAGAGGGGTCTGAAAGAGAGAGCCAGAGAGAGCGAGAGAGAGAGAGAGAGAAGATCAGTGGCTTGTACTCTGTGATCGTATTTTACACCCTTCTTTTACTATTCCCTATTCATGGAGAACATCATGCTGGATTAACAAGTGATGTAGAAAACAGATCTAAAAGATCTAAAAAGCACTTCCTGGTTCCACTCTTACCAGAGAGGCCATGCCAGGGGGAGTATGGGTCACTCTCCCCCTCTTGTTGCTCATCCACCTCAGGTAGAGTGTCTGGGAGCTGCCTCTCCCACATCCCTCCCACCCGTCCCAAAGCCTGGACAGAGTCTGCCCCCAAACCAGTGCCCATACGGGCCCCCTCCACCAGGGGCAGCAAAGAGACCACCACCCACAGCACCACCTACAAAAGCGGACAGTAGTTAATGGGAGATGGTCCACAGTTCAGAGAAACAACACAGCCAACAGTATGACAACTATAATAAGGAGGATGATGATGAGATGATGTTGGAGAGGATGAGATGTTTTTGATAGGTGATGATAATAGTGGTGATTACGAAGATGATGATAATGATAGTAAAGATAATAAGTCACCAATAAGCAGAACGAGTCACTCACCTTCCAGTTACTCAGGTGGTAAGGGGCGCCTGCTGACGGCATTGCGGTAACCCCCGGTCTGTCTCTCCTCCTCGTCCTCCATCTTGCTCCACCTGGAGGGAAAGCAGAACAAGGCCTCGCTCTGTCAATTGTCCCAATCTCAAGAACGCACTCTGAAAAGAATAACATAAACTAACTGCACAACATGATGTGGCCTGCGATAACGTATCCATATTAACCAATACTGTACAAAAACACCCTTTCAACCCTTAAACAACCCGACGTGTCACATCAATCATGTCCTCAATGCGAAGGATATGTTTATTGTTACGGAGGTAAAAAGGCTAGTGTTTGCTGCCGGGGAGTGCGGCTAGTGTCGGCTTGTCTGTACATACAGCCACACAACAGCTCCTGTCCAGCGACAAAGGCTACCTTCAGTCAGATACCTGTCAAAGACATTCTTTATTTAGGAGGAGGTAGGGCTGGTTCTGTAGAAGGGGCACCGGGGGGAACCACAGAGATGAGGAGGTGGTGATAAGGGGTGCGAGCATCGCAGATGTTTACATACGAGGTGTACAGTGTGACCGGGTTAGCTGTATGTCAATGGCAGCACCACATGCCCCACTCAAGGGTTTTTCCTGTAAAGAACCCTAAAAAGGCTCAAACACAACATTTGACTGGGGTTTAGAACATTCGCTAAAAGGTTCCTGGTTCGATCACCAGTTTCGGCAACAAATTTGAGGTTAATGGTAAAGGTAAACAAACAAGTAAATAGAGCTAGCAGATCAGATTCACAGATAGCGTAGCGGTTCATGAGCATTGGACCAGTTACTGAAAGGTTGTTGGTTCAAGTCCCTGAGCCGACTAGGTATACAATTGGTTAATGTGCCCTTGAGCAAGGCATTTAACCCTAATTTCTCCTGTAAGTCGCTCTGGATAAGCGTCTGCTAAATGACTAAAATATTGAAAACCAATGGGCGTTTGCTCCACTTAATTTGTTAACACAGTGAAGCACCTGCTGCTAGAACAGCGGAGCGTTAATTTAATCAATTGGTCTCAGAAACGCAACAGAAACAAGTGATTCTATCTCTCTCCAAAGAGATGAGTTGCCATTTATTCGTCGTGGACTCATCTAGGAATACAAGAACTAAAAGCACACGGAATTGCACCAGAGATTAGGCATGGATTTCAGCACCCTGCACTACTCTCATTGAGCAGCTGGGGGCTTAGCTGTCCACATCCTGCTACTGGTCATGTCTCTCAGCTCTCCATACGTATCCCAGCTGACGTGCCATGTAAGTAACACCTTAGGATACGTGCATACATGGAGGGATTGACTAGAAACAACACCGGTTCTCAAGAGATGTCTTCTGGAAATGTTAAAGCCCATACGATGAACTCAGTCAAACTTGGTTGGTTTCGACATCAACCGATGTTATGACGAAATGAAATTCAGCTCACCAAACAAATTGACACAACACATGGGGATGGCACAGCAGATTCTGTAAAAACGAGCATAGGCCTATATAAGATACATCAACAGTCATCTATCATCTACCAGAGAGGCGCGACAGCCTGGTAGCTGAACCAGAGCGGGACGTGAAGGTCCACGGTAAGGTATGTAAACTCTGCTGCTCTTCAATGTTTCTAAATACAGCCCTCGGGATGCGTCCCAAATGGCACCCTATTCCCTTTATAGTGCGCTCCTTTAGGCCGGGGCCCATAGGACTCTGGTCAAAAGAAGTGCACTACATGGAGGACAATCATCGTGATGCTATCTTTACTCAGGATGATGGAGGACTGGGGAGATTACAGTGCAAAGGTTACGATAGGATCTGTGCTTGCATCACCGGCTATGCTGCCGAAGATTACAGAAGCTTGACTATATCAATATAGTTACTGAGAAATAATAGGTCAAATCAGGCCCAGGGAGAAAGCAGACAATCTCTTACACAATGGAACCTGAAAAGCAGAGATAAATGTGTGTGTTTTTGTGTGTGTGTGTGTGTGCGTGCGCACCCGCATGTGTGTGTCGGAGGAGAGAGACCGAGAGAGACTGCAATCCAAAACCAGGCAGCAAACTCGCCAACTCCCTCTCCCCTAACCTGATTTAAAAACTGGCCATTAAGAGAGAGAGGTTAAAGGGGATTTTTCAACAGATCCCCTCTCGGTCCCTTGAGAGGCCTTGTACTGAGTCCTTAATTCCACAGCTGGGAGCGTTTAGCCTCCTTTAGCCCTGTACGCTGGGTGTCTATGTGGGCCTGTCTGGCCGGCTCACTTCACCCCACCACTCTGGAGCTGTTTACAGTCCAATACCTCCAGCCCCTCAGGGTAGAAGGTGGAGGTGGGCTACTGAGTCCTGAAGACCTCCAGAGCTTCGGAGCCTCTGTGTGTGTGTGTGTGTGTGTGAGTTGTGTGTGAATGTATGTTTGTGTGATGTGCCTCAAGGGATTTGGTATGGTCAGCAGCCTGTTCATCTGCAAATGTGCAATAGGAGAGTCGATTGGTTGTCACCTTATATTTGTGTTGTTGGTACAGTGCCCACCTATTACTTATACAGGTCATTGAATTGTACCTTTGTTCTGAGTAAGGATACATTTGCCCTGATATAGAGGGAATAATGTAAGCTCTCCTTCTTAAAACAGTTTTATTAAACAATCAATAATGACATGTTAATTGATATTTGCTCAGGGCTTGCGCCCAAAACTAATATATGGACGAATGACATTGGTTGAACATAAACGTGATTCACATTATCATCACCGAGTTGGGTAGCTAGCTATACGTTTAAAGTGGCTTCTTTGTTGTGTTACAGCCTGAATTTAAAATGAGTAGCTGGAATGTCTTGAGTCAATAAGTATTCAACCCCTTTCTCATGGCAAGCCAAAATAAGTTCAGGAATAAAAATGTGCTTAACAAATCACATAATAAGTTGTATGGCCTCACTGTGTGTGAAATAATAGTGTTTAACATGAATTTTAAACAAAGTATCAACCATAAATACCCGGGGGGTTTTCCAACACCTCACAAAGGGCACCTATTGGTAGATGGGTAGAAAAAAGGAAGCTGAAATTGAATATCCCTTTGAGCATGGTGATGTTATTAATTACACTTTGTATGGTGTATCAATGCACACAGTCACTACAAAGATACAGGTGTCCTTCCTAACTCAGTTGCCGGAGAGGAAGGAAACTGCTCAGGGATTTCATCATGAGGTAAATGGAAACTTTAAAACAGTTACAGAGTTTAATGGCTGTGATAGGAGAAAACTGAGGATGGATCAACAGCACTATAGTTAATCCACAATACTAACCTAATTGACAGAGTGAAAATAAGAAAGCTTGTATACTATAAGAAATATTCCGAAAGATGCATCCTGTTTGTAACAAGACACTAAAGTAATACAGCAAATAATGTGGCAAAGTAATTCACTTTGTGTCCTGAACACAAAGTGTTATGTTTGGGGCAAATCCAATACACCACATAACTGAGTACCACTCTCCATATTTTCAAGCATAGTGGTGGCTTCATCATGTTATAGTCATGCTTGTAATCATTAAGACTGGGGCGTTTTTCAGGACAAACAATAAACTGAATGGAGCTAAGCGTAGGCAAAATCCTAGAGGAAAACTTTGTTCAGCCTGCTTTTCAACAGACACTGGGAGACAAATCCACCTTTCAGCATGACAATAACCTAAAACACCAGGCAAAATATGCACTGGAGTTGCTTACCAAGATGACATTGAATGTTCCTGCCTGGCGTAGTTACAGTTTTGACTTAAATCTACTTGAACATCTATGGCAAGACCTGAAAATGGTTGTCTAGCAACGATCAACAACAAATTTGACAGTGCTGAAAAGAATAGCTGTCAAATGTTGCACAATCCAGGTGTGGAGAGCTCATTGAGACTTACCCAGAAAGATTTGCAGCTGTAATTGCTGCCAAAGGTGCTTCTACAAAGTATTCACTCAGGACGGTGAATGCTATATAAATGAGATATTTCTGTATTTCATTTTCAACACATTTGTAAAAAAAAATCTAAACACATGTTTTCACTTTGTCAATATGGGGTATTTTGTGAAGATGGGTGAGGGGAAAAAATATTTAATCCATTTTCAATTCAGGCTGTAACACAACAAAATGTGGAATAGGTCAAGAGGTACGAATACTTTCTGAAGGCACTGTACATCATTCTGTATTCTACATGTGTGAAAGCTCTCATAGAAGCGTAGAGCAAGCTAGGCTGGGATTCCCTTCTGTGTTCTGTCTCACTTTAAAGGGGAAGTTGAGGATTTTACGAATTAAAGTTGCACTCCAGTGTCCTTTTCACCTCATTTATCATCTCATTTAGTTAACAAAAGGCACATCTCAATAAGTGGTCCAGGCATCCTCATAACATGGCACAAGTGTGTGTGTGTGTGTGTGTGGGGGGGGGGGGGGGGGTTCCCTCTTTTGTTCTCTATTGCTGCTCTATTGTTCACACAAGCAAGGGGGGAGGCAGGTGACAACGGAGGGCACCCTAAAAATGTTTTTTACTGTTACTTGTGTGTACATTACTGTATCATTATGTGGGATATTGTTTTTCAACAGGAACATTTTTTTAAAAAATAGCTGGAGTGAGTCTTTAATGTTAGATGGTTCCTTACCCTGAAAGTAGTCTGTGGGCCAGGAGAAACTATAAATCATCACTTCCATTGATTTTAGTTAGAGGTGGCTAAAGTTTAAGTTTGTCGCGGCTGCTAGAAAACCGAAACATGGATTATAGTTTCTCCTGGCCAAAAAACATACTTACGAGGTGAGGAACCATCTAACATCAAGTTGTAAAATCTTGAACTTCTCCTTTAACAGCCCACATCCCATCTCTCCAGAACAGAACCCTCTCCTATAATGATGCCCCATTAGAGGTGTTCTATCCGCCAGCTCTACCTGTCATAGACAGAGCCCTGCCGGCATGGGGGTATGGAAGGGACCTCACTAAATCACCACCGCAATAAAAGACACCTGGGGAGAAAGAGGAGAAGAGGAGATACAGAGTACTAGCCACAGCCGCCAGGTCCTTGCCTAATCATTACCAGACACACTTTTATCTGGGGGGGGGGGGGTACACAAACTCCCATATCACCTATGATGATATACTGTACACGGCATACGTGTTCCCTATTCCTTCTGGTTCCTGTGCAAACCTGTTCTGATATGTACAGTTCACGTCCAAATCAGAACAGACAATTTGTACGTCTGGCAGTTTACAACTATGTTTGTTTGCTTTTCAGTTTTTAGACTGTGCTGTTAGCAAACCCACAAACCCCACCCAGTCTTGTACTTGTATGTCCTTACGGTGTTAAAGTGTCGGGTTTGGGTTCGAATCCCCCCCCCCCCCTACTACTCTCGCCACACTGATTGCACCGCTGCACCAGATGTGCCCTTCTAACTGCTGCTAGACTTAGACTGCAGTCAGCAGCGACAGAACCAGAGGGTCTGAATACGCCACATAATCCCCTAATCCCTTCCAGGCTGGAGAGGAGAAGAGGTGATTACTCGTTAGTGCCAGTTTCCACTCTTTAGCCGAGCTGTCACCGGTGGAAAATCCACAGAACGCTGCCAAAATGAGAAACAGAGAGCTGGGGATGTTTGCGGCTCGGAGAAACCCAGTCAGAAGCGGCAATCAGAAGGTGTGGACAACACTTCCCTGGGCAGGCTATCCCTGAAGGAGATGCTAGCTAGAAGTCAGTGCGTTTCTTGCACTGAAGAGTTGCTTGAGATTCTTCTACTGAAGACAGAGGCAGTCTTGACAGATTCATAAACACATGATGGTTGTGTTTCTCAGGCGTGCCACACAAAGATACTGATACACAACAGAATAGCCGTTACGGATGAAAGACAGGCTAATAAGAGAGTACTGATCTGTGCTTCCGATCATACTAAGAGATCATACAAAAGTGCCTAGTCAAGCCGAATAGGCTCAGCCTGGTCCAAGATCTGTTTGTGCTGTCTTGCCAACTCCTATGGTCAGTGTCATGCCACATTGTCACTTTCACTGTCATGCTAGGCATTAACAAGACAGCACAAGCAGATACAGGATTAGGATATACCAGTGCAGGGTCATTGTTAAGATGAGAGAACAAGGGCCAATATCAGTGTTTAGCTCATAGTGGCTCTGGATAGGAAAGAGGAAGCGGTACAACTGAACCTCAATTAGTCCTTAACGGGTAGACAGAGTAAGCTGGTTGCAATCAGTGGTGCTGGTTAGAAGCAAACAAAGTGGTTGCCTGGTGATAAAACTATAACCTAAGGGCAGAATCCTAACTTGAGATGTGTGCACTTAACTTGGACTTTCTCATAAATCATTTATTTAACCTTTATTTAACTAGGCAAGTCAGTTAAGAACAAATTCTTACTTACAATGACAGCCTAGGAACAGTGGGTTAACTGCCTTGTTCAAGAGCAGAGCAACAGATTTCTACCTTATCAGCTCAGGGATTCAATCTAGCAACCTTTTGGTTACTGGCCCAACGCTCTAACCACTAGGCCGCCCTTGATGTCAATGGAAGATCTGTGCGAAAGCTTGGGTTCCGCTCACAGATCTCAAGATAGAATTCAGGTCTAAGTGAGCAGTGATTTACCTCCATGGCCCCAAGGTTAGCATCCTCTCACTGTGGAGGAGAGCTCTAGAAAGGTTCAGAGAAAAACAGGTAATGGTGTTTTTACTGGGGAACCAAGTGTTTGAAGTAGCATGGACGGATTAGTACCCTCACCCTCATGCCTAAACCCCTGTCCCTCTCAGAGATGCTGTGGAATGGGATATCATACTCTCCAGCCTCTTATTATAAGGAACAGGGTCCAGGGGTGGGTGTTAAAATGTATCCTCCAGAAGGACATTAGACATATCACCCCTAACCTTAACCTCAATGGCACTAAACCACTCCCACTGCTCTGATTGGTTCTTTGGTCAGTTTGTTTGACTCTTTAGAGTACCATAGTCTTAATACCCATAAAACCTAGCGGTCAAACCGGGAAATTGTCCCAATCGTTTTTTCAACCACTCATTTTTCTCATAGGGGATTTTATAAATAAGGGCTGTGTTTTGTTTAGGCCTACCCTGACCTGACGTTTCGATAAACGTGTAAATCTCTCTCGGACAAGGTATTTACCCCCCAAAAATGAAATGCTATTTAGCTGCTAATGTGGCTATCATACAGAACTACAAATTCAGTGATGCTCTGGATGAGACTGCCGAATCGAGGCAAAGGTAAGAATCTCTGGATTAACAATCTGTTAACTACATTTAGTGATGAATAAATTGGCTAAACTTACTTTAATTTACAATTCTGTGAACTCTCTAGGGCAAATTTTTTATTTACACTAGCAAAGGTGTCAGCGAAAGATGACAAGCAGGAAGGAGCTTGTAGGGATTTGTAGTCTTATATGATGTCTACTTTGATGCTAATTAAATAGAGCCGACTATATTGATAAAAGTCATGCGGTCCGAGAGAGATTTAAATGGTTATCAAAACGTCACGCCAGTGTAAGCCTACACAAAACACAGCCCTTATTTTAAGTGTTTCTAAAATCCCCTATGGGAAAAATGAATGGTGAAAAAAATGATTGGAACCATTTCCTTGTTGGGTATTATAACACCTCCACTGTGGGGCTCTATTCTAACTGAAGGAAATGTACTACTGTGGGGTTTTCCATGTGAAAAGCAATGTCTGCCTTTTTTTCTACTAAGTCGGCCACTGGGTCATTGGAATGTTCAATTGATTTGAACTTTGTGCTTTGTGTGAATGGAAACAACTGCCTTCACAGACAGTTTTTCTGGAGATACCTCATCGCAACCAATAATGGACGACAACTTCATATGACCAAGACACTGCATGTAACGGTTCTGCCTTTGTTTCTTGCTAGCACACTCCCTAGTCCCTATAAGATCCCAAATTCCAAGCTGATTAATGCCGTTTAAGAGGGAGTCACAGAAAAAGAACACTTGGGTGAACCTCACCTTAAATGGGAACACATTAAGTTGTGTTATGGCAGCGATAGAGGATAGGATTTCAGATGACAGGTTTTGTGAGCGCTACAATCTGCTGGAGTCACATCAGCAGGAAAGAGTGGGAGAGTGAGAGTAGAGAGTGGGAGAGTGAGAAAGGAGGAAAATGTTGGAGACAATATATGGAGAGATATCTACAACAACAAAAAATGAAAAGAAAAAACATAACTGTCCTCAATATGTCGTCATCTCTTTTTAAAACACACTATCCTTGTGGGGACCAATGAAATTGATTCTCGTTCAAAATCATATTTTCCCTAACCCTAACCCTTAACCTAACCCTGACCTTAACCTTAACCCTAACCCAAAACCTAACCCTTCACCTCAAAACCCTAACCCTTATTGTAACCCCAACCCTAAACTTAGGAACCTGCGAAATGTCCCTAATTATCCGAATTGTCCTTGTTTTACTATCCTTGTGAGGACCCCCCCCCCCCCCCAACCCAACCCTACCCCACCAAACCTCCTCTCCCCTTTCCCTCAACATCCCATGTCTCATTTCGTCTAATTAAGTTGAGTGTGGTCCAGACCCAGGGAAAGCTGGCCATTAATGCGTCACTGCATCTGGATGAACAAACGCCCTGCAGAGCGTTTTTTTCCGTGTCGCCCGCTTGTCTTGAACCCCAGACGGGCTCTGGTAATGACCTGCTGGCCCGGTAGTTCAAAGGAGCCCTTGACACCATGATGAATGAAGCTGACCCGGCAATTTCGGAAGAATACAGCTTATTGTATCAAAAAAAAGTGCTGGAAGCCACAAACACGGCAGTGCAAACACTGCTAGTTAACATTCTTCTCGAATTCAAGAGCAAATTTATAAGAGTGAGATCTTGCGATAAAAACAGGAGTTTTGCTGCGTGTTTCATCAGTGTTTTGAACTGTGGTAACTATCGCTTTGTTCTAAATGTAAGTCTGCTTGAAGAGCCAAAGTGCTCGACGACAAATCAGCAATAGACATTAAGTACAATAACACAGGTATAATACTGGTATACTTAGCAGTATGTCCCAACTGCAAGAAAGTAAGACAGAAATGGCGAGCGTTGACAAAAAAAACGAAATTCCTTTTGGTCAGATCATGCCCCCTTCACTTTACCCCAGAAGATGTATTGTAGCTCAGTGAGTTCGTTAAACAATTCCAGATTGAGGTAGGTTGCCCTGTGGCACTCCAGGTTGCATAACCAATCTCTCTCATTACTTACACACTCTCACAGACAAGGCAAGCCAGACAAACCTTCCCTGTGTAGACTTCTAAATAGAACTCTATTACAGTGGATTTAGTGTAGACCTTACAGAAAATTATTTTTCTCACAGATTTACACATAATACTGCATAATGACGAAGTAAAAACATGTTTTTAGAAATGTTTGCAAATGTTTTGAAAATGAACTGTATACACTATATATGCAAAAGTATGTGGACACCCCTTCAAATGAGTGGATTTGGCTATCTCAGCCACACCCGTTGCTGACAGGTCCAAAACAATCACGCACACAGCCCTGCAATCTCCATAGACCAAAGATTGGCAGTAGAATGGCCTTACTGAAGAGCTCAGTGACTTTCAACATCGCACCGTCATAGGATTCCACCTTTCTAACAAGTCAGTTTGTCAAATTTCTGGCCTGCTAGAGCTGCCCCGGTCAACTGTAAGTGCTGTTATTGTGAAGTGAAGACGTCTAGGTGCAACAACGGCTCAGCAGCAAAGTGGTAGGCCACATAAGCTCACAAAACAGGTCCGCTGAGTGCTGAAGCGGATAAAAATCATCTGTCTTCAGTTGCAACACTCACTACTGAGTTCCAAACAGCCTCTGGAAACAATGTTAGCACAAGAACTGTTCATCAGGAGCTTCATGAAATGGATTTCCATGGCCAAGCAGCCACACACAAGTCTCAGATCACCATGCACAATACCAAGCGTAGGCTGGAGTGGTTCCAATTCATCCCGAAGGTGATCGATGGGGTTGAGGTCAGGGCAAGCCAGGCAAGTTCTTCCACACCTAACTTGACCAAACCATTTCTGTATGGACCTTGCTTTGTGCACCAAGCGTCAGCTGGAGTGATGTAAAGCTTGACGCTGTTAGACTCTGGAGCAGTGGAAACGCGTTCCCTGGAGAGATGAATCATGCTTCACCATTTGGCAGGCTGACGGACTAATCTGGGTTCGGTGGATGCCAGGAGAACCCTACCTGCCCCAATGCATAGTGCCAACTGTAACATTTGGTGGAGGAGGAATAATGGTCTGGGGCTGTTTTTCATGGTTCAGTCTAGGCCTCTTGTTCCAGTGAAGAGAAATCTCAACGCTACAGCATACAATGACATTCTACACGATTCTGTGCTTCCAACTTTTGGGAAGGCCTTGCTCTGTATCAGCATGACAATGCCCCCGTGCACAAAGCGAGGTCCATACAGAAATGGTTTGGTCGAGATTGGTGTGGAAGAACTTGACCGGCTTGCAGAGAGCCCTGACCTCAATCCCGTCGATCACCTTTGGGATGAATTGGAACGCCGGGCCTAATCGCTCAACGTCATTTCCCAACCTCACTAATGCTCTTGTGGCTGAATGGACCTCTTCTTGGTATGCAACTGCAGTATAGATTTGGCCATGTGTTTTAGGTTATTGTCCTGCTGAAATATGAATTTATCTCCCAGTGTCCGGTTGGAAAGTTCACTGAACCAGGTTTTCCTCAAGGATTTTGCCTGTGCTTAGCTCCATCCAGTTTATTTTTTATCCTGAAAAACTCCCCAGTCCTTAACTATTACAAGCATACCCATAATATGACACAGCCACCACTATGCTTGAAAATATGGAGAGTGGTACTCAGTAATGTGTTGTATTGGATTAGTATTGTGGAGTAACTACAATGTTGTTGATCCATCCTCAGTTTTCTCCAGTCACAGCCATTAAACTCTGTATTCTGTAATTGGCCTCATGGTGAAACCCCTGAGCAGTTTCCTTCCTATCCGGCAATTGAGGAAGGACACCTGTATCTTTGTAGTGACTGGGTGTAATTAATAACTTCACCATGCTCAAATGGATAGTTTTCTTTATACCCATCTACCAACCCTTCTTTTTGAGGCATTGGAAAACCTCCCTGGTCTTTGTGGTTGAATCTGTGTTTGAAATTCCCTGCTTGACTGAGGGACCTTACAGATAATAGTGTGAGTGGAGTACAGAGATGAGGTAGTCATTCAAAAAATCATTTTTGCACACAGATTGAGTCCATGCTACTTATTATGGGACTTGATAAGGACACATTTTTACTACTGAACTTATTTAGGCTTGCCATAACAAAAGGGTCAAATACCCCAAAATACATTTTAAATACAGGCTGTAACACAAGAAAATGTGGGAAAAGTCAATGGGTGTGAATACTTTCTGAAGGCCCTGTACATTTTCAAGTGATCTAATATTTGCTTTACCACTAGGGGGAGGGAGTAGAACTTTGATAACACTTGAGTTTAGCAACTTGCAGGTAATAAGAAATATACAACACGTTGATGCATTTAACGTTGATATGGAACCATCCGCCTCCCAGAGGAGATACAGACGGATGTTAAGATGCAACAATGAAAGAGAAGTGAAGTAGAAATGAGAGCATGTAGTGAAATACACCTCCAGACCCAAAAAACACCCTCTCATTCCCATAAAGTACAAGCTTGTTTAAACAGACCATGCAGGCCACACAGAGGGAGGTTGTAGGAAAAGGGGAAAAAAAGAGTGTCCAGTTGATCTGATCCCTAACCGGGCTGCAGACCTCCATGACCTTTGACCCGGGAAAGTGGAACCAGTGGAAGGATCACAGGAGAATGTGAGATACCTCAGGTACCACAGATCTCATGCTCTCTCTCTCTCTCTCTCACACACACACACACACACACACACACACACACACACACACACACACACACACACAATACTACCTGGAAGTGAAATAGCAGAGTAAATGGACAGACCTAAATCAACTCAAGGGAGCTATTTAGTGCCTCACTTCACACATGCACGCACAAACATTGTTTGCGTATAAAAGTAGAGCTCTTATTATCGAAGGTTGGACAATATCATCTTTCTGCTCTTTTGCTGATTCCGAGTTTGCTTTCTGCAACTCCTTATCAATGCTGGTGGATTGACATCGCCGGTGTTTCATTCTGTGGGAACTTGATTTCCCTACAGACTGCAGAGTAGTTAACAGTATGAGCCACCTTGAGTTTGGAATTCATCTTCAAACGTATACAATTTGACCCAGTTCCCTGACCTCCCCAATCTACACTGTGCTACTGGGATGCTAGAGGTCCAGTAAGTGCCCGACGAAACACTGAGACTAAAGCCGCCACTGCATCAGCCTTCCCTTTAGAGGTGAGTATAAAGTCAACTAAGAAAGCAGACTAATACTGCAGGTAGCCTAGCTGTTAGAGAGCGTTGGGCCAGTAACTGAAAGGTCACTGGATCGAATCCCTGAGCTGACAATGTGAAAAATCTGGCGGTGTGGCTGTGAGGAAGGCACTTAATCCTAATTGCTTCTGTAAGTTGCTCTGGATAAGAGTGTCTGCTAAATGACCAAAAATGTATCTAGCACCTGGGAGGCAATGGAAATCAGGGGAAATGGATACGCCTGTATGTGTGAGGTTGTATGCATGCTTTGAGGGGGGGGGGGGGGGGTACACGCTGAACATTAGCACGTGTGTGAACAATGCTTTGATATTCAGATTGCAGCCCCCCCCCCTTGGAGAGGGTCACACACTAAGACTTCCTAGCTGCCACTGTTTCCTCAGAGTAAGAGATTACCAGGGAATTGGCACAAGAACAGGTCAAGGATAACCTATACTGTAGCCAATCTACATTGGGCAGGTTCAATTTACACACAGAATAAGCTTTTTTTTAGGACTGATTTGAATCAGAAAGGTTAGAAAGGCTGTATTATTAATATGACGATAGTATTCAATCAGTTTACAGAGGCAGAATCAGTTTGTGGCATAACAGATAAACATTTATGACAAAAATACTCCCAATAGGTCTGCATGAAAAAAATCTGGTGACTCAACAAGTCAGGCCAGAACAGGTGGCAGGTGTGATCAAAAAGAGTTTTACATGACAAAAGCAGCTGCTGTGAAAAGAAAGCCTTTGACATCAAACCAGCCATTTAATTGTTGGCATAGCAAACACTAAGAGAAGGGTAATGACTAATGACAGGTAAGGAATGTGGCTTTCATAGCAGCAATGTACCATAACACGCAAGTAAAGGAATAGGAATTTAATCAATTTATCAAAAATCCGTTTTAAATTAATTAAATACCTCATGTAGTCTAAATTCATTATTTCCTACTCAAACAAATATATATATTTTTTTGTAGAATTCAAAGGAAAATTGTGCGTTACCGATTATCCCATGCGTATAAATCCAGTCTGAGCGCACGCCGGAGAGGTCAGACCCTTTCCCCCAGCGTGCTCCTGGTCGGCTGTGGAGCATGTCTTGGCGGTGAAAATCCACTCAATGATGTCCTTTAAATGCACATCATTTTCAAGCGTCCAACTTTTCAGGTTATCTCCTCTTTGCCTGAAGTGAACAAAAAAACAACAATTCAAAGGCTTTGGTTTCAGGAGAGCGCGAAAGGCGCCTCCCTCTATGCGGCCAAGCCTTTCTCTTCTCCTCTCCACCAAATCCTTTCAGTTTCACCCAGCATAGGAACACAATGTGTATAAATATAATTTTAATTTCGTAAAAAAGTTGAATAGTACAGATAAATACGCACATTGCCAAAATATGTATGCTGCACGCTGTCCCTGCAAGGGGCAATTCGAAATTAAAGGCACTGCAAGTACATTTTTGTCTAACTTAAATCTCGTGGGAACATTCCGTTAATTATTTAATGTTGGGCACATCTGTAGAAATGTCAAAGGCTTTATCATTTCAAAGAAACGTTATTAAATGAACACACTTTATTTGCTGTTTGTGAGTGTGTGTGTGTGAGAGAGAGAGGGTTCATGTATGTATGATAAATTACAGACTCAGCGTCTTATGTATCATGCATTGTTATTGACAATTATAAACCATTTTTAAACATACAAAGCAATATAACGTGTACATTAAGTTCACCCTTACCTTTAGGACTTGCTCAGTCTTGCCTCCAAACATTGAGTTGAGAAACTAGTAAACAACGCGCCAAGAACGCTCATAACCTTTAGGCTATTCCTGGGTTATTCCACAATAAAATTTAAAAACATAACATTTCCAAGATACACGTTCGATTTTTTGGGATATAACTGCATTCCGGCTATGTCCTTGTTACAGAAACGTTGTCTATAGTGTCTCTCATTCAGACCTTGGAACTCGATGCCGTTCTTGTCTTTGGTACCTGTTATTTTTCACACGTATACCTCAGGTTCAAAGACTATTGATGAGACCCTGCGCGCGTCAAAATCTACTTCTCAGCAACTGAGGATAAACGCATTTGCAACATTTCAACTCCATGCTCCATGTCATTACGTGATGACTTTGCAACTATTACCGAAGCTCCAAATATTGTACGCTATCCCATCGATCTTTGTTGAGGAAATATCAGACACACCTAGGACAAAAAAAAATGTATCCAATGTTCAGCCTTTGCCGCTCTTGTGTCTATTCTGCCGCACACTACAGAAACACCATATAATACCCAAGCACTGGAGGCTAAATATTCACCACGCTGCTCTGCCTGTCAAAAGTCTTGTGACACCAGAGAGAACGGACGCTGTGAGAGTGCAGTGATTTCTCCTGCCCCTCAACATAGCTAAAACATAGTTGTGTTCATGGAGAGAGGGCGCACTGGAATTGTCATATTTTATTTGCTTTTGTGTTTGGATCTGGAGACCTGTCGGTGTGTCAGTATTGACAACAAGGTTCTGAGGAAAAAATAAGAACAGGAGTCCTACATATATTTTGAGGAGATGCATGTTCTTCTAAGAATTGCCACATCGCCCACGGACTGACTCCCAAGTTGTTTATGCTCCGAGTCCCATAAACTTGAGAATTTTTACTGCATTTCTTACATTCTTCATCAACTAACAAGACACACACACACTCTTTTATGTTTGCCAACCTCCACTCCATGTTTACATAGTCACACAGGGCCTCCCTTACAGACTGTGTCACCAAGGCTACTGTCACCCATGGCGAGAGGGATGGATTGAGGGCAGAGGCAGTGAGGGGGATTCCTTCAGAAAGGGCCTGCCTGACACACTTCAGGCCAGGCTTGTGGTTGCACCGTACAGCACGCACCTCAACTCCAGGGCCTCGCACCCCAACCCAACCCACCACACCTTCCACCCCCTTACCAGGCCAGCCCTCCAGCACCTGCACAATGGGGGAACTCCCTCCTGGGCAAACAGTGGGGCCTGCGGAGCACAAATCCTGGGCAAACAGCGTCTTGCTCGCCCCGCTCCCCGCTCCACCACACACAAGGCAGAGACAAACGCAGGGGAGGATCCGCGCCCCCCTATAAATAGAACCTGGGTAACAATACACACAGCTGACTGTGGCAGGCAGGAATGTGTACAGCACCTCACGGCAGGTTCAACAACAAGTAGGCTGTTCTGTGCCTATGCCAGAGAGGGACCGTCAAGCAAGGGAAACCTGGGTAAGGGGAGATTGGGGAGGATTAAGCAATACATGGTTACTACATTTCTCTGGATGACCCTCACACATTTAGAGACGGAAATGTGAAACCATAGGCATAAAACCGCATCAATGCTGAAGAGTGAAAATAAACCACAAGAACACAGAAATGAATGGATGACAGTTTCAAAGCTTTTTGAAGAGGAGCTTGACAATGTTTTCTTTGAACATGCCTTTGGCAATAAGTGCTGCCTACATATATGTTTTCTCACTGGCAACTTTATTTTACAGCCATGACATCAGTTCCATCGGCATTGCTACTTAAAGGTCCAATGCAACCATTTGATCTCAAATTATATCTGAGTAACAATTAAGTACCTTACTGGGATTGTTTTAAATTAATATGGTCAAAAGGAAACAAAATAGCTTCTTTGCGAAGAGCAATTTCTCAAGCAAGAATTTTGCTAGGACTGTCTGGGAGTGGTCTGATTGGGGAGGGGAAAACGGAAAACTAGCTGTGATAAGCAGAGAGGTTTGGAACTCTCTTTCTTATTGGTCTATTAACTAATTTACTGCCTGGTGATGTCACCAGGCAGGCCAAAACTCCATCCCACCAAAACAGACTGAAACTTCAGGCAGTCTTTTCAAACAGCTCTGACACTAAAAGAGCATTATCGTCATAATCCCAATTTCACAGTATTATTCCAACCTGTGTGGAAATATATATAAACACAGAGACAACATGTTTTTGACTGCACTGGGCCTTTAAATAACCAAAATTGTGCTTTGAAATGCATGGCTTTATGACAAGAGAAGTCCCCTCTCTGCGGTACTGGGTACCAAGCCATCACTTTGACAGATGGTAATGAACTTGTGCGGCATTGTGTGCGACTTCACAGCACAGCTTTGTGTATACCCACAGTTAAGCCCATGTGCACAAGGACAACAAACTCTCAGGCACCAAGAACACACACACACACACACTAAAGCACACACACACTAAAGCATACACACACTCTGAACACTACTTTGGGCATAATATGCTGCATGTCACCTCACGTAATATGCTGTGTCACCTTGCTCCTCCCATTCCCACAAGGCGGTAACGTCAATAGGTGAAATCTCTGCCAGTAACTCTGAGCCCTGGGTCCTCCAGTACTCCCAGGAATAGCCGAGTCAGAGAAATGTAGTCAACTAAGGTTTTGGATAAATGACAAGTTAAATGACTGCCAACCTTTTACCTGCAACTGAATTGGCTGCGGAACAATACTAAGTGTAATACAAACAGACATTACTTCTTACCTCTTATGAATATGACATACTGACTCAACCTGCAATGACAAATCCGTACTTTGTACTACACTTAATCTGACAGGCTACTTCACATATATTATAACATGCCTTTTTCCATAGCCTACTTATACTTTCAAAGTAATTTCCTCATCACACTTTTCATTAAATGTCTTAGATAGTCACCTAAAACAGATGCCCGAGATGAAATGCTGAATGACTTAATAGTTAGTTATGTAGTTATGCCAGCAAGTCACCGGCCAGCTGCAAGGCAAAGCCATTGTCCTGTTAATAGGGCTTCTCGCTCCAGTCCAGCGCACACAGGACACTTTATTATTACCGAACTGTTTCTTAGCAGACGCAGAGTTCTCAAGTACCTGTACTGCTCAGCAGGCGGCTGTCCAGAGCAGTTTCCACGGTTAACAGATGGACGTCTGGGCCGTTGGACCTGACTGTGTCCCGCCCTGTTTCTAGACAGGATAGAGGGCTGTCCCAGTCCCGGATGGGGGGGGGGATTATGAGAAGGTTGGAGGGGGGTGAGATCCAGATGTGAGGGACAGTTTTTAAGAGAGTTCTGTTCCCTTTGGGTTTCTCCAATTTCATCTAGTGCACAGGTCCGTTCACTGCCCCCACCCTTGTCTATCCCAAGGTGCCTTTCCTCCTTGGGTCTTGTCCAACTGTCATGTACAAGTTTGTTTTTCGCTTTTCTCTTTACAAGAGTGGACCTCCATCAAATCTAGGTTGAAGGACAAGGTAATATAAAGTCCACCAGGATAGAGTGGGTTTGCTTCCCGGGACCACCCCTAAATAAAATGTATGCATGCATGACTGTAAATCGCTATGGATACAGCGTCTACTAAATGACATGTATTATTTTTTTTTTACTAAGACAGTCCATATTTAGGTGAATGCCATTTTAGCGCTTGTCAATTTATGAAATAAATCATGAATTTAACATTTCCCAGAAAATATTTTGGGGATTTTCATTTCATGAATGGTCTCTCAAGGCTTGTTATGGCAGTGTTTATGCAAACAGTCAACAACCACTGCTTACAGTGCCTTCAGAAAGTATTCCCAACCCTTAACCTATTCCACATTTTGTTGTGTTACAAAGTGGATTAAAATGGATTTAAATTGTCATTTCTGTCAACAATCTACACAAAATACTCTGTAATGTCAAAGTGAATAAAAACATTTGAACATTCTTAAGGAATGTATGGAAAATATGAATATATCTTGATTAGATAAGTATTCAACCCCTTGTGTCAATACATGTTAGAATCACCTTTGGCAGTGATTACGGCTGTGAGTCTTTCTGGGTAAGTCTCTAAGAGCTTTGCACACCTACATTGTACAATATCTGCCCATTATTCTGTCAAGTTGGTTGTTGATCATTTCTAGAAAGCCATTTTCAAGTCTTGCCATAGATTTTCAAGCCAATTTAAGTCAAAACTGTAACTAGGCCACTCAAGAACATTCAATGTTATCTGGGTAAGTAGTGAATATTGATTTGGCCTTGTGGTTTAGGTAATTGTCCTGCTGAACGGTGAATTTGTCTCCCAGTGTCTGTTGGAAAGCAGACTGAATTAGGTTTTCCTCTAGGATTTTGCCTGTGCTTAGATCTATTTATTTTTTATCCTAAACTTCTCTCTAGTCCTTGCCGATGACAAACATACCCATAACATGATGCAAAAAATATGAAGAGCGGTGCTCAGTAATGTGTTAGGTTTGGGGCAAATCCAACACAACACTTTGTATTCAGGACAAAAAGTTAATGTCTTTGCCACATTGTTTTACTTTAGTGCCTTATTGCAAACAGGATGCATGTTTTGGAATATGTGTATTATGTACAAGTTTCCTTATTTTCACTCTGTCATTTATGTTAGTATTGTTGAGTAACTACAATATTGTTGATCCATCCTACTGTACGTTATCTCTTATCACAGTCATTCAACTCTGTAACTGTTTTAAAATCCCCATTGGCCTCATGGTGAAATCTCTTAGTGGTTTCCTTCCTCTCCGGCAACTGAGTTAAGAAGGGAGCCTGTAACTATAGTGACTGGGTGGATTGATACACCATCCAAAGTGTAATTAACTGCACCATGCTCAAAGGTATATTCAATGTCTATTTTTCTTTTGTTTTATACCAATAGGTGCCTTTCTTGTGAACCACTAGAAAACCTCCCTGGTCTTTGTGGTTAAATCTGTGCTTGAAATTCACTGCTCGACTGAGGGACCTTACAGTTAATTGTATGTGTGAGGTACAAAGATGGGGTAGTCATTTAAAAATCATGTTTAACACTATTATTGCACACAAAGTGAGTCCGTGCAATTTATTATGTGACTTGTTAAGCACATTTTTACTCCTGAACATATTTGGGCTTGTAACATTTTGGGGTGGCAGGTAGCTTAGTGGTTAGAGCATTGGGCCAGTAACCAAAAGATGGCTGGATCAAATCCCCAAGCTGACAAGGTAAAAATCTGTTGTTCTACCCCTGAACAAGGCAGTTAACCCACTGTTCCCCGGTAGGCTGTCATTGTAAATAAGAATTTGTTATTAACTTACTTGCAGAGTTAATAAAGACTTTCCTTTTTAATTCCACTTTGACATTATGGAGTGTGTCACATTATCTCAATTTAATCCATTTTAAATTCAATGTGGAAAAAGTCAAGGGGTTTGTCACTTAGTGTTTATTTTTGTTTTCCCCATGTTGTTTATAAGCCTTGGTAGCACTTTAACCACCACAATTGTAATTAGAGAATGCTCCAGTAATGACAGATGATACCAGAAGGCTGCTATTCCAGATGTTAATCTATCTGCTTCTGAAGGGTTCCTGTTGTTGCCATTTGAGGGTGTGCTCATAAAATTCAGTGCCAGAGTGTGCTCTGGAAGTTCGTAAATTCAGAGCGTTGTCAGATTGTCCGTTTGTAAATTCAGAGCGTTTAGCTCTGTTCAGAGGACACACTGGATGCTCTGGCCCAGGAGAAGGGTTGATCTGAGCGTACTGACCTCACAATGGCAGTCAAGCACCCAAGCTAACTGGCTAACGTTAGCTAGCTTGCTAGCTACTTCCAGAAACAATGACAGAACATCTCACTCTGACAATTTTAGGCTGTTTTCATGTTATCCAGAGCGTTGGTGACTAGCTGTGCTGCTGGCAACAATTTAATTATGCTTTTTGCCGACGCTTACTGACATATACACTACTGGTCAAAAGTTTTAGAACACAGACTCATTCAAAGGTTTTTCTTAATTTTGTACTTTTTTCTAAATTGTAGAATACTAGTGAAGACATCAAAACTATGAAATAACACATATGGAATCATGTAGTAACCAAAAAAGTGTTAAACAGAAATATATATATATTATATTTGAGATTCATCAAATAGCAACCCTTTGCCTTGATGACAGCTTTGCACACTCTTGGATTTCTCTCAACTAGCTTCACGAGGTAGTCACCTGGAGTGCATTTCAATTGACAGTTGTGCCTTGTTAAAAGTTAATTTGTGGAATTTATTTCCTTCTTAATGCGTTTGAGCCAATCAGTTGTGTTGTGACAAGGTAGGGTTGGTATACAGAAGATAGCCCTATTTGATAAAAGACATCATTACTTTAAGACATGAAGGTCAGTCAATACGGAAAATGTTAAGAACTTTGAACATTTCTTCAAGTGCAGTCGCAAAAAACATCAAGCTCTATGATAAAACTGGCTCTCATGAGGACCGCCACAGGAATGGAAGACCCAGAGTTACCACTGCTGCAGAGGATAAGTTCATTACCAGCCTCAGAAACTGCAGCCCAAGTAAATGCTTCACGGATTTCAAGTAACAGACACATCTCAACATCAACTGTTCAGAGGAGACTGTGTGAATCAGGACTTCATGGTCAAATTTCTGCAAAGAAACCATTAGTAAAGGACACCAATAATAAGAAGAATAGACTTGCTTGGGCCAAGAAACACGAGCAATGGACATTAGACATAGAAGGCCAACATCCCGGAGTCGCCTCTTCACTGTTGAAGTTTTGCGGGTTCTATTTAATGAAGCTTCCAGTTGAGGACTTGTGAGGCGTCTGTTTCTCATACTAGACACTAATGTACTTTTCCTCTTGCTCAGTTGTGCACGGTGCCTCCCACTCCTCTTTCTATTCTGGTTAGAGACAGTTTGCGCTGTTCTGTGAAGGGAGTAGTACACAGTGTTGTACGGGACCTTCAGTGTATTAGCAATTTCTTGCATGGAATAGCCTTCATTTCACAGTACAAGAATAGACTGATGGGTTTCAGAAGAAAGTTCTTTGTTTCTGGTCATTTTGAGCCTGTAATTGAACCCATTGCAGCTAGATTAGCTAACACAACGTGCCATTGGAACACAGGAGTGATGGTTGCTGATAATGGGCCTCTGTACACCTATGTAGATATTCCATTACAAATCTAGCTGCAGTAGCCATTTACAACATTAGCAATGTCTACACTGTATTTCTGATCAATTTGATGTTATTTTAAATGGACAAAAAAATGTGCTTTTCTATAAAAAACAAGGACATTTCTAAGTGACCCCAAACTTTTGAATAGTGTATATATATATAAACGGTTTCTGAAGATCGTTTATCACATTATCGATCCAGTATTAAAAAAAGCCATAAACTTGACACCGATTATGTCCCCAAATGCCATGGACCGAAGAGAGGGATGGGTAAAAAGAGGGACAGCGCGGGACAGAAAGTGAGAAAACGAGGACAGAGAGGGTGTTCTCCATTGTCTCAGTTTACCCTCTCCAAAGTAAACAGAGTGAAAGGCGGATGTTGTTCTCCTGTCTGTGTGTGCGTGCCTTCTTTCCCTTTCACACGTCCTCGACATTTACGAGGAGTTTAGGTTTCGGCCCAGGGGTCACACCCTTCCCATTCCAAGCCCACGGAGAGGAGGCGGAGTGCAGAACCTGTCGCCGGGAATAAAAGGGGAGTCCGCTGAAGGGCCGCAGGCCGCACATATTCGCCACCCGGGAGGCAGAGCATGGTTGGGGCGAGCCGTGGTGATAGTAAAGTCTGTTGACTCAGAGCCAACAGAGCCGTGAGAGCGGCGTGTTAGTGGTCAGCCGCGTGTAATGGGCCCGGTGTTGCTGGCACCCTTTCAACGTCAGGATGGAACACCCCCACTGGCCTTTTAAAATGCTCCAGCGTCCTCCTCTCGAAATTCTCTTACAGCACAGCAGCTGTGCAGAAGTAATTTCTCTCACTCGCTCCCACTTCCGTTTGCATAGATCAGTACCTAGTGAAAGTCTACACGCCAGAGTTAATACTAGGGGAAAGCACCGTGGGCAGACTTTACAGTGCCTTCAGAAAGTAGAGACTTCACATTGCCTGCTACAGTGCGTTTACATTTAACCTGGGGCGGCAGGTGGTTAAGAGTGTTGGGCCAGTAACTGAAAGATTACTGGATCGAATCCCCGAGCTGACAAGATAAACATCTGTCTTTCTGAACAAGATATTTAACCCACTGTTCTCCGGTAGGCGTCATTGTAAATAAGAATTTGTTTCTAACTGACTTACCTAGTTAAATAAAAAATGTTTAACCATTTATAGTGTCAATAAAAACAGCTGGACGTAATGACATCACAAAAAACGTTTAGATAAATCCTGCAGTGTCGAATAAAAGTGGTTGAAGTGTTTCCATTACAGTGTTGTGTTGTGTATTCATGGATGCCAAGGGAAGCCTGCCTTCCTCAAAAAATGTACCAAGAAAAAAATATAAAATAATTTAGTTTCCTCTCTTCTCTGTGTTTCATAAATGTCCTTCAATTCGCAAGAGGTTGAATGTATCTCACTGGCGTAAGCATCAGAGCGAACGAAACAGCGCCTCTGTCTCAGTATGTATAGCCTGGTCAGAAAGACTATGACATCTTTGCCGCCCATAGCATTGAATGCAAGGGAAGCCAGCGATAATTTGGCCTCCCTTGATAAAAATGAATAAATAATAATAGCCAAATCAGCATTGAGCTAAACTGAGCGAGCTCAGCTGTGAATGGTCCTGGCACACCCCCAAAAAAGTGTAAAGGGAAGCCAGTTTGAATTTGGCTTCAGACCAAATGTCATTAATAACAGTCATTATTGACAGAAAAAAAATTGAATTGCTGCACCTCTAAGTGTTGTTTTCCTCCAGTGGCTAGCAAGCTAAAATAATCCCTTTCCTAAATTAGCCATGGATGGAGATAGGGATTTGGACTTGTGGTTTTACCTAATTTGCCATACTGGCCAAACTGGGTAAAACCACAAGTCCGATTATAATGCCGATTCTGATTCAACAATAAATTCATACATTGTGCCCCTTGTCTGAGAGGATGGCATTGGTGTTTCTCTACAAGTAGGGTGAGTCAATATGTTTTCTCTACTTGCACACACACACACACACACACACACACACACACACACACACACACACACACACACACACACACACACACACACACACACACACAAATCAGAACCATGGACAGCCACATCCTATTTAGCTTACGTTGTTGGGCAAAATGATTTTTCGTATCTTTTAGTTGTTACTATATTAGACTAAGCATAGGTGATTAGATAGATGATGTTGAAATGTTGAATTTTAAATGGTGCTGGAATAGTGGCGGCAGCTCCTGTTTTCTTTGCAACTTGGGGTAACTCTCTGTGGTTCTAAATCAATAGTTTTAAGTTGCCTGAAAATGTCGGAAACATTAACTTGCTTGACCATGATGTAGGTCTTGTTAACTGTTTGTTACATGCAATATGATTTGTGGACTTCACCGGACAGATGTTGCTCTCCGGTTTTGTGATGAAACAAAGGTGTGGTTGAATTTATTCTGCCACTGTGTATTCTTATTGTCTCGGCCTATATATCACAGTCGCAAGGCCCATGAACTAACAGGTTATATAGAAAACAACGCAATTAATCACAACACATAGGTAGTAATATGGCTTTTTTGGGGGGGATTAGCTTCCCTAGTGATTTTACCCACGCACCGCTACTGTTCCATTACCCACTTAGGCAAATTGCACATTAATAAATTGGCGACAGACTAAATGCCCTCCCACCTATCTGTTTCATGTAGCCTGTGAAATCCAACATGGATAGAATGCAATAATTGATTAATATTTGCCATATTCTAATTATAAAAAATTCCCTGCCGGTGACTATTATTAGCACCTCACAACAATGAGCTAGCTGCACACTCCACTCCCCATCCCCCACAACCGGAGACTGAGAGTCTAGGGGGTACCATAAACCTGCTTCTCAAACACTCTTTGACCTGTGCCCTCATAGGTTTCTAGGGGCCCGGACATCTGCCCATCCCCTTGACTCCACGTCACACAATACTTGCAGTCACCCTCAAGCAGTGGCAAAGACCAATATCTCTGTCTCTGCCCATCAACAACTGGACTCACTCATATCTCTGGACTTGTGGAATGTGTGCGTGCCCAAAGTGAGTTGTGTGACATGTATATATTGTTCATAATAGCTAGTTGTTACTATTGCTGTATGCCGTCTTTGTGGATAGCTGTAATGTCATGTGTGCAGGTAGCATATAAATTTTCATACTGTCCTTCCCTTTCTAATAGTCTTGTTGCTCTACTTGTGCTATCAGTTATAGTATTGTGTACAGTGTGTTCATTACCTCTGTCTCTCCTGTTCCAGAAGCACTACCATTCTACTATCATTCTATAACCTCTCCCACTTTTCATCCCCCATGTGAATCTTCCTCAGTGTTTAAACCAAGTTCCTGTTTGTGTTAACTCTTGACATGCTTTATTCCCCTCTAACCCATCACAAACCAGTAAAATACGTAGATCCGGGTCGCTCTCTTTTATGGTCCTTATAGACGGATTTGTGACTTTGCTGACACCGCCACAATATGGCGGCCCAGAGACCACACAGGGTATTTTCCACACAGCCAACCTGTAGTCCAATGGAGTATGGCTCTGGGGTATCCAGTGAACTACGACCATGTGTATTATACCCCCTCTGTGTAGTCTATGGGAGCCCCACACCTGCCGACGGTGCAGCATGGACCCTATGGCCCGTCTCCTCCACCTGTGGGATACTACTCAGGACCAGGTGGGGTCGCATCCCCAACAACCCAGCGTGTGGATTATTCTTCTACGTTGGGAAGTTGCAGCGCCGTGGACAACGCTGCAAATATCACAGGAAGCACGTTTTGCCCGTATTGAGCAGAATATACAGTGTTCTTCGCATTATGCAACAGAAGATCAGATCCCGGGATTCTTCCTGTAAGCGGAGCCCTCTCCAACAGGTTGCAGTGGAGAACATCAGCCAGTCATATGGAGGACAGCAGCAAGAATGTGTTTTCGATCCCGGCACCGTTGTCAGGCATGGCTGTGACTGAGACCGAGCAGGGACACGTCATGTCCTAAAGCCCTTGCTGGTCCCCAAGAGTTGCCTGCTACGGAGACTGAGCCCACACCAGATGTAATAACCCATCCCCCCTCCACTGCTGGAGATTCTGGGGGAACCCTCTCCCTGGCTTGGGCAGTCTAAGCGATTCCAGCAGCATCGCCACATAGTAGTGTGTCTATGTTGCTGACTGGACTCTATTCCTCACCGCCACCAGATCATCACCAGCCAGAGCTACCTGGCGAGCTATCGCCAGCGACAGAGGCTGTGCCTCTGACTCTCTGCCTGTCCCTGCACTAGGGGACCCTCCAGCAGCACCGTACCCGTCTGCTGCTACCTCCGATGACCGGTCCAGGGGTGACCTGGGCCCATGGGGGAACCCAGCCACACCACTGTCAACAGCCACTGACAGTACCGCTTCACCTGACACAGCCCTGGGTCCCGTTCGGGGTGTCCAGGATGGCCCCTACCCAGCATGCACCACTTGACCCAGATCCAATCCTGGTCCTGCTGCTGCTTGACTCAACCCTGATGGGACTGGGGCTGACCACCCAGACTTCGCCCCCCAGTGTCGTGTTCCAGAAGCACTACCCATTCCTGTCCCTGGGGTCTGAACTAATCCACTATCTGCCCTGGACTCACCAGCACTGTCCTGATCAGGTCCTTGCCCTGGGTCTACCATTTGGGCCTGCTCCGGGGCCTGCCCTAGGCCCTCCTCTGGTTCCTGCACCAGAGACGTACCTGGCTCAGTTGGGGAACCGCCACCGCCATGCCTGCTCTCCTCTGTTGTGGCACAGCCCACCTCTGTGGGGGAAACACCGCCCACACCTGCTCTCCGCTGCTGGGGCTTGGCCTGCCTCAGTTGGGGAGCAGCTGCTTCTGGGCCTGCTCTCCTCCCCGGCCCTGGACACGGGGGCCCTCCTGGGGGTCTGGCCCACCTCTGTGGGGGAGCCACCCCTCGGCACCCTATGGATGCCCTCAGCCCTCTGAACCTGGCTTCTCCTTGCCCGCCTCTGATGGGGTGGCTCCCCCACAGAGGTGGGCCAGACCCCCAGGAGGGCCCCCGCCATCATTATGGCCTTCCTGTGACATCGGATGCTGTAGGTGTCCTGGAGGGCAGGTAGTTTGCCCCCTGTGATGCATTGTGCAGACCACACCACCCTCTGGAGACCCTGCGGTTGTTAGCGTTGCAGTTGCCCGACCAGACGATGATACAGCCCGACAGGATGCTCTCAATTGCCTTGTTGCACTACCTGTGCTATCAGTTACAGTACACTGCTCAAAAAAATTAAGGGAACACTAAAATAACACATCCTAGATCTGAATAAATGAAATATTCTTATTAAATACTTTTTTCTTTACATAGTTGAATGTGCTGACAACAAAATCACAAAAATTATCAATAGAAATCAAATGTTTCAACCCATGGAGGTCTAGATTTGGAGTAACACTCAAAATTAAAGTGGAAAACATCACTACAGGCTGATCCAACTTTGATGTAATGTCCTTAAAACAAGTCAAAATGAGGCTCAGTAGTGTGTGTGGCCTCCACGTGCCTGTATGAACTCCCTTCAACGCCTGGGCATGCTCCTGATGAGGTAGCGGATGGACTCCTGAGGGATCTCCTCCCAGACCTGGACTAAAGCATCCGCCGACTCCTGGACAGTCTGTGATGCAACGTGGCGTTGGTGGATGGAGCGAGACATGATGTCCCAGATGTGCTCAATTGTATTCAGGTCTGGGGAACGGGCAGGCCAGTCCATAGTATCAATGCCTTCCTCTTGCAGGAACTGCTGACACACTCCAGCCACATGAGGTCTAGCATTGTCTTGCATTAGGAGGAACCCAGGGCCAACCGCACCAGCATATGGTCTCACAAGGGGTCTGAGGATCTCATCTCGGTACCTAATGGCAGTCAGGCTACCTCTGGCAAGCACATGGAGGGCTGTGCGGCCTGCCAAAGAAATGCCACCCCACAATGACTGACCGACCGCCAAACCGGTCATGCTGGAGGATGTTGCAGGATGTTCTCCACGGCGTCTCCAGACTCTGTCACGTCTGTCACATGTGCTCAGTGTGAACCTGCTTTCATCTTTGAAGAGCACAGGGTGCCAGTGGCGAATTTGCCAATCTTGGTGTTCTCTGGCAAATGCCAAACATCCTGCACGGTGTTGGGCTGTAGCACAACCCCCACCTGTGGACATCGGGCCCTGATACCACCCTCATGGAGTCTGTTTCTGACCGTTTGAGCAGACACATGCACATTTGTGGCCTGCTGGAGGTCATTTTGCAGGGCTCTGGCAGTGCTCCCCCTGCTCCTCCTTGCGCAAAGGCGGAGGTAGCGGTCCTGCTGCTGGGTTGTTGCCCTCCTACGGCCTCCTCCACGTCTCCTGATGTACTGGCCTGTCTCCATGTAGCGCCTCCATGCTCTGGACACTACGCTGACAGACACAGCAAACCTTCTTGCCACAGCTCGCATTGATGTTCCATCCTGGATGAGCTACACTACCTGAGCCACTTGTGTGGGTTGTAGACTCCGTCTCATGCTACCACTAGAGTGAAAGCACCGCCAGCATTCAAAAGTTACCAAAACATCAGCCAGGAAGCATAGGAACTGAGAAGTGGTCTGTGGTCACCACCTGCAGAACCACTCCTTTATTGGGGGTGTCTTGCTAATTGCCTATAATTTCCATCTGTTGTCTATTCCATTTGCACAACAGCATGTGAAATGTATTGTCAATCAGTGTTGCTTCCTAAGTGGACAGTTTGATTTCACAGAAGTGTGATTGACTTGGAATTACATTGTGTTGTTTAAGTGTTCCCTTTATTTTTTTGAGCAGTGTATTATGAACAGTGTATTCATTACCTCTGTTCCAGAACCAGTATCATTCCACTACCTCTCCCACTTTCCATCCCCATGCTCCTCTTCCTTGTGTTTTAACTCTTGGGCTACTTTATTCCCCTTTAACCGGGGGCAGGGTCAATGAGTAACAAACCAGTAAAATACGTAGAGCCGGGGTCGCTCTCTTTCACTAATAATTCTCATGTTACCATTCATATCTATGGGGCACAAAATAATCTAAAACTCAACCAAAACAGAGAAAAGGCTTCCAACAAATTTGTAGTCACAAGCTTGATGTAGTCATTGCGTGCTATGAATGTGGGACATTTTACTACTTTAATACACAAGTGAATTTGTCCCAATACTTTTGCTCCCTTAAAATGGGGGGGACTATGTACAAAAAGTACAGTAAATTCTAAACAGTTCACCCAATATGGATGAAAATACCCTCAAATTAAAGCTGACAGTCTGCACTTTAACTTCAGTCATTGTTTGATTTTAAATCCAAAAACTATGAGTATAGTGGCAAAAGAAGAAAAAAATTATTCACTGTCCCAATAATTACAGAGGGCACTGTATGTTGCCCTAAGAGTTGTGCAAAGTTTGTATAATCTCATTAAAAATGATTCACAGCTGTAAGGCGCTTCCACCAAGTGTAAACTCTGGGGTGTGAAGACATGCAATCAAGACAATTTTTCACTCTGTAAATGTGGAGTAGGTTGTGTAGATCGGTACGATCGGATTTAATCCCTTTTTAGATTGAATTGTAAGGCAGCAAAATGTGAAGACTGTGCAAGAGGTGGGTTGACTTTCACTAGGCAATGTATGTGTGCCAGATCATTTGTGTGTGCGCGCATCTTAAGAGTATCCTTACAACAGTCTGTGTCCTGGTTTGGATGGGTCCCTCTGGGCCACTACAGTCGTGGCCTAAAGTTTTGAGAATGACACAAATATTAACTTCCACAAAGTTTGCTGCTTCAGTGTCTTTAGATATTTTTGTCAGATGTTACTATGGAATACTGAAGTATAATTACAAGCATTTCAGAAGTGTCAAAGGATTTTATTGACAATTACATGAAGTTGATGCAAAGAGTCAGTATTTGCTGTGTTGACCCTTCTTTTTCAAGACCTCTGCAATCCACCCTGGCATGCTGTCAATTAACGTCTGGGCCACATCTTGACTGATGGCAGCCCATTCTTGCATAATCAATGCTTTGAGTTTGTCAGAATTTGTGGGTTTTTGTTTGTCCACCCGCCTCGAGGTTTGACATTAATCAACTATAGGAGACTGTTCTGGTGCTTGCTGGACTTTCTTGGGCACCCTGAAGCCTTCTTCACAACAATTGAACCGCTATCCTTGAAGTTCTTGATGATCTGATAAATGGTTGATTTAGGTGCAAACTTACTGGCAGCAATATCCTTGCCTGTGAAGCCCTTTTTGTGCAAAGCAATGATGACGGCACATGTTTCCTTGCAGGTAACCATGGTTGACAGAGGAAGAACAAGGATTCCAAGCACCACCCTCCTTTTGAAGCTTCCAGTCTGTTATTCAAACTCAATCAGCATGACAGAGTGATCTCCAGCCTTGTCCTCATCAACACTCACACCCGTGGTAACGAGAGAATCACTGACATGATGTTAGCTGGTCCTTTTGTGGCAGGGCTGAAATGCAGCGGAAAGGTTTTTTGGGGGATTCAGTTCATTTGCATGGCAAAGAGAGACTTTGCAATTAATTGCAATTCATCTGATCACTCTTCAAAACATTCTGGAGTATATGCAAATTGCCATCAGACAAACTGAGGCAGCAGACTTTGTGAAAATTAATATTTGTGTCATTCTCAAAACTTTTGGCCACGACTGTACAATGAAACTAGATCTTCATAAGGGTTTGGCAGGTGAAGAAGAGAGAGAAAGTGTGCAAGAGGAAGTAGTGGAAAGGGCTTTAAAAATGATTTCCTGTCTCTCAGCAGGTAGCATGAATCAGGAAATCCTGCTCCAGGCTTAGACCAATGCTTAGACCAATGACCAATGCTAAAAAAAATCTTATGTATGTATGTTACCTGTGGAGTCTAATCTCTATAAAAGAATAATGGACACAGCTATAGTATGGGGGCTGCAGAACAGGAAAGAACACCAGGGCCTTGTAACCTAAGTAAGGCCTGCACAGATAGTTGCCTGCACACTAGACCACCCATTGACAGTTCTTTATGTTTTAACCAAAAACAAACAAAACAAATAAACACACACCATCCATCAGTCACCTTACCAAGCGACCAAAGGGTCAATGTATTTATTAACAAGTCGCAGATAGGACAAAGTCTATATATACACACACACACAGATGTTTATAAAATGCCTTCAGAAAGTATCCACAATGCTTCACTCTTACCAAATATTGTTACAGCCTGAATTTAAAATGGATTCAATTGAGGTTGTGTCACTGATCTACACACAATAGGGCACCACAGTGGAGGTGTCATAATACCCATAAAACCTAGCTGTCAAAACAGGTTCCAATAATGTTTCCACCATTCACTTTTGAAACGTGTAAGCTTACCCTGGCATAACGTTTTGATAACCATGTAAATCTCTCGGACGAGGTGACATTCATCAATACATCCGGCTCTACTTACTCTCAGATTCAAAAATGCCAATTAGCATAAAAGTAGACATCACGCAAAACTCCCGAGCGTCATCTATAACTGATACTTTTGCTGACAGGTATTGTGTCAATTTATTGTCCATTTAAAGAAATGTAGCCTATTTATTCATTACTATACCTAGCTAGCATTAGATGGTTAATCCAGAGATTTTTACCTTTGCCTCAATTTTGCAGTTTCAATCCAGATCATCATGGCATTTGTAGTCCTTTATGATAGCCACATTAGCAGAAAATGACTTCATTTTGAGGGGTAAATATATATTTAGGTCTGGTTAATAAAATGTCACTCCAGGGTAAGCCTACACGAAACACAGGCCCTTTATTTGGAGTGTTTCCAAAATCCCCTATGGGAAAAATGAATGGTGGAGAAACGGTTGGAACCATTTCCCTGTTTGACCACTAGGTTTTATTGGTATTTTAACACATACTGTGGTACTCCATACCCCATAATGTCAACGTGGAATTTTGTTTGTAGAAAATATTAGAAATTATTGCAAAATTAAAAGCCGAAATGTCTTGAATCAATAAATATTTAACCCTTTTGTTTTGGCAAGCCTAAATAAGTTAAGGAATAAAAATGTGCTTAACAAATCGCATAATAAGTTGCACAGACTCATTCCATGTTCAATAATAGTGGTTGACATGATTATGGAGTAACTACCCAATCTCTCTACCCCATACATACAGATAATTGTAAGGGCCCTCAATCGAGGAGTGAATTATAAGCACAGATTCAAGGGATGTTTTTCAATGCCTTGCAAAGGGCACTGATTGGTAGATGTGTGTATATATTTTTTTTTAAAGAAGACACTGAATATCCCTTTGAGCATGGGGTGAAGTTATTAATTAGGCTCTGGATGGTGCATCAATACACCCAGTCAGTTACTCCGCAATACTAACCTAACTGACAGAGTGGATAGAAGGAAGCCTGGACAGAATAAAAATATTCCAAAACATGCATCCTGTTTGCAATAATACTGCAAAAAATGTAGCAAAGAAATTAACTTTTTGTCCTAAATACAAAGCATTACATTTGGGGCAAATCCAATTACTACTTCATATTTTCAAGCATGGTGGTGGCTTCATCACGTTATGGGTATGCTTGTCATTGGCAAGGACTAGGGAGTTTTGGGGGGATAAAAGTAAGAGAAATACATCTATAAGCAAAGGGAAAATTCTAGAGGAAAACTTGGCAGACAAATTAACCTTTTAGCAGGACAATACCTCAAACAAGGCCAAATCTATACTAGAGTTGCTTAACAAGATATATTTGAATGCTTCTGTGGCATAGTTACAGTTTTGACTTAAATCGTCTTGAAAATCTATGGCAAGACTTTAAAATAGTTGTCTAGAGATGATCAACTATACACTTGACAGAGATAGAAGAATTTGAAAAAGAATAATGGGCAAATATTGTACAATCCAAGTGTGCAAATCTCTTAGAAACTTAACAAAAAAAAGACAGATGTAGAAGCAACTTTGGCGGCGATTACAAAGTATTGACTCAGGGTTGTGAATACTTATGTAAATGAGATATTTATGTATTTTATTTGAAATAAATGTGATACATAAAAAAAAAATGTCATTATGGGGTATTGTGTGTAGATGGGTGAGAAAATCCATTTTGAATTCAGGCTGTAACAGAATGTGGCATAAGTCAAGGGGCATGAATACTTTCTGAAGGCACTGTATATATACAGTGGGGAGAATAAGTATTTGATACACTGCCGATTTTGCAGGTTTTCCTACTTACAAAGCATGTAGAGGTCTGTCATTTTTATCATAGGTACACTTCAACTGTGAGAGACGGAATCTAAAACAAAAATCCAGAAAATCACATTGTATGATTTTTTAAGTAATTAATTTGCATTTTATTGCATGACATAAGTATTTGATACATCAGAAAAGCAGAACTTAATATTTGGTACAGAAACCTTTGTTTGCAATTACAGAGATCATACGTTTCCTGTAGTTCTTCACCAGGTTTGCACACACTGCAGCAGGGATTTTGGCCCACTCCTCCATACAGACCTTCTCCAGATCCTTCAGGTTTCGGGGCTGTCGCTGGGCAATACAGACTTTCAGCTCCCTCCAAAGATTTTCTATTGGGTTCAGGTCTGGAGACTGGCTAGGCCACTCCAGGACCTTGAGATGCTTCTTACGGAGCCACTCCTTAGTTGCCCTGGCTGTGTGTTTCGGGTCGTTGTCATGCAGGAAGGCCCAGCCACGACCCATCTTCAATGCTCTTACTGAGGGAAGGAGGTTGTTGGCCAAGATATTGCGATACATGGCCCCATCCATCCTCCCCTCAATAAGGTGCAGTCGTCCGGTCCCCTTTGCAGAAAAGCATCCCCAAAGAATGATGTTTCCACCTACATGCTTCACGGTTGGGATGGTGTTCTTGGGGTTGTACTCATCCTTCTTCCTCCAAACACAGCGAGTGGAGTTTAGACCAAAAAGCTCTATTTTTGTCTCATCAGACCACATGACCTTCTCCCATTCCTCCTCTGGATCATCCAGATGGTCATTGGCAAACTTCAGACAGGCCTGGAAATGCGCTGGCTTGAGCAGGGGGACCTTGCGTGCGCTGCAGGATTTTAATCCATGACGGTGTAATGTGTTACTAATGGTTTTCTTTGAGACTGTGGTCCCAGCTCTCTTCAGGTCATTGACCAGGTCCTGCCGTGTAGTTCTGGGCTGATCCCTCACCTTCCTCATGATCATTGATGCCCCACGAGGTGAGATCTTACATGGAGCCCCAGACCGAGGGTGATTGACTGTCATCTTGAACTTCTTCCATTTTCTAATAATTGCGCCAACAGTTGTTGCCTTCTCACCAAGCTGCTTCCCATCCCAGCCTTGTGCAGATCTACAATTTTATCCCTGATGTCCTTACACAGCTCTCTGGTCTTGGCCATTGTGGAGAGGTTGGAGTCTGTTTGATTGAGTATGTGGACAGGTGTCACACCCTGACCATAGTTTGCTTTGTATGTTTCTATGTTTTGTTTGGTCAGGGTGTGATCTGAGTGGGCATTCTATGTTGAGTGTCTAGTTTGTCTGTTTCTGTGTTTGGCCTGACATGGTTCTCAATCAGAGGCAGGTGTTAGTCATCGTCTCTGATTGGGAACCATATTTAGGTAGCCTGTTTGGTGTTGGGTTTTGTGGGTGATTGTTCCTGTCTTTGTTACACCAGATAAGGATGTTTTCGTTTTTTCACGTTTCTTGTTTTTGTATATTGTTCTATTGTCATCTTTATTAAAGATGTATCAAAATAACCACGCTGCGTTTTGGTCCGCCTCTCCTTCAACAGAAGAAAACCTTAACAACAGGTGTCTTTTTATACAGGGGAACGATTACAAACAGGTGCAGTTAATACAGGTAATGAGTGGAGAACAGGAGGGCTTCTTAAAGAAAAACTAACAGGTCTGTGAGAGCCGGAATTCTTACTGGTTGGTAGGTGATCAAATACTTATGTCATGCAATAAAATGCAAATTAATTACTTAAAAATCATACAATGTGATTTTCTGGATTTTTGTTTTAGATTCCGTCTCTCACAGCTGAAGTGTACCTACGATAAAAAATTACAGACCTCTACATGCTTTGTAAGTAGGAAAACCTGCAAAATCGGCAGAGTATCAAATACTTGTTCTCCCCACTGTATATAATATAAAAAGTAACAGCAACACTTGTGATTTGAAGTGTAATGACCTTGCCAGTGATTGATTGCACAGGGCAAGGTGATAACTGATAGACCTCTCCCAATGAGTGATATGGTGAGGTTTCCTGTATGTCATTGTTGTCTCCAGTTTTAATAGCTATATTCTGCTTAGTGACCAGGCTGGAAAAACAGGGTTGGGGTCAATTCTGTTTAAATTCCTGTCCAGTCCAGGAAGCACAAAAAAAATTCTTATTAATTGAAAAAGTCTCATAGAAAATGACTGACTTTCAATAAAACTACTCAAATGTCACCCCAAAAAAGGTACAAACAAAAAACATATGTCAGAATAAAATTCACCATATAAAGCTGATTATTACATTCGGTACATTTTTAAATATTCAAATCTTAAAAATTACATTCTTAAGTTTTGTTGAGGGAAGCGGCGAGGGAGGCAGAAAATGCAACCATAGCGTGGTCTTATCTGGTCAATACTGAACCACTGCAGTGCACGGAGCAACACTTAAATACTTAACTGTAACTAACAACAACAAATAAATGGGCGTTTTTTTTTTTTGCTGAGAAACTTGGGACCAGAAGCTTTCACATTGTAATACCAGTATTGCAAGTCAAAAGGATATTATAATACAACTCCTGTGGATAATTTACTGCAATCTTGCAAGGGTCAGGCACATCAATTCCGAGCTCCAACCGATATTTGACATCAGGACAGATTTTTCTCCACAACCCGAACCAACCACATAGAATTGTTCAAAGCCGATCCGTGACCCGTCAAAAAAAGTATATATTTAATTGTTTTTATGACTCCAGAGTAGGAGGGTAATAGGTGTTCCCCTTCCCTGTATTAATTTGTCTGCATGTCTATTCAAGATTTGGATAAAAGAATGCCATGAACTAAGAATGATAAACCTCTCTTATAATTCACAATGCAGCACATTAACTCAAATCGCTTTTAAAAAGAGCCTTCCAATTAGCCTTCTTAACTGATGAAAGCCTACAGCCGACATAAAACAATACCTTTACATTCAATATTGTTTAATTTGAAACAAACAATTCCCAGAATCGAATAGGCTATAAGGCTGCAAAAATTGGCTACTCAAACTTTTACCAGCCACAGATTGAAACTTTATATAGCTTGTGCAAGGTTAATTCATGTAATAATTCACTGATAATAAACATAATTATCGTAAACAAACACCTGCTTGCCCTTTAAATGTGTATCCATCTACCAGGTTGTTGTCTCTAAAACGGGCATTTCACTGTTTCCATGATGGTGTATATTCAACCATCATAACAGGAGAAATAAAAATAAAGGTTAAGTTAACAATTTTCGATTGTGCTACGAGTCAGGGAAAATAAACTTGGCAACATATAGTTTCATGGCGGAAGGGAACATAAGCTCTGCACGTGGACAAATTAGGAATGTTTCTCAGCACCACACAAATAATGGAGAGTTCCCATCGCCACGCTCGCTGCGTGGCTGGTAACCTAGGCCTAGGCTGCTGCCCCACCGCTCACATAATGGTATTCACAACACTTTTTGAAGAGCCATAATAGAAATACTAGGATTTGAGGGACATCTACTCAACAACTTATGTCATTGAGGAAGCAAGTTATGGCGAACTGTTAGACGGAAAAGAAAGTTAGTGCTCTATCAGCCTTAAATTATAAATAAATTCAACCAAGATAACATAATCCAGGTTTAAACTTCCTGTTAAAATCCAAAATGCTCATCTCAAAACGCACGGTGGCCTCAAAAACGCCTGCCGATATCGAAGTGAGAAGGGGGAGATAGAGGTTTGAAAAAGGTTTCTCCCCGCCAGGCCTGGAAGGAGGCTCGCTGGGAAAGACAGTACTGAGAGAACTGGGGATGGGGTGGAGGTCGCTGGAGCTTGTTAAAAAGCATAGTAAAAATCTTTGACATTTACACTGTTAAAGTAAATACATTCAGGCAGTAGAGGGAGAGGTATTCTCCTCCCCCCATTGTAACGAGGTACATTTGGCACTGCTGTAACTATCTGTCCCTGTCTCTCTCTTGCAATCTGTCAGTCTATACATCTGTCTGTCAGACCTTCCGTCCTCCTCTTCCATACCACTCATGTTTCATTCGATGCTCGCTGGTTTCAAAACGGTAAACGCGGTTGTCCGATTGTCCGCTCACTGGCGTTCGATCCATGCCCGTCCCTCCTGGCTGTGTCAGACAGGAGCCTCTGGGTCAGAAGGCACATATGTGCGCCTTTCCTTCGAGTCATCCGCTTAAATCTCCTCTACATAAAAACTCAGACAGTGTGCAGACCACCAGGGTCTGGGTTCTAAGGGTCCTCTCCCCCTCACCACCACCCAGGTTCATTCCCAGCATCCTCTGTTCTGTAGTTCTTTTGGGAAAAGGCAAACCTCTTGGATGGTCAGACTCAGATCCCGTTAGTCAGGTCCGTGATGATGTTGGCCTTCACCAGCTTGCGGAGGAACTCCTTCTCCTTGGATATGTTGTGTGTCCAGGACTGTGGAGGTGCAAGGGAACACAATCAGAAACAAGAAGAATGTCAGATGAATGCAGTTCAGGTTCAAAGACCCTGTTCTCATCAACCTAAACTTGAAGGACGTTATTTTGTTTGCATCATCTCTCTGCATCAAAATATTTCACTTGACCTGGTTAAGAGCCTTGCCATAGGCACTTTTGTAAAAGCATGCATTGTTTTTCTGATAAATGTGTGATAGATTAGCGTGTTTGTGTGTATATGGAGCCACACCGCGTTTCCCTCCCCATTGTGATCCAGGCCCTCAGTCCGGTTGGCCTGAGAGTGCGAGGACTGGGCTGAACCTGGCCCCACAGCTGCCCCAGGGAACCCACCTGGCTCCAAGCTGTGGGACCGAGCCGCTCGAGTGCCAGGGCTAGGGTTTCAATGCTCTGCAGGGAGCATGGTCGGGAAACCCATGTGAGCGGTAACACAGAGCGGTGTCTCTCTTCAGGCCTTGCTATCTGATTCAGGCTGAAAGTCCAGGGATGAGGAGCTAGTTCAGAAAGTAGATGATATGGAAGCAACCTCCCTCTTGCTTTAACATCTTTGCATCCACATAACACACACATACAAATGCTGTGTACAGCCATGCTGTACAGTGTGGTATTCTAAGCTAGAGAAAGTTGAAAAACACCCCAAAGTGCACCTTGATCCATCTCGCGTCTACGGTGGGTAACGCTGGCTGAAGGAGGGGGCTAGTTCACGTCAGACAGTGAGTAAGTAAGGATACTACTGCATCTCATCACCCCCCCAGAGGTGACCTAAGCACATTACCACCAACGGAAGGACATGAGGGAGCGGTAGTCTTTTAGTGTTCCAATGACTATATACCTACTAGATGATGTTTCCATTGATTGCATTGCTCAACATGGCAAATGTCAGGAGTTCACTGGGAGTTTAGACAAAGGTTATCATTCTGAGCTCATAGTTCCTACGTCAGCTCCCCTCTGTGACATCTGTAATAACAGAACACTGATGAAGTCTGGAGTGGAGGATTAAAACGCTCCGTCTTGGGGTAATTTATTTGGTCATAGTTCAAAGGGAGGAGGGGGGATACGAGAGCCAATCAAAAGACGGAATGGAATAACACTCTCGTCAGTCTAACAGGTCTAGCGGGGAGCCAATGTAGTCTCCGCTCTCTCATCTGCACTCTCCTGAAAACACAGGATCGGGGAAAGCAATACAGTGGATTTGTGCACTGACAATGCGTTTTCACCCTTCCAGTTCTTTCACATTGACTTAGCGTAGACAAGGAGAGGACACGCCACTCGAAGACTACTGAGATGCACCCATTTCCAGTTGATATGAATGCAACAAAAACACGCACCTCTTTGATGGCGGACATCTTGACTGTTTCGTAGTAGTGCAAGGGTGCGTGAGGCATGTTCATGTCATAACCGAAGCCAGCCACCACCACCTCATCACAGGTATGCAGCGCCATTGTTATGGCGACGGTCCCCAGGGTTGGAATGTTCTGGAGAAGGAAAAGCAGAGATGGCCATTAGTGGTGCACGGATCAGCTGTTTGTTCAACTGCACCCGCCTGCAATATTTAATAACCCATCTGCAAACACCTGACTATGCGATGAAGTGAAAATCTGAGGCCCGCACGCATCAGAGACGGCGGAATGATTTTATGAAAGGGGATGCAGGATTTTCTTTGCCTAATTTACATATGTTTCTGCTTAGAATTTATGTAATTTGTTAGTCAACTTGTCTATGATTAAATACATGCAGCTTTTTTTCTGTCAGTATACATTAACCTAGAAGACTAAATAAACCCTTGCTCGCCAGAATGTCATAAATTATAGAATGAATGCTTCAATCTAGTTGACATCGGTAAAGTAATGTCATCCCTGCTTCTTTCGCAGAGCAAAGACATTTAGGGACCGGGGAAAAAGAAAAGAAAAATGGGAAACATTTTCAGTGCCAAATTTCCAATTGACATCAGTTTGACCGGTTGTAAGGAAATACAAAAGCTGTGAAAACGACCCAACATGTTTCTGATAGGATTTCAGTTCGACTTGGTTGCATATTTTATGTATTTATTATGGGTCCCCATAAGCTGCTGCCAAGGCAGCAAGTACTCTTCCTGGGGTCCGGCAAAATTAAGGCAGTTATACAATTTTAAAAACATTACAATACATTAATTACAGAATTCACAACACACTAAGTGAGTGCCCTCAGGCCCATACTCCACTAGCACATATCTACAACACAAAATCCATGTGTACATGTGTTTAGTGCCTATGTTTGTGTTGCTTCACAGTCCCCGCTGTTTCATAAGGTGTATTTTTATCTGTTTAAAAAAAATCTGATTCTATTGCTTACATCAGTTACCTGATTATGTGGAACAGAGTTCCACGTAGTCATGGCTCTATGTAGTACTGTTCGCCTCCCATAGTCTGTTAAGGACTTGGGGACTGTGAAGAGACGGTGGCATGTCTTGTGGGGTATGCATGGGTGTCTGAGCTGTGAGCTAGTCGTTTAAAAACAGACAGCTCTGTGCTTTCAACATGTTAAGTAGTAATGAAGTCAATCTCTCCTGTACTTTGAGCCAGGAGAGATTTAAATGAATATTATTAATGGTTTGCTCTTTGTATACAGTGGGGCAAAAAAGTATTTAGTCAGCCACCAATTGTGCAAGTTCTCCCACTTAAAAAGATGAGGCCTGTAATTTTCATCATAGGTACACTTCAACTATGACAGACAAAATGAGAAAAAAAATCCAGGAAATCACATTGTAGGATTTTTTATGAATTTATTTGCAAATTATGGTGGAAAATAAATATTTGGTCACCTACAAACAAGCAAGATTTCTGGCTCTCACAGACCTGTAACGTCTTCTTTAAGAGGCTCCTCTGTCCTCCACTCGTTACCTGTATTAATGGCACCTGTTTGAACTTGTTATCAGTATAAAATATACCTGTCCACAACCTCAAACAGTCACACTCCAAACTCCACTATGGCCAAGACCAAAGAGCTGTCAAAGGGCACCAGAAACAGAATTGTAGACCTGCACCATGCTGGCAAGACTGAATCTGCAATAGGTAAGCAGCTTGTTTTGAAGAAATCAACTGTGGGAGCAATTATTAGGAAATGGAAGATATACAAGACCACTGATAATCTCCCTCGATCTGAGGCTCCACGCAAGATCTCACCCAGTGGGGTAAAACTTATCACAAGAACGGTGAGCAAAAATCCCAGAACCACACGGGGGGACCTAGTGAATGACCTGCAGAGAGCTGGGACCAAAGTAACAAAGCCTACCATCAGTAACACACTACGCCGCCAGGGACTCAAATCCTGCAGTGCCAGACGTGTCCCCCTGCTTAAGCCAGTACATGTCCAGGCCAGTCTGAAGTTTGCTAGAGAGCATTTGGATGATCCAGAAGAAGATTGGGAGAATGTCATATGGTCAGATGAAACCAAAATATAACTTTTTGGTAAAAACTCAACTCGTCGTGTTTGGAGGACAAAGAATGCTGAGTTGCATCCAAAGAACACCATACCTACTGTGAAGCATGGGGGTGGAAACATCATGCTTTAGGGCTGTTTTTCTGCAAAGGGACCAGGACGACTGATCCGTGTAAAGGAAAGAATGAATGGGGCCATGTATCGTGAGATTTTGAGTGAAAACCTCCTTCCACCAGCAAGGGCATTGAAGATGAAACGTGGCTGGGTCTTTCAGCATGACAATGATCCCGAACACACCGCCCAGACAACGAAAGAGTGGCTTCATAAGAAGCATTTCAAGGTCCTGGAGTGGCCTAGCCAGTCTCCAGATCTCAACCCCATAGAACATCTTTGGAGGGAGTTGAAAGTCCGTGTTGCCCAGCAACAGCCCCAAAACATCACTGCTCTAGAGGAGATCTGAGGAGATCTGAAATTACCAGCAACAGTGTGTGAAAACCTTGTGAAGACTTACAGAAAACGTTTGACCTCTGTCATTGCCAACAAAGGGTATATAACAAAGTATTGAGAAACTTTTGTTATTGACCAAATACTTATTTTCCACCATAATTTGCAAATAAATTCATAAAAAATCCTACCATGTGATTTTCTGGATTTTTTTCACTTGTTTTGTCTGTCATAGTTGAAGTGTACCTATGATGAACATTACAGGCCTCTCTCATCTTTTTAAGTGAGAGAACTTGCACAATTGGTGGCTGACTAAATACTTTTGTGCCCCACTGTACATCCAAAGGACAGCTTTGAGCCAATTGTAATCTCTGTAGCACCAGACCAAAACTGAACAGTAGTACAGGTGTGACAAAACTAGAGCCTGTTAAGAAGGTAGAGAAGCACTTTATTTTGGACAGACTTCTCCCCATCTTAGCTACTGTTGTATGTTTAGGCCATGACAGTTTACAATCCAGGGTTACTCCAAGCAGGTTAGTCACCTCAACTTGCTCAATTTCCACATTATCTATCACAATATTTAGTTGAGGTTTAGGGTTTAGTGAATCATTTGTCACAAATACAATGCTTTTAGTTTTTGAAATATTTAGGACTAACTTATTCCTTGCCACCCATTCTGAAACTAACTGCAGCTCTTTGTTAGGCGTTGCAGTCATTTCAGTTGCTGTAGTAGCTGACGTGTAGTGTTGAGTCATCCACATACATAGACACACTGGCTTTACTCAAATGTCATTAGTAAAGATTGAAAAAAAGTAAGGAGCCTAGACAGCTGCCCTGGGGAATTCCTGATTCTATCTGGATTATGTTGTAGAGGCTTCCATTAAAGAACACCCTCGTTGTTCTGTTAGACAGGTAACTCTTTATCCACAATATAGCACTGAAGTCTAACAGCCCCCACAATCTTATTATCAATTTCTCTCAGCGAATCATCAGTCATTTGTGTAAGTGCTCTGCTTGTTGAATGTCCTTCCCCTATAAGTGTGCTGAAAGTCTGTTGTAAATGTGTTTACTGTAAAATAGCATTGTATCTGGTTAAACACAATTTTCTTTTTTTTACCAAGGGTTGATAACAGGCTGATAGGTAGGCTATTTGAGCCAGTAAAGGGGGTTTACTATTCTTAAGTAGCAGAATTACTTTTTCTTCCCTCCAGGCCTGAGGGCACACACTTTCTAGTAGGCTTAAATTGAAGATATGGCAAATAGGAGTGGCAATATTGTCCACTATTATCCTAAGCTGTTAGACCCCGGTGGCTTGTCCTTGATGATAGACAAGTGTTTTTTCATCTTCCACACTCACTTTACGGAATTCAAAATTGCAATTCTTGTCTTTCACAATTTGGTCAGATATACATGGATGTGTAGTGTTTGCTAATCTTGCCAATTAAAAAATAATTAAAGTAGTTGGCAATATCAGTCGGTTTTGTCATGAATGAGATGTCTGATTCAATGAATGATGGAGCGGAGTTCGCCTTTTCCCAAAATTTAATTGAAGGTGCTCCAAAGCGTTTTACTATCATTCTTTGTCATTTATCTTTGGTTCATAGTGTAGTTTCTTATTTTAATTCAGTTGTGAAGCCAGATTTATTCGCCATTACTTTTGCCTCATCCCTCTCAACCATACAATTTTAAATTCCTCATCAATCCACAGGGATTTAACAGTTTTTAGTAATTTTCTGAATGGGTGCATGCTTATTAGTAACTGGGATAAGCAATTTCATAGAATGTGTCAAGTGAAACATCTGTTTTCTCCTCATTACACACCATGGATTACACAAACACATTCTTTACATCAACAACATAGGAATCACTACAAAACTTATTGTATGACCTTTTATACCACTATATTAGGTCCAGCCTTTGGAACTTAGGTTTTCCTAGATATGGCTACTATATTGTGATCACTACATCCGATGGACCTGCAGCATTAGTGAAGATGTGATCAATACATGTTGATGATTACATGTTGATGATTTCACTCCTGTGCTGTTTAACTACCCTGGTAGGTTGACTGATAACCTGAACCATTGGTTACAGTTTGAAGCTTTTTCTTGAGTAGCTTGATGAAAGCCAGCGGTTTTAATACTATCAGCTTTTATGATGCTGATAAAGATAGATGACCGTCTGTAGATGATGAAAATGCTCAAGGAATCATATTTCTCTACTCCTGTTCTCGAGTCAAAATGTACATTTGGTGTATCGTTTTACTGCAAGAAATGTTTAATTCTGCAGGAGTTAATATTAAGACTAATGTGAAAGCTTATAGTCAGTGTCCATATAACTCATCTGAACAGTAGGCTACAGTTCAAATAGGCCTATGGCACATCTTGTTACTGTCTAATTTTTATAGCGCCTCACAATCATCACACATAACATTGCCGGCACTGCTATCATCCTCTTTTTACCACTTCACCAAATCTTTCCCAAACATTACTTTTCTGGTCCTCCCTTTCTATTTTCAAAATCTCCATTTCTTATTTAATTCAACTCAGGCATTGTCCTTTTTACCTTAGTGGATCGAAGCTAACTTTTCCGCCTTTTCCCAAAAGCGTTTGGTGATTGGCGTGTAGGCTATTTGGCTCGCGTAAAGTTAAGCCCTAAAGCTTAAGCAGTAATGACCGATAGCCTAAAAAGAAAAACCTCAATGTAGCCTTGCACAAGAATTTATAGATACAGTTGAAGTCGGAAGTTTACATACACCTTAGCCAAATACATTTAAAGTCAGTTTTTCACAATTCCTGACATTTAATCCAAGTAAAAATTCCCTGTCTTAGGTGAGTTAGGATCACCACATTATTTTAAGAATGTGAAATGTCAGAATAATAGTAGAGAGAATGATTTATTTCAGATTTGTTTTCTTTCATCACATTCCCAGTGGGTCAAAAGTTTACATGCACTCAATTAGTATTTGGTAGCATTGCATTTAAAATGGTGTAACTTGGGTCAAACATTTCAGGTAGCCTTCCACAAGCTTCCCACAATAAGTTGGGTGAATCTTGGCCCATTCCTCCTGACAGAGCTGGTGTAACTGAGTCAGGTTTGTAGGCCTCCTTGCTCGCACACGCTTTTTCAATTCCGCCCACACATTTTTTATAGGATTGAGGTCAGGGCTTTGTGATGGCCACTCCAATACCTTGACTTTGTTGTCCTTAAGCCATTTTGCCACAACTGTGGAAGTATGCTTGGGGTCATTGTCCATTTGGAAGACCCATTTGTGACCAAGCTTTAACTTGGTCTTGATGTCTTGAGATGTTGCTTCAATATATCCACATAGTTTTCCATCCTCATGATGCCATCTATTTTGTGAAGTGCACCAGTCCCTCCCGCAGCAAAGCACCCCCACTACATGATGCTGTCACCCCCGTTCTTCACGGTTGGGATGGTGACCTTCAGCTTGGTGGTCATTATGGCCAAACAGTTCTATTTTTGTTTCATCCGACCAGAGGACATTTCTCCAAAAAGTACAATCTTTGTCCCCATGTGCAGATGCAAACCTTAGTCTGTCGGTTTTGGAACAGTGGCTTCTTCCTTGCTGACCGGCCTTTCAGGTAATCTCAATATAGGACTCGTTTTACTGTGGATTAAGATACTTTTGTACCGGTTTCCTCCAGCATCTGCACAAGGTCCTTTGCTGTTGTTCTGGGATTGATTTTCACTTTTCGCATACCTGAGCGGTATGACTGCTGCGTGGTCCCATGGTGTTTATACTTGCGTACTATTGTTTGTACAGATGAACATGGTACCTTCAGGCGTTTAGAAATTGTCCCCAAGGATGAACCAGAGTTGTGAGGCTATGATGTCAAGAAAAGAGGCATTGAGTTTGAAGGTAGGCCTTGAAATACATCCCCAGGTACACCTCCAATTGGCTCAAATGATGTAAATTAGCCTGTCAGAAACTTCTAAAGCCATGACATAATTTTCTGGAATTTTCCAAGCTGTTTAAAGGCACAGTCAACTTAGTGTATGTAAACTTCTAACCCACTGGAATTGTGATACAGTGAATTATAAGTTAAATAATCTGTCTGTAAACAATTGTTGGAAAAATGATGTGTCATGCACAAAGTAGATGAATGCCCTAACCGACTAACCGACTTGCCAAAACTATAGTTTGTTAACAAGAAATTTGTGGAATGGTTGAAAAACAAGTTTTAATGACTTCAACCTGTAAAGTGTATGTAAACTTCCGACTTCAACTGTATTTGTATATATATATATATATATATATATTTTTTTTTTTTAATGTATTTTTCTTTCTTTATTCAACCCGGCCTTTATCCACACAATATTTCATGACCCTAAACCCGCCGCCCAGCAGATATAATCGTGGGGACTGCGGGTTATGAGTCGACCCGCGCCATGTCACTTTTTTATAGTGTGTAGTATCTTATGTTGGGGTGCAATATAGGAAAAAAGCGTTATAAGAAGGTGAGATGAGTTTGTCGTCAATGACCCAACACCCTTTCCACTAAGAGCACTAGGTATTACAAGCAAACATTGGGAAATCAAATCAAAACTGAAAATGCCTATATGAACCGTTGTATTCTCCATCTTCCTTTAAATGTGCTATATTGCTCCTAGTCTGTGACTGGTCTGGCACCACCCTCCTTTCCCACTCCCCGTTGCGCATGGCTTTGTTCTGGGCCCAAGTTGTTAACTTGTCCTGATCTGAACGTGATCAACAATGTGCTTAAAGAGCCGCTCCCCCAATGTCACAGTAGTTTGAGAGGGCAGACCTTCACTTCCTCAAAGCCTAGGGGTACATGGGGAGGACAATTGGAGGGGTTGAGGCCCCCTCAGCTTGATTTGGAGCCCTAGGGCAGGTGTAGCTTAGGGTCCCCCCTGCTGTGTGAGCCCACAAACACACACAAGTACTAATCAGGGGCAAGAAAGTTGGGCATTTTAGGGGAATGATGTGTCAGGCTGCACCCTGCCTTGATCAGTATTGTTGTTTTGGACAGCCCCGTCCCCCCCACCCACACACACTGAGGGGGTACCAGGGCTCCCCACATGTTCTACACATGTTCCTGTAGACCAGGTGTTCAGGGCAGAAGGCTGTACATTTCTTGTACCCCTTCCCAACTCCCTAACCCCTTTTGCAGCCCACCTCCCTACCCCCGGCCTAACCCATCTCCCTTGCTCTCCTCTGTGGAACTGTCTGTCAAGCCAGTCTGCTGTACAGTTCCTATCCTGGAGGGCATCTGCTGGACTTTAACCTATCCCTTTGATCAGCCAAACACGGTCCCAGTAAACCAGGTAAGTGGCCTCATGAAGACAATCAATTAATTTGATTGACTAGTTAGGTGCCAAGGAGAGATGAAAACCAGCAGACCTTGTGGCAGTCCAGAATCTACAGCCTCATCTGATGCCCTCCTCAAAACCAAAATGAGAACAAACTGAATCTATGTGGAGGATTTAAGGAAGTAATACGTCTATCCCTTCATTTTCCCTTCGTAAACAGTTCCTTTAAAAAACATTGTAAAATGTGGCCCTGAAGCCTTGTCGCTCTTTAACGACTCCTTTGTGGCTCCGTGACCATCTATAATTAGTCATTCATACTGCGGGATAATGCTACTGTACTTGTAGACTTGCAGTCATTAAGCTAACGCTAGTTAGCCTGGCAAAACGGCCACTAACTTCCTTCATACTGCACATCATCTGACTCTGGGTAAATAAAATAGCTTAAAATACCAGAATCTCGCCGTATCCCTTTAACGGTTTAATTTCCTGTGATGGCATGGCAAGGTGCTGCATTGCGGTGGTTGTCATAGGAACAGCGAATCTACTGTTTGGGGCCTGAAGTGTGTCCAACCGACTTTGGTTATGACCGCGCGCTCGGTCAAAGGCTCCCGGCTGCCTGTGGAACCGTTCTACCGTTTCGTCGCATGTGTGAGATAGTGAAAGCGGGAATGCGACTCTGTCAGGGTGTGCCTGTGTTTGTATTCTTGAACTTAAAAAAAGTGAGTAAGAGTCTATGCATTTTGTACTGAATGTGTGAATGCATGTCTGCATATGTGTTTGCGTGCGGACTGCAAACTGAGCTGAATCTTATCCACCTGAATCCAGGTGACTGAAGACATGCCATTTTCCGCAAACATAGCATCATACATGTTTTTTTTCAGGACATTCTTCCCAGTTTAATATTTTCATTAAACTGGAGCGGGTTTCTGTTCGAGTGTCACTCACCCCTTTGCCCATGAGGCCGTTATTGAGCGGCAGGCCGATGAATTGGAAGGCAGCCTCCTGGATGAAGTAGGGGTTGAGGATGCGCATCTCTGTGGGCTCCCTGGGGACGTAGTGTGCCACAGACTTCCAGAAGCCCTCTGTACCCCGCTGAGAGGGGAAGAGAGATGGTGAGTTTCAGGAAAGGCATTGAAATTATTATTTTTTTATCCAATTTGTAATTTTTTGGGGGGGGGGGTCAAAGGAGCACTTCTTAGTATGAGGTAGCCAGAGTTTCAAACACAAAGAGATGATCTTTTATAACATTGACAAAAGGTCACATCAACCAGAGGCCCACCTACAAACTCACTCCCTACACGGACTGAGAAAATGGCTCTGTGCCTTGGGGGTAACATGGAGGATGGCCAATCGACTATAATTACGACCACAGCAGCGCCCCCTCATCAGCTAGGAAGTGTTACAGGAAGTGAGCCAAATCACACCCTGACCTCAGCAGGGGTTCCTGGAGCACTCACACCCCTCTGGTACCTCCTACTCCAATCATCAGAGACCAGACCCGACTGGCTACACCACACCGGAGGTAGAATACTCCCAAATCTAAGGACACGTACTGGCCTGTTGTCTGACTTCATATGCTCCGCATACTTCACTCAAGACAATGAAAGTTGGAGCTACACATGTGAATGTAAAGTCAGAATATAAAGATACAAATCTGAAGTAATTTTTCACAAATATCTGCCAAATCCACAAAAATATTTAATAATGTTAACTAAGTAGCTACGGCTAGCTCTTGTCCTCTGAAAACATCCCTCAGGCATCATGCCTGTACTGTGATGCGCCACACACACACACTAACAGTAGCATTCTGCCACAAACAGCACAGGTTGACTGACTAGCCTGCCTGCTTGCCTGACTGACTGACTACCTTGCACACAATTCAAAGGGGTCGGCAGATGTAAATGGGAAACCTGTTCAAATATTCAGACACCCGCCCTGCCGCCTTGATATTAGGGGGGAATAATGGAAAAGGCGGTTAGATCACGTGTTTTTAACCAGGGGCCTCCGAGCCCTCCGCAAGCCGTGGCAGGAAAACCTCATCTCTACTGTCAACACGCTGCTTGTGTTAGGGGATCTGTTTGGCAGAGCTGCAGCAGCAGTAAGTAATTTGTTTTACAGTGGAGAGCATGGTGCCGACTCAAATAGACAGTACACACCACACACACACACACACACACACACACACACACACACACGTGTCATGTCTGAGTCAGACAAACAAGTATTAAGAGAGAGTGCTGGATAAGGGTACATCCAATTAGCAGGTAACAGCAGTGCTTTTCAATAAATACTGATAATTTCCAATAAAGCTACTTATAGCATCAAATGAGAGATATAGCCTATTTCTACAGGTTTCTGTATGTAATGAAGTTCTATCACTCAGAACCCAAAGAACTGTCTCTGAATGGGCCCCTGGGGGACAGGAAGTGATTTCCCCTGAGCTGTGACATGGGTCGGTGAGTCAGGAGATGGGCCGTTTGAACAGATAAAACAGGAAGCTACAGAATGATCCTGTCCTACTCACTCACACGCCATGCCAAACCGGAGTCAACCATACATACGCACATATGGATGTGCGAGCACGAACACACACACACTATGGGGTGAGCAGATGTGTATGGCTTGTGTAGGGCGGTGGCTGTGTTGGGTTGTGGTATAGCCTAAAGGAAATGGCTGTTCCCCCTTCTCTCGTGACAGATTTATGATTAAATTGGTCTGGATTATTAGATTAAGTAACTGTCAAGGGAAAATATCCTTTTTAAAAGTTCATATTCTATTAACCTCTCTGGGATATGTGGGACGGTAGCGTCCCACCTCCCCAACAGCCAGTGAAATTGCAGGGCGCCAAATTCAAAACAACAGAAATCCCATAATTAAAATTCCTCAACATACAAGTTTTTTACACCATTTTAAAGATAAACTTGTTGTAAATCCAGCCACAGTGTCCGATTTCAAAAAGGCTTTACGACGACAGGACACCAAACGATTATGTTAGGTCAGTACCTAGTCACAGAAAAAAACTGCCATTTTTCCAGCCAAAGAGAGGAGTCACAAAAAGCAGAAATAGAGATAAAAATGTATCACTAACCTTTGATGATCTTCCTCAGATGACACACAGAGGACTTCATGTTCATGTTCATGTTTTGTTTGATAAAGTTCATATTTATATCCAAAAATCTCAGTTTACATTGGCGTGAAATTTAAAAATCTCATTGACATTACTTTCAGTAATGTTTTGCTTCCAAAACATCTGGTGATTTTGCAGAGAGCCATATCAATTTACAGAAATACTTATCATAAATGTTGATGAAAATACAAGTGTAACGCATGGAATTGTAGATAAACTTTACCTTAATGCAACTGCTGTGTCAGATTTTTAAAAAGCTTTACCGAAAAAGCACACCATGCAGTAATCTGATTACAGTGCGTAGACAAAACAAGCCATACAGATATCTGCTATGTTGTGGAGTCAACAGAAGTCAGAAATAGCATTATAAATATTCACTTACCTTTGGTGATCTTCATCAGAATGCACTCCCAGGAATCCCAGTTCCACAATAAATGTTTGATTTGTTCGATAAACTCTATCATTTATGTCCAAATACCTTTTTGTTTGCGTCCACATTCATGAAGCGCTTTCACTAGGAGTAGACGAAAGGAGTAGACGAAAAGTCAAAAAAAGTTCCGTTACAGTTCGTAGCAACATGTCAAACGATGTTTAGAATCAATCTTTAGGATGTTTTTAACATAAATCTTCAATAATATTCCAACCGGACAATTCCTTTATCTTCAGAAATGAAGTGGAACGTAGCTACCTTTCACGTGGGAGCACGAGACTGAGGCTGTGGCACTCTGCCAGACCATTCCCTCAAAGAGCTCTTATGAGCCCCTCCTTTATAGTAGAACCCTCAAACCAGTTTCTAAATACTGTTGACATCTAGTGGAAGCCGTAGGAAGTGCAACATGACCAATATCCCACTGTGTATTCGATGGGGGCAGAGTTGAAAAACTTCAAACCTCAGATTTGCCACTTCCTGGTTGGATTTCTTTCTCAGGTTTTTGCCTGCCATATGAGTTCTGTTACACTCACAGACATCATTCAAACAGTTTTAGAAACTTCAGAGTGTTTTCTATCCTACTAATTATATGCATATTCTAGCTTTTATGGCTGAGTAGCAGGAAGCATAATTTGGGCATACTTTTCATCCAAAATTCCCAATACTGTCCCCTTCCCCAAAGAAGTTAACTCAATAACCAGACATGGGAGCTATGGGTGGGTAACCGGTCACACAGTAATGAGACTTATAACAGGTCTGCTAGCCGAACATCCAGGGTTTAATTTCCTCATAGCAGAAAACTAAAGCAAATATGTTGTCACCCAGGGACCGACCCACAAAACGGAAAGACATGAACATCATTGTATTACATGGCCATCTAAGATGCTACACAGTGTTGAATGAGTCCATACTACATGTTGTCATCTCAGTGAGATCAATGCTCACATTCCTATTCTACAGCCCCGGCATACACAAATGTCCTCATTGTGGTGTTTGTGCCAGGGTCTGATTTTCCCATTCAAGCCTCTGGTTATTTCAAAATCTTCCACATTCCCCAGCTGTCTTCTCTGGTTGGCATGAGGCCAGAACTCCCACCAGCATTCCAGTTTGGGAATTTCAACTTTGCGGAGAGAAAGGGGAACCCGATTGATCGTTGAGCCCGTAAGCGATACGAGAGTCAGGCTAAACGACCGCCACGCTTTCTTTACTCGCGGCGGGATGTGTAACTGAGCCGACCCATAACCCAGCGGGTGAGTGAGGCTTCTTGGCCGAGTCACCCTCCTCCTTCACCAGTCAATGGATGTCACTCCTGCCGGTGACCCTCTAAACTAGCCCCGCAGCGTGCCAGCCCAATGTTAAATCACTCTATAAACATCACACAGCAAGAGGGTAGTCATCCTCTCTCGCTCGCTCTCTCACCTCACTCTTTCCTTCACTAACTTTCTTGGCCTCTTCCCTCAGTCTAGCCTCTGACTCAATCTCTAAATCTTCTCTTCAACAATTAACACGGCATTAAAAAAAACAAAGGCCGCTTTGTTTAACAAATCTGAGTTACAAAGCAAAGATGATATGAAGTTACTTTCCAAAAGGCATCTGCTCTAACTGCCTAACTGTTCACCAACAATCATAAAACAGGTGTAAGACTTGGTAAGGTAAACACTTTTTTCCATGAGGCGTCTGTGGAAAACAGAATGTGTATGGTTGGTAAACACCATTGACCCGGAGAGGATCATTTTATAAAATGGGAGCATTTCTGGGAAAGTATGTTGAGTAGACCTAACAAATCATATCAAAATGTCAAGTGGTGTGTTTTTTTTATCTGGAGACTAACTATTTCTGTTGATCACCATCAAAGGAATGGCTGGATACGGTTTGTGACTTTCCACAAATAGTCTGATACTTGAAAAACATTCACTTGCAGTCTGGCAAATCAACCTACGTGAGCGCTCTACAACAGAGGCTCTGGTAAGTGGCTCTGTCTAGTCGTTCCCAAGTCATAGGAAAATACAGATCAACCTACACAAGAGTCAAGGGCAGGATTAAAGCAAGACAATGCCAGGCCGGGGAAGAATAGAGATGTGTACCAAGACGGGGGGGATCGATCTGAATGGGAAAAATTCTTGCAACCAACAGTCTGACGAAAGTGGTGCTCAAGGACAGTCGTATTGAAAAGACTGAATGTCACTAACACGAAATCGAAAACACCCAAGAAGATTTCTAAATACCTCACTGGAAAAGGTTGTGGCAGAACATAAGCATCTAAACACCTGAATTATATGGAAGACTATCTCAAAAGGTTTGTACATTCCTGACCGATGTGTAATCGCAGTGATAACACTTTCAACCTCTACGGCCCACACATCCCTCTAACAACGTGGCCAAAAGTATGTGAACACGCCTTCAACACGCCTTCAAGCTATTACAGCCACACGTCTAGGAGCAACAACGGCCCAGCTGCGAAATGGTTGACCCACACAAGCTTACAGAACGGGGCCGCCGAGTGCTGAAGCGTGTAAAAATACTCGGTCCTCGGTTGCAACACTTACCTAGACACACACACACAATATAGCTTCCTGCCTGTCACCTAGACAACACACAGAGAGATATACGTTTGGCCATGTAGTGTATATGATAACAAATCATCTCTAAAGCACATTGAAATACCATTAGATGCCTAATAGTAGCCCTAGGCACTTCGGAGGCAAGAACATAATGTGCACATACACATAAACACAATGATATAACATACTGTGCATTTCGAGTGGAGGCTGCTGAGGGGAGAACGGCTCATAATGCCCGGAACGGAGCTAATGGTATGGCAGCAAACACCTGGAAACCATGTTTGATGTATTTTGATAGCATTCCACTAAAGTCATTACCACGTCTCCCAATTAAGGGGCCACCAACCTCCTGTGGTGCATTCACTCCATAGATGTACAATTGAAGTGATGAAGAGAAGCCACTCAAGTTAAGCTCCTCAATGGGAAGGAGGAGGCCTCAATAAAGCGCCCTGGAGATGTCTAGCCTCTACGGCTTCCTGTTTGCATTTCCGTTTATGTATAGCCGAGGTAGATAAACCTCCGGAACCCACGCTGTTACAGTAAAATTATTTTTACACTGTGCATGTTCTAGTTTACAACCATAGTTTACAACCGAATGAGTGGGGGAGATCATGGAGAAAAGGCTAACGGGAGAGAGAGGGAAAGAAGGGCAAGCGAGTTGGACAGTTCACATCTGCAGGCCATACACAGATGATCATAAGGCCCTTCTATGCAAATAAAAACAAACACGCGTCACCCTGCGCCCAGCTACAAGCAGCCAGGCGAGACCTTGGACCAAATTGAAAAGGGTAAGACCACACCAGAGATGGACACGGACTGCCTGTCCAAAAACAACCCCATACCCCCTCCCCAGTAGGGCTACTCTTTAGATGTTCTGAAGGTCTGGAAGGACCTTAAGCAATAGGCGCTGGGCTTCCAATGGGCTTAGGAAAGCTACTCCCTTTTTGCTTGCACCATTCAGGTTCCTTCCGATCTGCTATCACTGAAGGGGTAGTCGTCAGGACTTGTTTATAGACCAGGCTAGAGCAGGTCACAGGAATGTACTACTAAGTGTAACTAAAGGTCTAAATAGCAGCACCAAGCTACAAACAAACCCAATTAAGGTTGTCTGGAGGTCATTAGTGCTGTGTACATGTTTAACTCAGAGTTTACGAGGTTCACAGTGTCTCATCACAATGTCCCACGGGGGAGGAACTTGAGAAAGAAATATGAAAGGAGGGTGGGGGAGAAGGTTTTTGAAGGGCACTCACCCTGAGAAAACCAGGTTGGCCAGACAGACCAAGGTTCCAGTTACCAAAAATCCAAAACAACCCAAACTCTATGAGGTACTTCGATGCTTACTCCCTTTGTTAGGAGAAACCTGAAGCATTTGCCAATTTGCTTTTCTTGACATGCACTACGACCTCTGCCCTCTCTGGGGGTCACGTCAGTTTCTCTTCTCCCGGTCGTGCCGGGGTTATCCGGTGTGTGAAACCCGTGCATTCGCACTCCCATGACGGCAAACAGGGAAAACAATGGGAACCCTTAACAGCATTCCGACCCAAAGGAGGACTTGCGTGAACTGTGGCCCCAGGGTGGTTTAGAGGGTGTCTTTAGACAACCCTTGTTCCACCGGCAGTCTGGAGCCATTTACTTACAGCAAACAGACTACAGCAGACCTACAGCATGGTTCTCAAAACAGTTAAATGAGTACTGTAGCAAATTATCAAAATAATATTCAGAAGCCTCTCCATCAAGATACTCTCAATAACCCAGTCTTCTGTTAAAACCAGGGAATTAAGAGCTAGCCTACATCTGAGGATGTATCAAAAGTTAACAGGCTAAATTACTGATTCTGCTTTGTTTAAAATAATCTGGATTTGACTTCTTGCATATACACAGATACTGCTTGGCTAATGTTCTTAATCCTTGTTTACTGGTATGTAAAAAAAATTTTTTTTAATAACAATAAATATTGATTAGATAAGTATTCAACCCCCTGAGTCAATACATGTTAGAATCACCTTTGGCAGCTATTACAGATGTGAGACTTTCTGGGTAAAACAAAGCTTTGCACACCTGGATTGTACAATAGATGCACATAATTTTTTTTAAATCTTCAAGCTCTGTCAAGTTGGTTGTTGAGCATTGCCAGCCATTTTCAAGTCTTGCCATAGATTTTCAAGCCGATTTAAGTCAAAACTGTAACTAGGCCACTCAGGAACATTCAATGTTATCTTAGTAAGCAACTTCAGTGTATAGGTTATTGCCCTGCTGAAAGGTGAATTTGTCTCCCATTGTCTCTAGGAAAACATGATGCATCACTATGCTTAAAAATATGAAGTAGTATTCAGTGATGTGTTGGATTTTCCCCAAACATAACTTTGTATTGAGGACATAAAGTTCCCTTCTTTGCCACATTTATTGCAGTTTTACTTTAGTGCCTTATTGCAAACAGAATGCATGTTTTGGAATATGTTTATTCTGTACAGGTTTACTTCTATTCACTCTGTCAATTAAGTTAGTATGGTGGCTACAGTGTTATCGATCAATCCTCAGTGTTCTCCTATCATAGCCATGAAACTCTAAACTGCTGTAAAGTCACCATTGGCCTCTGAAACCCCTCAGCGGTTTCCTTCCTCTCCGGCAACTGAGGACGCCTGTACTGTATCTTGTAGTGACTGTGTGCAGTGGTGGGAAAAGTACCCAATTGTCTTACTTGTGTTACAGTACAAATATCTCAATAGAAAACTACTCAAGTAAAAGTCATACAGTAAAATGCTACTTGAGTAAATGTTTAAAAAAATGGTTTTAAATATACTTAAGTATCAAAGTAAAAAAATGTATTTCTTAAATTAAGCAAAACAGATGGCCCCATTTTCTTGTTTTTACATTTTTATTTACAAATAGCCAGTTGCACACTCCAACACCAGACATCACTTTCAAATTAAGCATGTGTGTTTAGTGAGTCCGCCACATCAGAGGCAGTAGGGATGACCAGGGGTGTTCTCGTGATAAGTTCTTGAATTGGACCATGTTCCTGTCCTGCTAAGCGTTCAAAATGGGTACTTATGGGTGTCAGGGAAAATGTATGGAGTAAAAAGTATTTGTTTATTTAGGAATGTAGTGAAGTAAAAGTTGTCAAAAATATAAAAGAGTAAAGTACAGATACCCTAAAAAACGACTTTAGTACATTCAAGTATTCACACTGACTGGGTGTATTGATACACCATCCAAAGAGTAATTAATAACTTCACCCCATGCTCAAAGGGATATTCAATGTCTACTTTTTTTCCACCCATCTACTAATAGGTTTAGATTATATTTGAATCCCCATTAGCGACAGCTAGTCTTACTGATTTCAAACACAACGAAATATACGTTAGACAAAATACCTTACAATTGACAAACATTTAAAACAATATGCAATGTGCATGCATCTATCAGTTACACATACTTGTCAGTACATATACAAAACTAGGTGGCCTTTGTGAGGTATTGGAAAACCTCCCTGGTCTGTGTGGTTGAATCTGTGCTTGAAATTAACTGCTCGACACAGCCATGCAATCTACATAGACACATAGACAAACACTTGCAGTAGAATGGCCCATACTGACGAGCTCGGTGACTTTCAACGTGGTTCCGTCATAGGATTCCAACAAGTCAGTTCGTCAGATTTTGTGCCCTGCTAGAGCTGCTGCAGTCAACAGTAAGTGCTGTTATTGTGAAGAGGAAATGTCTAGGTGTAACAACGGCTCAGCCGCGAAGTGGTAGGTCACACAAGCTCACAGAACGGGAGCACCGAGTGCTGAAGCACATACAAATTGTCTGTTCTCAGTTGCAACACTACAGAGTTCCAAACTGCTTCTGGAACCAATTTCAGCACAAGAACTGTTCGTCGAGAGCTTCACGAAATGGGATTCCATGGCAGAGCAGCGGAACACAGGCCTAAAATCACCATGTGCAATGCCAAGTGTCGGCTGGAGTAGTGTAAAGCTTGCCACCATTGAACTCAGTGGAAACTCATTCTCTGGAGTGATGAATCACGCTTCACTGTCTGGCAGTCCAACGGGCGAATCTGGGTTTGGCGGATGTCAGGAGAACGCTACCTGCCCGAATGTATAGGTGCCAACTGTAAAGTTTGGTGGATGAGGAATATTGGATCGGGCTAGGGCCCTTACTTCCAGTGAAGGGAAGTCTTGGTTTTGGGAAGACCCTTTCCTGTTTCAGCATGACAATGCCCCCATGCACAAAGCGAGGTCCATACAGAAATGGTTTGTCGAGATCAGAGTGGAAGAACTTGACTGGCCTGCACAGAGCCCTCACCTCAACCCCATCGGACACCTTTGGGATGATTTAGAAGGCCGATTGTGAGCCAGGCCTAATCGCCAAACATCAGTGCCCGACCTCACTTATGCTGGTGGGTGAATGGAAGCAAGTCGTTACAGCCTTATTCTAAAATGAATTTACATTTTTTATTCCTCAATCTAAACACAATACCCCATAAAGACAAAGTGAAAACTGTTTAGATTGTTTGCAAATGGATTATAAATAAAAAACAGAAATACATTATTTACATAAGTGTTCAAATAAAGGGAAGGATAAAGCTGATATAGTTTTTTTAACAAGCACTGCATATCTGCTGGTTCCCTTATTGATAATGGTGGTGTCCAGGGCCTTTAATGTAAGCTCTGTTACAGTAAACTATCATATAGGCCCTCACGTGAACCATTTTAACATTGAGCCTGTTTCTTATGCTGAGGTCTATAAAGCACTAAAGGCAATAGACACTAAAAAGTCTGCAGGTCCAGACAACCTGGATACCTACCTCTTAAAGACAGCAGCTGGTATTATTACTGAACCTGTGGCTCACATTTTCAACTTGAGTCTCTTGACCAATTCCATACCCAGCATTTAGAAATCAGCTTGTGTCCTCCCACTGCTAAAGGGTGGTGATCCCTCAGATGCTAATAACTATAATCCTATCCTGGCCAAAGTCTATGAAACCCTAGCTAAAAAAACTTTGCAATTGAAAATAACATACAAAGCGGGATTTAGTCTGGCTTTAGTTCGGGGCAAAGCACCACAACTGCAGCTATGGCAGTGGCAAATTACATCAATGCACTTGATAAATCAACAAACAGATTAGATTGCTTTTTATCAAGAGGCATTTGATTCAGCTGACCATAAATTGTTGCTTGCTAGACTAAGTAACATTGGTCTCAGTGAAGGGGCAGTAAATTGGTTTAGGAACCATCTTTCTGACAGAACACATCATGTATATTCTGACAATCACAAGTCTATCTTTCCTGAGAATATTAGAGGTGTGCCCCAAGGTTCAATTTTAGCGCCTGTGTTATTCTAAATTTGTGTTAAGGATTTGGGAAATGGTCTCAAACTGGTCTTAAATAACCAAATTCATGACCTTTACCAGAGCTCGCACTCAGCCAGAGAAGGTTAGCATTGTCAAATCTGGTGGCTTATCCATTGAAAAAGAGTCATCCGACAAATAGGTATATGGTTGGATGACAAGTTGTCCTCTAAAGTTCATATGGATAATTTTGCACCGAAGCTTAAATTAAAACTGGGTTTTTATCTTCGTAATAAGGCTTGCTTCCCGCTTACGGCTAGAAAGAAGCTTGTTCAGGCCACTTTTCTCTCTGTAATTGATTATGGTGTCTTCTTGTACATGCATGCAGCCTCCTCTGTCTGGACTTTTTTGCAAATGCCAAGTCCCTCACCCACCATTGCACCTTGTACCAAACAGTGGGTTGTACCTCACTTTGAATGCGCAGAAAGCTACATTTCTGTGTTCATCTACAAAGCCCTTCAGGGTAAAATCCCTCTTTACCTCTGTAGTCTGGTCTCTTTCACCACCAGCAGTCACCACACCCGGTCTGCTAGATGGTTTCTACTTAAAGTCCCCAGAACATTTACAGTATTATGCAAGACTGCCTTGTCGTCTTGTGCACCAGAGGCATGGAATAGTCTACAATCCATGCTACATCGAGATATGTTAGTGCCACTGAATGAATTAAACATTTTGATGGGAGACTATGTTACAAAGGAGTGTAAATGCTTTTTTATTTTATTTAGGCTGGATCATGTTGTTGAATTGTATTGTTGTATGTTTGAATTCTGTAATTTATTGATTGTTGCTGCCTTCTTGGCCAGGCTTCCCTTGATAGACTCAATGTGCTTTTCCTGGTTTTACACACACACACACACACACACAACACACACACACACACGAAAGTTTGGGGTCACTTAGAAATGACCTTGTTTTTTAAAAAGAAAAGCACATTTTTGTCCATTAAAACTACATCAAATGTATCATAAATACTGTATAGACATTGTTAATGTTGTAAATTACTATTGTACCTGGAAACGGCAGATTTTTAATGGAATATCTACATAGGCGTTCAGAGGCCCATTATCAGCAAACTTCACTACTGTGTTCCAATGGCACGTTGTGTTAGCTAACCCAAGTTTATCATTTTAAAAGGCTAATTGATCATTAGAAAACCTTTTTGCAATTATGTTAGCACACCTGAAAACTGTTGTGCTAATTAAAGAAGCAATACAACTGGCCTTCTTAAGACTAGTTGAGTATCTGGAGCATCAGCATTTGTGGGTTCGATTTACAGGCTCAAAATGGCCAGAAACAAAGACCTTTCTTCTGAAACTCGTCAGTCTATTCTTGTTCTGAGAAATGAGGGCGATTCCATTCGAGAAACTGAAGATCTCGTACAGTGTACTGCTCTCTTCACAGAACAGCGCAAACTGGCTCTAAACAGAATAGGAAGAGTGGGAGGCCACGGGGCACAACTGAGCAAGAGGACAAATACATTCGAGTGTCTAGTTTGAGAAACAGATGCCTCACAAGTCCTCAACTGGCAGCTTCATTAAATAGTACCTGCAAAACACCAGTCTCAACGTCAACAGTGAAGAGGCGCTTTCTATGCAGAGTTCCTCTGTCCAGTGTCTGTTCTTTTGCCCATCTAAATCTTTTATTTTTATTGGCCAGTCTGAGATATGGATTTTTCTTTGCAACTCAGTTGGCTTCTAAACAGCTTCTACCCCCAAGCCACAAGACTCCTGAACTCATCAAATGGCTACCCAGACTATTTGCAGTGTCCCCCCCACTCTTTACACCACTGCTTCTCTCTGTTGTCATCTATGCATAGTCACTTTAATAACTCTACCTACATGTACATACTACCTCAACTAACCGGTGCCCCCGCACATTGACTCTGTATTGGTTCCCCCCTGTATATAGTCTCGCTATTGTTATTTTACTGCTGCCCTTTAATTACTTGTTTCTTTTATCTCTTATTCTTTTCCATATTTTTTGGAAACTGCATTTTTGGTTAGGGGCTCGTAAGTAAGCAATTCACTGTCAAGGTCTACTACACCTGTTGTATTCGGCGCATGTGACTAATACAATTTGATTTACTTATGTAATTTCCGTTATTTTGCTTCTTTTTTTTTATACATTTGCTAAAATTTCAAAAAAAACATTTTGCTTTGTCAAGATGGAGTATTGTGTGTAGATTGATGAGGGGAAAATCAACTTAATACATTTTAGAATAAGGCTGTAACATAACAAAATGTGGAAAAAGTCAAGGGGTCTGAATACTTTCCGAATGCACTGTACATACGAAGTGGTTAAAACAGTATGTAAACATTAAAGTGACCGGTGTTGTATGACTATGCACATAGGGCAGCAGCCTCTAAGGTGTATGGCAGAGTAACCGGATGGAGGCCGGCTAGTGATGACTATTTAACAGTCTGATGGCCTTGAGATAGAAACTGAAAAACAGCTTCTCAGCACTGACCTCACCTTCTGGATGATAGAGGCATGAACAGGCCGTGGTTCGCGTGGCTGAGGTCTTTGATGATCTTCTTGACCTTCCTGTGACACCGGGTGCTGTAGGTTTCCTGGAGGGCTGGCAGTGTCACCCTGGTGATGAGTTGGGCAGACCGCACAACCCCGAGATTGCAGACGGTGCAGTTGCCGTACCAGGTGATACAGCCTGACAGGATGTGCTCAGCGGTGCATCGGTAAGTTTGTGAGGGTCTTAGGGGCCAAGCCACATTTCTTCAGCTTCCTGACGTTGAAGAGGTGCTGTTGTGCCGCCTTCACCACACCGTCTGTGTGGGTGGACCATTTCATATGGTCAGTAATGTGTATGGCGAGGAAATTTAAGCTTTTCACTTTCTCCACTGTGGATGTGGGCGTGCTCCCTCTGCAGTCTCCTGAAGTGCACAATCAGCTCCTCCGATTTGTTGACGTTGAAGGAGAGGTTATTTTCCTGGCACCACTCTGCCAGGGCCTCACTTCCTCCCTACCCTTACCACCGCCAAAAAAAGTCCAGGATCCAGATGCAGAGGTAGGTGTTCAGTCCCAGGGTCTTTACCTTAGTGAAAAGCTTGGAGGGCTCAACGGTGAGCTGTAGTCAATGAACAGCATTATCACGTAGGTGTTCCTTTTGTCCAGGTGGGAAAGGGCAATGTAGAGTGCAAGAGAGATTGCGTCATCTGTGGATCTGTTGGTGCGTTATGCAAATTGGAGTGGGGCCAGGGTTTCTGGGATGATGGTGTTGATGTGAGCCATGACCAGCCTTTTCAAAGCATGGTTACAAATGTTACCACGGGGGCGGTAGTCATTTAGACAGGTTACCTTGGTGTTCTTAGGCACAGGGACAATGGTGGTTTACTTGAAACATGTAGGCATTACAGACTGGGTCAGAGAGATTGAAAATGTCAGTGAAGATACTTGCCAGCGCATGCTCCGAATATGCATCCTGGTAATCCGTCTGGCCCTCCGGCCTTGTGAACGTTAACCTGTTTATAGGTCTTACTCATATCGGCTATGGAGAGCGTGATTATACAGTCGCCCGCAACAGCTGGTGCACTCACCCATGGTTCAGTGTTGCTTGCCTTGAAGCAAGCATAAAAAAGGCATTTAGCATTTCTGGTAGGCTCGCGTCACTGGGCAGCTCTCAGCTGGGTTTCCCTTTGTAATCCATGATAGTTTTCAAGCCCTGACACATCTGACGAGCATCAGAGCCAATGTAGAAGGAGTCGTCAATGTTAGTCCTGTATTGAGACTTTGCCTGTTTGATGGTTCCAAGGGCGTAGCGGTATATCTTATAAGCGTCCGGATTAGTGTCCTGCTCCTTGAAAGCGGCAGCTCTAGCCTTTAGCTCAGTGCGGATGTTGCCTGTAATCCATGGCTTCTGGTTGGAATATGTATGCATGTATGGTCACTGCGGGGACAACGTCATCGATACACTTATTAATGAAGCCGGTGACTGATATGTTCAACTCCTCAATGCTGTCAAATGAATGCCGAAAGATATTCCAGTCTGTGCTAGCAAAACAGTACTGTAGCTTAGCATCCGCTTCATCGGACAACGTCACTGGTACTTCCTGTTTGAGTTTTTGCTTGTGAACAGGAAGTGGGAGGATAGAGTTAAGGTCCAATTTGCCAAATAAGGGTGGGGAGAGCTTTGTATGAGTCTCTGGGTGTGGAGTAAACGAGATCTAAAGGTTTTATCCCTCTATATGCACAGGTGACATGCTGGTAGAAAGAGGTAAAATTGGATTTCAGTTTTCTTGCATTAAAATCACCTGCCACTAGGAGCACTACATCTGGATGAGTATTTTCTTGTTTGCTTATGGCCCTATACAGATTGTTGAATGCGGTCTTAGTGCCAGTATTGGCTTGTGGTGGTAAATAGACAGCTACACAAAAAATTGATGAACTCTTGGTAAATAGTATGGTCTACAGCTTATCATGAGGTATTTTAACACTTCCTTAATATCAGAGATTGCAGAACAGCTGTTGTTAATGAAGGAGACACAAGCCACGACCACTGATCTTACTGGACTTTGCCGTTCTGTCCCGCCGATGCATAGAAAAACCAGATCGTTTTATATTATGTCCTTGTTCAGCCATGACTCCGAGAAGCATAGTCTATATCCCGTTGATAGAATAGTCTTGAGCAGAGCTCGTCCAATTTATTCTCTAACGACTGCACATTCGCCAATAGAACAGAGGGTAGAGGCGATTTATTTATTCGCTGCCGTAGTCTCACCAGGGTGTCCGTGCGCCAGCCTATATAGTGCAGTCTTCGCTTTCTACAAGTGTCATGGATCAATGCCAGGTCCAGGATACTGAATGTCTTTCGCCTCCAACTCAGTGAAGTAGAAGTCCTCGTCCAAATCGAGGTTAGTGTTAGCCATTCTGATGGTCCAGAAGCTCTTTTCAGTCATATAAACGTTGGTGGAAACATTATGTACAAAGAAAGTTAAGTTCAGCTTTAAAAAAATACCCAAAATAGTACAATTGTTCTGGAGCCCATAAAACGGCCGTCATTACACTTTTATTATGTAATTTCCAACTCCCTCTGGGCAAGAAATGTTGGTAAACTCTCCAAACTTTAAAAAACATTGGTCAGGTGTCAGTCACTCATCAAAACACTTCTGCCAGGAGAGAGGGGGGAAAAAGGGACGGCCATGACAGCACAGGTGAGAGTCACTTTCAGAAGCACTATTACGAAAGCGCACCTCCCACCCACATAAAAGAAGCCATGAGAAACATTCCCTTTCAAACCTGGTGAGAGAGGCATCCTGAAAGGGCCTTGCATTCCTTCCACCTGTGAGCGCCCTCACCACACAAAGGAGCCCCCGCCAGACCAAAGACATCAAAGCTCCCACAGAGCAACTGTTCAAAGCTACATACAAATCTCCCTGTGGGCCAGACAAAAAGGAGAGAGTGCACAGGGGTTGGCTATGTGTAGGGATTAGTGTAACAGGAGTCAGAAAACATGCATTTTCTGAAGCTTGTTTTCTTTGTACAGTTACTCATGGCTTTACCGGTGTACAACTGGCCTACTGGTATTAACAAGGTGAAAATGTGAGGGGTTAAAAACATGACAGCACAAAGGGCCTTGCTAGCCGCAGTCGCTAAAAACATACAAAGTGTGTTATGTTTCCACTGCAATAGTTTAGGTCCCTTATGATGCAGTTACTCCGGTAGCAATGAAGTGACGATAATATTCAATCAACAGGATTACTTGTCTTTTGATGAGGGTTCCCAAAATGACTAAACAGCAGATTAGTTTCCAGTCAACAGTTATCTGACTGACTACCTTGTTACCAGGGTTACAGGTTGTTTACTGAGAGAATTAAATCATGCTTGGAGACCGGACCGCATCTCATCATTCAGTTCCCCCATATCATGCGTAGAGAAATATCTACACTAAATCTAGGGTAATTGAATGAATGTGAATACCTGATTGGTTGAACACCTAAATGACATTCCTTTTTATTTATCTGCCAAAGAATAAACACGTCCAAAGAGAAACGGTTTGCCGCAACAGACGGAATGTATGCGTTCGATGCTAATCTAGGTCTAGGAGCGAACAGAGCTTCTTGGATCTTTCAGAAACAGGAATTCACAACAATGATGGGCCCCATTTGTCAAGCAACAAACACTTAAAAAGACACTAAACATAAGAGCGGCGCAATGACTGAAAGTCTATGGGTAACGCTAGTTAGTACTGGCTCGTTAAAACTACCTGTAACCTCCCCCAAAATATCCCTTTAACTACTGTAATGCCTCTCTTTGTGCTCAGTGGCAGTACATACAGTTGAAGTCGGAGGTTTACATACACCTTAGCCAAATACACTTACTCAGTTTTTACAATTCCTAATATTTTTAGGGTCAGTTAGCATCACCGCTGATTTTAAGAATGTGAAATGTCAGAATAGTAGAGTGAATGATTTATTTCAGCTTTTATTTCTTTAATCACATTCCCAGTGGGTGAGAAGTTTACATACACTCAATTAGTAGTTGGTAGCATTGCCTTCAAAACGTTTAACTTGGGTCAAACGTGTCGGGTAGCCTTCCACAATAAAGTTGGGTGAATTTTGGCCCATTCCTCCTGACAGAGCTGGTGTAACTCAGTCAGGTTTGTAGGCCTCCTTGCTCGCACATGCTTTTTCAGTTCTGACCACAAATGTTCTATAGGATTGAGGTCAGGGCTTTGTGATGGCCACTCCAATACCTTGACTTTGTTGTCCTTAAGCCATTTTGCCACAACTTTGGAAGTATGCTTGGGGTCATTGTCCATTTGGAAGACCCATGTGACCAAGCTTTAACTTCCTGACTGATGTCTTGAGATGTTGCTTCAATATATCCACATATTTTTTCTCCCTCATGATGCCATCTATTTTGTGAAGTGCACCAGTCCCTCCTGCAGCAAAGCAACCCCACAACATGATGCTGCCACCTCCGTGCTTCACGGTTGGGATGGTGTTCTTCGGCTTGCAAGCCTCCCCCTTTTTCCTCCAAACATAATGATGGTCATTATGGCCAAAAAGTTGTATTTGTATTTCATCAGACCAGAGGACATTTCTTCAAAAAGTGCGATCTTTGTCCCCATGTGCAGTTGCAAACCGTAGTGTGAGTTTTTTATGCCGGTTTTGGAGCAGTGGCTTCTTCCTTTCTGAGCAGCCTTTTAGGTTATGTCAATATAGGACTCGTTTTACTGTGGATATAGATACTTTTGTACCTGTTTCCTCCAGCTTCTTCACAAGGTCCTTTGCTGTTGTTCAGGGATTCATCTCTAGGAGACAGAACACGTCTCCTTCCTGAGCGGTATGACGGCTGCGTGGTCCCATGGTGTTTATACTTGCGTACTATTGTTTGTACAGATGAACGTGGTACCTTTAGGCCTTTGGAAATTGCTCCCAAGGATGATCCAAACTTGTGTAGGTCTACAATTTATTTTCCCATGATGTCAAGCAAAGAGGCACTGAGGTTAAAGGTAGGCCTTGAAATACATCCACAGGTACACCTCCAATAGACTAATTGACATAATTTGAGTCAATCAGAAGCTTCTAAAGCCATGACATCATTTTCTGGAATTTTCCAAGCGGTTTAACTTAGTGTATGTAAACTTCTAACCCAATGGAATTGTGATACAGTGAATTATATTGAAATAATCTGTCTTTAAACAATTGTAGTAAAAATTACTTGTGGCATGCACAAAGTAGATGTCCTAACCAACTTTCCAAAACTATAGTTTGCGAACAAGAAATTTGTGGAGTGGTTGAAAAACAAGTTTTAATGACTCCAACCTAAATGTATGTAAACTTCCAACTTCAACTGTACATCACAATGTTTAAATATTTGTTATCTAGGAAAGTCAGTTAAGAACAAAATCTTATTTACAATGAAAGTGGAATTAAGTTTTTTTTAAATTCCAAAACATGCATCCTGTCAGGCAAAGCAATTCACTTTTTGTCCTGAATACAAAGTGTTATGTTTGGGGCAAATCACTCCATATTTTCAAGCATAGTGGGGAGTTCTTCAGGATAAAAAAGAAACGGAATGGCGCTAAACACAAGCAAAATCCTAGAGGAAAACCTGGTTCAGTCTGATTTCCACCAGACACTAGGAGATGAATTCACCTTTCAGCAGGACAATAACCTAAAAAAAAGGCCAAATCTACATTGGAGTTGCTTACCAAGAAGACAGTGAATGTTCTGGAGTGGTAGAGATTCAGTTTTGACTTTAATCTACTTGAAAATCTATAGCAAGACCTGAAAATGGTTGCCTAGCAATGATCAACAACCAATGACAGAGCTTGAATTTTGAAAATAATACATGGGTAAATGTTGCACAATCCAGTTTTGGAAAGCTCTTAGAACTCACCCAGAAAGACCCACAGCTGTAATCGGTACCAAATGTGCTTCTACAAAGTATTAACTCAGCGGTGTGAACACTTCTGTATTTAATTTTCAATACATTTTCAAAAATGTCTAAAAACCTATTTTCACTGTCATTATGGGGTAGTGTGTGTATATCAATGAGAAAAAAATTAACGTAATCAATTTAGTTTGTGAGTTACAATGAGCTGCATGAGGCAAGTTCGACCCAAAATAGTGAGTTGGTGTGACTGAGTTAAGTGTGTGTGCGTGCATGTATCCCAACTAGTGCCTTCATGGAAGACCGAGGACTTTTGACCAGTGATTTATTTAATGAGAGAAAGTATTCCTTCCACTGCAGATCTAAGGCTGATCTGTGAGGAGCCAGAGCTCAGATAAATGTTTTCCATGACCGCCATTTCCACTGTCCCCGCTACTTACCAGCTGACAGTCCAGACAAATCTGCTCAATTCAAAAGGCCCCATCGAACAGCCAACTCTTTTACTCTTTCCCTTATTCTTACGGCCCTCTCCCTTACCCTAGTTTTACCCCCTCTCTCACTCTCCCCCCTCCTAACCCCTCTTATCTCTCCAGAGTCTTGTATTTTGACAAATGTCACCTAGTAAAAATTCCTGCTTGCCACTGGTCCCTGAAAGTCACACAGCTGCGCTGGATAGGAAGCGGATTCCCCAAACGCTGGATTGCCAGATTTACCAGAAGAATCCCTTCAGAAAATTAGCAGCCCCCTATAGGGAGAAACTCAACACGGCCAAACTTGAATGCTCAACCGGCAAGTTCAACAGCAGACAACGGAGAGACTGCGAATATCCTTGAATTTAGCATACCCTACCCTGACTGTGGTAGAGTAACTGCAGACTGACGAGAGTGCTTGTGCAAGCTCTTTCAGTGATACAGGATTGTCTGACGTCCTCCATGGCAGAGATAAGGAAAAGCTCATTCAGTCAGCCAGACCCTCGGATTAAGAGGCCAATTCGCAGGCTGTCACTCAAGCATGGCAGTCAGTGGCTCGTCAAAAGAAAGGACAAAGGTCATTAAATGGGAAAATCGTGTTTTATTTCTCACCAGGGCAGAATGAAAAGTGGAGAGAACATTTGCTCAGATTGGTTTCTCAATCAAGCACAATTTAAACCCTATTTTTCGTAATCATGAGGAAATGGGAAAGTATTGTGAGAACCCATAATATCCACATCTAGTAAATGTCACAAGACGAGCAAATGACTGCAACAGAAGATGCCATATAGTGTCTATGACCATAATGGCTTTTCTAAAACACCACTAGTCACGTGGTGCCACAGAAAGCACTCAAACTATCAAAAACATCCAGTGAGATTCACGTTTATGTGGTCGCCTTAATGTTATGACAGATGGAGAAGCAATGGAAGAGACCTAGAAAGATGGTGGGACTGGACATTTTGCAGAAGAATGCATACTCTTTCAGGGCAGCTGAAGTGCACCCAACCACTAACAAACATGACCAACTAACTTTTTCTTAGCGGTCCAAATGTATATAAAAAAAAAAGTAACAGTCAGCCTTGAGGTATGCCTCACCAGTTTCTCTTTGAAGACCATTTGTCTGAGCCACTTGAAGTCCAGCGGTTTGAAGGCGGAGAAGACGAATAGTGAGTCCTTTTCGTAGCGCTCAGGCTTCTGAATGGCCCCCTCAGGGTAGGTGATGCGCATGGTGGTCTTGGTGCCCACGTCCTTGCCGAAACCAGTCACAGGAGCCTCGTTCAACCTGCGGTTAGAGAAGAAATGCTATGGGGTGAATACATTGTGTGTTGACATCACAACAATCTGTGGCTGGCACCCAGGCTACCAAACTAACCCCAAGTCCATTAAAGTCTAACCAGTGTCAGAGTTCAAAAGGAGGAACTGACATTCAGCAGAACTATCATCTTTACCCTCTTAACTGGCATCATGTTGCCCTTCCATTGGAAGTAGACTCACCTCACCACAATGTCGTAATCATCTATGCGCGAGCCCAAAGACTTGTTGGCCAGGATACCACCATTGCCCACAATAATGCATCTTTTACAACCAAGACTGGAAGAGAAGAACATCTGAGGGGTTAAAAACTGTGTGTGCAAGCGAGTGTGCTACTTAATTCCCATGGCAATTACCTGTCAAGGACTTCACCCAAGCCATAGTTCTTTGTTGCAGTTAGAATACTGTCTATGATTCTTTCTGCAAAATTAAACGGGAGAGAAAAAGACCGTTTAGATATCAACTACAGTTCATTGTTGTTGCTAGGTCACAGACAAAACCCTTCATGAAAAGGATTAATAGCTCCTCTTTAATAACAAACTGTCGAGGACTTCAACGCCCAGAAAACAATGTAGCAAGCTAGGTGGTCCTTGGGAGAAGGTCTGGAGGAGAAAATGTTCCTAACCGTTTATTAAAATTACAGATAAGGATAAGCCACGGGCCCGGGGACAGTAACATTTGAAAACCATCAGCCCTTTCAGGAAGGATGAATCTGGGTGAAACGCTGCCCATAAAACCACTCAGTGAGGAATGCCGTTTTCAAACAAGCACATTCTCCCGGTTGAAGTGTGCTGTGCTAGGGCTCTCTCAGTGTGGACGCAGAGCTGGGTCTGGTGGTGTGAGATACGGGGATGTTTAGCCATAGCGTGCATTCCTGCCATGTTCCAGAGGGTATTCTGGCGGAGTCATGACTCTGGTGTTTAAGACACATTTGTCTTCGCTCCCCCACCCCCACACAGCCCACTAGCACCTCTTGACTCTTTCCTCCTCATATTAGTCATAGGTCTACCATAGATCGGGAGATTTATATCTAGGTTGTGTGTCCAATTTATCCAACAAGGTAATATCCAAATGAATCACTCGCTTGTATAATCACATTTCAGTTGCGTGCTGGATCCATTTGTTAAACAACTGATATGAAATGTCATTAGGCTCAACCACAACCCCATGTAGGTGTCTCATTTGCTTCTTGCAAGAGTAATGTAAGTAGGCCTACAGCTTTATCCCCTCTAACGAGCCTCGTGATTAAACAGCACAAAATGAGCAGTGGCCCATTGTTTGGACGCGGCGTCGAAGTCTGGCATCAAGCATCACCCCGGTCAGCATAAACAGAGGACCAGACCACACCCGACTCAATAGGGTGAAATCAATCCCCCCCCCCCCCCCCCCCCCAAAACAAAAAAAATGGGACAGGTTTCTCGAAGAGAGACATTGCGCTAATTGTTATGAGCACCCAGGATAAACACTTCAGCCAAGTATGTCTAGGCGGCAGCTCAGATAAATGGCCGTCGTCTTGAAGTACACTTTTCTGGCGAGGAAAATCTTCAGCTGAAGTGTGGAGGAGGGGTAGGAGGTGTCACTGAACATGATCTCAACGTTCTGCTACAGCGTGCTGCTTACACAAGGTAAAGAGAGCTAAGTGAGACTGGTCAGTCGAACATGAAGAAATACATGCAAACATACAATGCTTATTGAATCATTAGGGATTTCCAAAGAGCATAACTGCACCCAGGCCAGACATATCTAAACTTTATAATATAGCTACAGTGGGGCAAAAAAGTATTTGGTCAGCCACCAATTGTGCAAGTTCTCCCACTTAAAAAGATGAGAGGCCTGTAATTTTCATCATAGGTACACTTCAACTATGACAGACAAAATGAGAAAAAAAATCCAGAAAATCACATTGTAGGATTTTTTATTAATTTATTTGCAAATTATGGTGGAAAATAAGTATTTGGTCACCTACAAAGAAGCAAGATGTCTGGCTCTCACAGACCTGTAACTTCTTCTTTAAGAGGCTCCTCTGTCCTCCACTCGTTACCTGTATTAAATGGCACCTGTTTGAACTTGTTATCAGTATAAAAGACACCTGTCTACAACCTCAGCAGTCACACTCCAAACAGTCACACTCCAAACTCCACTATGGCCAAGACCAAAGAGCTGTCAAAGGACACCAGAAACAAAAGTGTAGACCTGCACCAGGCTGGGAAGACTGCTTGGTTTGAAGAAATCAACTGTGGGAGCAATTATTAGGAAATGGAAGACATTCAAGACCACTGATAATCTCCCTCGATCTGGGGCTCCACGCAAGATCTCACCTCGTGGGGTCAAAATGATCACAAGAACGGTGAGCAAAAATCCCAGAACCACACGGGGGGACCTAGTGAATGACCTGCAGAGAGCTGGGACCAAAGTAACAAAGCCTACCATCAGTAACACACTTCGCCGCCAGGGACTCAAATCCTGCAGTGCCAGACGTGTCCCCCTGCTTAAGTCAGTACATGTCCAGGCTCGTCTGAAGTTTGCTAGAGAGCATTTGGATGATCCAGAAGAAGATTGGGAGAATGTCAGATGAAACCAAAATAACTTTTTGGTAAAAACTCAACTCGACGTGTTTGGAGGACAAAGAACGCTGATTTGCATACCTACTGTGAAGCATCGGGGTAGAAACATCATGCTTTGGGGCTGTTTTTCGCTGCCCGGGCAACGAAAGAGTGGCTTCGTAAGAAGCATTTCAAGGTCCTGGAGTGGCCTAGCCAGTCTCCAGATCTCAACCCCATAGAAAATCTATGGAGGGAGTTGAAAGTCCGTGTTGCCCAGCAACAGCCCCAAAACATCACTGCTCTAGAGGAGATCTGCAAGGAGGAATGGTCCAAAATACCAGCAACAGTGTGTGAAAACCTTGTGAAGACTTACAGAAAACGTTTGACCTCTGTCATTGCCAACAAAGGGTATATAACAAAGTATTGTGATAAAGTTTTGTTATTGACCAAATACTTATTTTCCACCATAATTTGCAAATAAATTCATAAAAAAATCCTACAATGTGATTTGCTGGATTTTTTTTTCTAATTTTGTCTGTCATAGTTGGTGTACCTATGATGAAAATTACAGGCCTCTCATCTTTTTAAGTGGGAGAACTTGCACAATTGGTGACTGACTAAATACTTTTTTGTATCTATTCTAGGTGTCTTTTAAAGAGAACATTATGGTCTGCTCAGTTGGTCTAGGCCAGTGGTTCCCAAATTTATACTCCCGTACCCCTTCAAACATTCAACCTCCAGCTGCGTACCCCCTCTAGCACCAGGGTCAGCGCACTCTCAAATGTTGTTTTTTGCCACCATTGTAAGCCTGCCACACGCACACACACTAGCCGATACATTTATTAAACAATAGAATGAGTGGGAGTTTGTCACAACCCGGCTCATGGGAAGAGACAAAGAGCTCTTACAGGACCAGGGCACAAATAAAAAATATCAATAATTTGGCTCTTTAGTTCATCATCTTACATATAAAACCTTATTTGTTCATCGAAAATGTTGAGTAACTTACCACAGGTTAATGAGAAGGGTGTGCTTGAAAGGATGCACATACACTACCGGTCAAAAGTTTTAGAACACCTACTCATTCAATGGTTTCTCTTTATTTTTACTTCTACATTGTAGAATAATAGTGAAGACATCAAAACAATGAAATAACACATATGGTATCTTGTAGTAAGCAAAAAAGTGTTAAACAAATCAAAATATATGTTGTATTTGAGATTTTTAAAAGCTTTACCCTTTGCCTTGACAGCGTTGCACACGCTTGGCATTCTCTCAACCAGCTTCATCTGGAATGCTTTTCCAACAGTCTTGAAGGAGTTCACACATATACTGAGCACTTGCTGGCTGCTTTTCCTTCACTCTGCGGTCCGACTCATCCCAAACAATCTCAATTTGTTTGAGGTCGGGGATTGTGGAGGCCAGGCCATCTGATGCAGCACTCCATCCCTCTACTTGGTAAAATAGCTCTTACACAGCCTGGAGGTGTGTTGGGTCATTGTCCAAATGATAGTCCCACTAAGCATAAACCAGATGGGATGGCGTATCGCTGCAGAATGCTGTGATAGCCATGCTGGTTAAGTGTGACTTGAATTCTAAATAAATCACAGACAGTGTCACCAGCAAAGCAGTCCCACTAAGCGCAAACCAGATGGGATGGCGTATCGCTGCAGAGTGCTGTGGTAGCCATGCTGGTTAAGTGTGTCTTGAATTCTAAATAAATCACAGACAGTGTCACCAGCAAAGCACCCCCACACCATAGCACCTCCTCCTCCTCCATGCTTTACAGTGGAAAATAAACATGCAGAGATCATCCGTTCACCCACACCACGTCTCACAAAAATCTCCATTTCGACTCCAGACCAAAGGACGCATTTCCACCGGTCTAATGTCCATTGCTCGTGTTTCTTGACTCAAGCAATTCTCTTCCTCTTATTGGTGTCCTTTAGTAGTGGTTTCGTTGCAGCAATTCGATCACAAAGGCCTGATTCACGCAGTCTCCTCTGAACTATTGATGCTGAGACTTGTCTGTTACTTGAAATCTGAAGCATTTATTTGGGCTGCAATTTCTGCGCCTGGTAACTCTAATGAACTTATCCTCTGCAGCAAGAGGTAACTCTGGGTCTTCCATTCCTGTGGTGGTCCTCATGAGAGCCAGTTTCATCATAGCGCTTGATGGTTTTTGCGACAGCACTTGAAGAAACTTTCAAAGTTTTTGACATGTTCCGCAATGACTGACCTTCATGTATTAAAGTAATGATGGACTGTTGTTTCTCTTTGCTTATTTGAGCTGTTCTTGCCATGATATGTACTTAAAATTCTAAGGCACACCTGCTAATTAAAATACATTCCAGGTGACTACCTAATGAAGCTGGTTGAGAGAATGCCAAGAGTGTGCAAAGCTGTCATCAAGGCAAAGGGTGGCTATTTGAAGAACCTCAAAAACATTTTGATTTGTTTAACACTTTTTTGGTTACTACATGATTCCATATGTGTTATATCATAGGCCATCATGTCTTCACTATTATTATACAATGTAGAATATAGTAAAAATAAAGAAAAACCATTCAATGAGTAGGTGTTCTAAAACTTTTGACCGGTAGGTTAACTCCGCAATGTTGGGTTATATTGGAGAGAGTCAGTCTAAATCATTTTCCACACACAGTCTGTGCCTGTATTTAGTTTATGCTAGTGAAGGCCGAGAATCCACTCTCACATAGGTATGTGGTTGCAAAGGGCATCAGTGTCTTACCAGTACGATTTTCCACAGCAGGATACAGATGCAGTGGCATCTGATTACATTTCCACAGAACCGCTTGTTACAATTTCAATGAGGCTCTTTTGTTCAGATATCGATAAGTGGACTGGAGGCAGGGCATGAAAGAGATAACAAATCCAGTTGTTTGCTTGAGTCATCCTTTTCAGGAAAGTACCTGCATAATTGCACACCAAACAAACTCAGGTGCTTCGCTATATCACATTTGACATTGTCCTTAAGCTCGAGTTGATTTGCAAACAAAAACATCATACAATGATGGGAACACCTGTGTGTTGTCCTTCTTAACGCAGACAGAGAAGAGCTCCAACTTCTTAATCATAGCCTCAATTTTGATTCAGATCATTCAGCTGAGAAAAAACATCACCCAGATAGGCCAGTTGTGTGAGAAACGCGTCATCATGCAAGCAGTCAGACAAGTGAAAATGGTCAGTAAAGAAAACTTTAAGCTCGTCTCCCAATTTCAAAAATATGTGTTAATACTTTGCCCTTTGATAACCAGCACACTTCTGTAGGTTGTAAAAGCATTACATGGTCACTGCTCATATCATTGCATAGTGCAGAAAATACACAAGAGTTCAGGGGCCTTGCTCTAACAAAGTTAACCATTTTCACTGTAGTGTCCAAAATGTCTTTCAAGCCGTCAGGCATTCCCTTGGCAGCAAGAGCCTCTCGGTGGACGCTGCAGTGTACCCAAGTGGCGTCGGGAGCAACTGCTTGCACCTGCGTTACCACTCCACTATGTCTCCCTGTCCTGGCTTTTGCGCCATCAGTACAGATACCAACATGAGCAGTAGCTACATTTGGTTAGTGGAATTCCCGCGAGAGAGTAATGGTTAATGTGATTGGATGTTGATTATTTGACTAGGCTACCTGTATTTGACGTTGTGTTGTTATTTCGCTAAACACTAGATGGTTAAATTTTATTTTTGGCAGTGAAACGAGGCTACTCAGGAGAGAGAAAAAATATATAAATGAACTGTTTGAAAATGTGATAAAAAATATAATTTACATGTGAATCACATTTTTATTTGGTGTACCCCCGACGGCATTGCGCGTACCCCCCAGTTTGGGAATACCTGGTTTAGGCAATCCAAAAGCGTATACCAATATATAGGTCCAGATGTCAAAAAGGTCTGTGTGAAAAAACAGCACCCCCATGCTTGCTTATAGTATTATGGAGAGGCCAGAAACCACACGAAGGATGGAGGTTTCCCCTGTGTTTCTAAGTCTAGCAAACAAGGCTGCTTGGCCGCAAAAAAAAGTACAAATAAACTTTTATTTTCAATGTTTCTATTTTTTTGCTCCTAATTTGGAATCCTTTGTGGAGTTCTATTCAAGGTCCACACGTATCACCTCTCCACATGAATACAGCTAAAAGGGAAACCCCACTGCAGTCACAAACCGTGGAGAAAACAGAAACCAGGTGTAGCGCATTTGCCTTTGAAAACCAGCATGCGAGTGTGGGGTAGAGGGCTCTTGCCAGAGCACAAAGGTAACATTCAGTGTACCTTTACATGCACTTCGTTCCTAAGTGTTGGAAATTGAATGATAGAGTAGCCTGAAATCATGCTCCATCTTATCTTCCCAATTCCGATCGCATGATGTGCTCATGTTTGATTCGTAAAATGCATAGATTCTTAACGGACCCGTCAGTGAGCTACCTAAACCCGTATTGAGATGTGACTAGGTGGAATTTTGCTTTCTGGGAATGCTATTAAGTCCGGAGGTTCTGGGCGGCACTAGAAAGTTGGCTGTCAGAAATACTACAATGTAAACCTACTTTTAAACCGTCTCTCTGCATATTTCAAGACATGGCATATGGGGGTGTAGTGAGATACCCGATGGATTTGACAATTCTCTTCTGAAATGTTTTTTTATTTTTTTTATACTAAAACTGCGGAAATTAATCCGTCATCAATAACAATGGATAAACCTAAGGATTAATTATAAAAATTTTGAAAGTGCGTGGGCTACGGAGAGTAATAAAATGGTGCAGTTTCAGACCATGTGGCGGAAAGTGATGCGGGCGCTGGTGATGGAGGTGTGTGCTAGCGGGTCTGGGCAGGTGTGATGTAGTTGTTGTCGTTTGTAATGTTTATAAAATAAAATCTGACAAAAAAAATGAATTAATAAATAAAACAGGAGTCCCCATTCAAGTCAATGATGGCATAATGGGTAGACTGGCAGCCATTACGAGTGTACCCATCGAAGCAAAGCTATGTTGAGACAACGGGATTCTAATATCCCATAACTCTTTTCAACGATGGGACCAGCTATGCAAGTTAGCAACGGCGCTGCTCTCCGATTTGTGGCGACGTTGTCTTAACCTGTATATGTACGACCTATGAGCAAATTAGGAAGTCAAATATGTGCTATGATTTGTTGATTCAACTCACATTACAAAAAAGTACATTCCATTGCATGAGCCACATCCGTTAACGTCATTTGAATGAACATTCTACATTTCCATGGAAATTACTACATCACAATACCAGCCAGACATTGGGATTGTACCCATGAGTATGCCAGTCAAATTGCCAGGGTTAGAGGTTCCAAGCCTGTTCTATTCACTCTAGTTCTATGTGTGCTGCTCCTGCATTTTGGTCATTCAGTCAGCTGTTCGATATCATTTTTTATTTTAATCTAATTTTATTTTCATGACGTTCTTCATCCATAACAGTTGGTTATTGTGCCAGCCCTACTGCGTCACAATTGAGGAAAGATGGGTGTTGAAGTTGAAGAAAAAGCCATAGAAGTTTATAGAAGTTCAGAGAAACTGAAGTGTTGTCTCACTGTCTAGATGTTGCCGTAGCAAGAAACGTCCTGTAATATCCAAGCATCCCATTCTCACCCTCTACCCTTCGCCCCAACCCAGGCAATGGCACAGTCAGTGGCAGTGTGTGTAACCATCAGAGAGCATGACAGGAGAAGCGTGAGATCAACCCAAGTAGGCCAGGGGGGATGTTCTGCCAGCTCTATCACAAAGCGTGAAGATGCACTAACTGGCCCGTGGTGATAAGGATGGTAGAGCTCTGGCACCCTCTTCTCTTTAGCTTACCTATCAAGCCCAAATCATCATCTATACACAGTTCCAAAACCACCATGACAAGTTAATGACACACCCATTGCCATCAATGAGATACATGGAATAATCAAATCTGTCTAATGCTAGACGCACAATTTGTCTTACCTTGTGTTTTGAATCCAAATGGAGGCAAGTAATTGCGGACTTTGGCCAGCCGCTTGAAGTTCCGGTCGAGAAACATGGGAGCTGGCTTCATGAACCTGTGAGAAGAACAGTAGAAAGAAGAGAAGGAGGGATTACTGTAAAACTTCAATAAATAGCCAGGCATTTTAAATCGCTGAAGAAAAACAGCACTTATTAGAGACGGGCTCCTATTTGAGCCAAGCGTCGATTTACCTAAAACTTCTTAGGGATAGGGTCTAGCGCCTGTTACTCAGGCCCAGAAGTCAGGATATACAGAACAGAATTGATATGGCAGGCAGAAATCCGAAGATGTATTATTTATTTGTTTTAGCTCCCAGGCTCTTATAATGGGTTTCTATTGTTTCTATGTAAATATTGATTGCAATTCCTATGGCTTCCACTAGACGTCAACCGTCTTTATTCGAAGTTTCAGGCTTTCTTTTTTTGAAAAACAAACAAGTATTTGGAGTTTTTGTGAAGAGACCACAGGTACAATATCAGTCTTTCAGAGCGCTCGGAGGAGGGCGCTCGGTTACTAATTTTAGTTTCCTATTGAACATACTACTTTCCGTATTAAATGTTATAGTTTATTTACATTTTAGAGTACCTGAGGATTGAATAGAAACTTTGTTTGACTTGTTTGGATGAAGTTTAGCGGTAGCTTTTTGGACTCCTTTGTCTGCATGTTGAACGAGTGGATTACAGAAATCGATGGCGCCAACTAAACTGACTTTTTGGGGTATAAAGGATTTTATCTAACAAAACGACCATTCAGGTTGTAGCTGGGACCCAGAGGAAACAGAGGAAGATCTTCAAAAGTAAGTGATTTATTTAAATCGCTATTTGTAATTTTGTTAAGCCTGTGCTGGTTAAAAAAAATATGTTGATGTGGGGCGCTGTCCTCAGACAATCGCATGGTATGTTTTTGCGGTAAAGCCTCTTTGAAATCTGACAAAGCAGTTAGATTAACAGGAATTTAAGCTTTTAAATGATGTAAAACACTTGTGTGTTCATGTATGTTTAATATTACAATGATTTATTTGAACTGCGCGCCCTCCAATTTCACCGGAAATTGCGCCCTCCAATTTCTCGGGCGTCCCGCTAATGATGCACACAGCTTTTGTTCAATAAAATGTTGAAAAGACTACCACACTAGTTATTGTGACCCCATATGACCTGTATAAACATTATAACAACAAATCCATCACAGATCAGACGTGCAGACTAGGCTGCAGACGTGCAGACTATCATACACACCTGATTTTGCACTTCAGCACCACGGAGAGCCCAAGAAAAAAAAAGAGATTAGGGACGGGGACGCAAAAGCTAGCAACAATGACAGAATAAAAAATACATGTTTAATGCACATGACCGTGGGAATATCAGAGCTGTGTTCATTGTAACCTCGTAAATAATTATTTTATACCCAGCGTTTATTTGAAAACGTGTTTATTTGCTGAAACGTGTGCTCGGCTATTAAAAAGGGCAGGCGGCCATTTGAGACTGCATTTAATTGAAGTAAAATAATATAAAACTTGTAAAACAGTTTGTCTGTACACTCATGAGAAGTCTAGCATGACTCAATTTAAACAAAATATGCCTACTGTGTTGCGATGTCCTCTCAATCCTAGATGCAGAGTTCAACAGCAAGCCCTTTCCTGCGCCAGATATTTAGTGAGAGATTCACCATAGATCGATTGTGGTGTTCATCAAGTTGAATTGAGACTTGCCAATGAGCAACAGAGTTTACCTGATAACCCAATACACAGGTGAGTGAGTTATCAAGCAGAGTACGTGGGTCTGGGGGTGCACAACCCTGATGTCTCTCTGGACACCAACTTAGAAGCTGACAGTTTTGTTCTAAAAGCGTTTCTTCCACCCTAAGAAGCCCATGGCCCCCACTTAACTCTACCGTGACCCTGGGGCTCTGGTGTTAATTCCCCACCAGGAGTTAAAGACACTGGGCCGTAAGAGGAGACGCTTGTTCCACTCATCAATCTAACCGCGTCATCCCACTTTTCCACTCCCCCCATTCACCGAACCCATCCCGTTCACACAGGGTGCAAAATGGGTTGACTCAAGGAAGAAAGGAAAATAGAGAACAAGTCTGCTACATGTACTCTTATCGACAATGTTTCTTCCCAGGAAAGGAACCATTCTTGACACAGTCTGGGTATACATGTCCTGACGATGTATTGATGTCAGTGTTTATCTGTCCCAGATGATTTGGGAAGGGATGTTGAGGAAATTAAAGTAGGCAGTGTTGATTGGTAATGTTTTCAGAAACAGGCGGCGCACGAACAAAGTGCTCCTACGCCAACCACTATTTGATAAAGCACTCCTCTCTCTCAAAAAAAAAAGAGCCACTTCCCCTGGTCAGGCCTCAGACCCGGGCTGTACGTGCTGCTTCTGGAAGTGTGGCCGGACGATGGATGTCTGTTTTTATGACCCGCTGTCTCGCTGGGGAGAGCACCAGGGTCCTCGTTTAACAAGCCTGCGCCTCCAACGCTCCGCTTTTACAGCTCGCACTTAAGGTACTCACAACACGCTCGCAGATTGGGGTTTAAACAAGGGTATTACTGGTTCTAGGACAGTTTATGTCATAAGTGATTCTTGTGGAGAAATTCTTTGTATGATTAGTAGCTCTTTCGAAAAATGTGGTTGTGGTAGAAAAGTCATCAGATTATATTTAAGTGATTCTAGTCATAAAAATGTGTATGGATAAACATGACATGCTATACTATATTGTAAGCCCATTTTAAGTACTTACAAGGAAAAATCTTTTTGCATCCTATGAAAACCTACACAGCATAGAGGACCAATGTGAGAGCGAGTGTTAGTGTGTGAGACTACTAGTTCGCTGTGATTACACAGCGAGGTCCCCGTGGTGTTTACACTGACAGCAACAAGACGTTCTCTACAATTCACACAGGCCTGGGACGTAAACCACAACAACATCTAGAGGAGGAACTCAGGCTGGCTTCACTAGGCTAACCCCCAGGGGGGCTGCGTCTACATCCACAGGTTGTCTTAACCAACAACTAGTTACGGCTGCCCACAGTGCACCCAGTCAAGATGGCTACTAACACCAAAGGAATCCGATTCCGCTATCAGGTCAGCAAACTTCACATCCTACTAATCGTGTCTGAACTCAAATGAGCCCATCTGAACTCAAATGAGCAAACACGGTTTACAAGAGGAGCCACTCCAAACTCTTTAATTGCACTTGATGCACCAAGAAAGAAAGAGTAAACAGTCATGTCTGGCTCTCTCTCCACACATCACCTGACAGAAACAGACGGGCAAAGACCTTTGCCAAAACAAACCCCGACTCATTAACGTGTGGCTTCAGGGGCCGAGCCGGGCATTAAATAACTTGGACTGTCAAGAGTATCCTAGCCTATGGATGGACAGACAGTGGATAGTTTGCTTGTCTTAAAGAGAGAGTGCTCCCAAAACAGGAGGCCCACATTGTGCTCATTTCCTCTCACTGGGGGCCATATTTTCATAACCGTGCCGCCCAAGTTCACCGCCAACACTTGATTTAGAGCTCCAATACAAACAGTTTGGCGTGAGGGGAGGGGAAGCGTTGAAAATAAATTGGATTCCACTGGGCAGGGCCTTTTGGAAGAGGACAAACATCGAGGATGGAGATGATTAGGGAGGGACCTCAAATTCAGGAGGTTAAGGGATCTGGCCAAGTAAATAACCATCAGTTGTTTTTACTACAGACTAAATTAATTTATGCCAAAATGTAATTTGCCAAAAATAAAATGCTGGCTACATCTTTACATGCATTATTATCCAATTTGGCCATGAGAAACCAAAGATGGGATTCAGATCTGGATAACAGAGCTGGGGTTGCCACTCCTCTATGAGAGTGGCCTGACATGGAAAAGTGGCCAAGAGGTAGCCGTTTACAGACATACAGTGCCTTTAGAAAGTATTCACACCCCTTGACTTTGTTAACATGTTTTTGTGTAACAGCCTGAATTTAAAATGGATTAAATTAAGATTTTGTGTCACTGACACTTTGTATTCAGGACAAAAAATTGTTTGGGGCAAATCCAATACAACACATTACTGAGTAACACACTCCATAGTTTCAAGCATAGTGGTGGCTGCATCATGGTATGGGTATGCTTGTAATCGTTAAGGACTAGAGAGATAAAAAATAAACAGAATGGAGTTTGCTTTCCACTGGGAAATGAATTTGCCTTTCAGCAGAACAATAACTTAAAACAAGGCCAAATATACACTAGAGTTGCTCATCAAGACCACATTGAATGCTACTGAGTGGCTAAGTTAAAGTTTAATCTTAAATTGTCTTGAAAATCTATAGGAAAACAGTTGTCTAGCAATGATCAATAACCAACTTGACAGAGCACGAATTTTCAAAAGAATAATGTTCTAATATTTAACAATCCAGGTGTGCAAAGCTCTTAGAGACATACCCAGAAAGACTCACAGCTGCAATCGCTGCCAAAGGTGTATTGAATCACGGGTGTGAATGTTAAAAAATGTGTGGTATTATGTGTAGACGGATGAGAAAAAATATTTAATCCATTTTGAATTCAGGCTGTAACAATTTTTTGGGGGAAAAAGTCAAGCGGTTTGGCATCTGTGTTTGTACATGTCATGTACGACCAATCACATTTTGCTTCCCCAATCACACATGACAAACCTCAAACTCTAGGACATCTAACAGATACACCCAACTTTGTCACGCTAAGCCATTAATAGTGCTAATTGAACTGTGTGTGACTGAAGTGAACGTGGTAGTAATCAATGCAGTCCCAAGCAGGTGCTCTCTGTTGTAGGGAACTTTGATCTGAAAACGTGTGGCTGATTAGAGGAAGTGGTTGGGAGACATCGTTAACACACAGCCTCCTAGTTGGGAGGGCAGTTCCCTGGAAACCAGGAGGCTTTTTTAACGACTGCTCTAATTTAGCAGAGCCCCAACGTAGCTCTTCCAAGTAAGCCCTTTTCTCTCATAATAATCATAAGCCTATTTGTGTAACGCCTCAACGGCCCCTTTTGGTTTCCGTACGAAAATCTATTATCTACACAAAAAATGCCAGTCTTTTCTGTTCAGAAAGTATAACACACAGAATACAAGAAATATCAGGATATCTTTAATAAAGCTGTCACGGTCATTGCTGGTCTAAGCGAATATGAGACACTTTTAGCCATCTTTTCACAGACTATACATCAACACAACCTCATCGTATGTTAAGATGGAATCTTCCACGTTTAGGAGCAGCTGAGTAAAATGCCTTGGGAAAATCTTCTGCTATGTGGAAAATGTTCCTCTATTGGCCATAGCTGATGAGGCCTCATGGAATAATGACCTATGGCTGGAGAGAAGGGTGGAGTGATGGCATCAAAGGCCCAGTGACATCACGGAGGGTCGTCAAGTGTTCCGTGGATTGTGTTTGAAGGAGGAAGTGATGAGTCATGCCCTCCTGGACAGGAAGTCGGTGCCCCTCCGACAATAAGCCTCTGAGGCACCGCTGGTGACCATTTCAAATGGGGAGAGGATGGGGGGGTTACGCTGTCCCAACAGAGATGCTTTTGTGTTCAGAGGGCTGATGGGGAAATGGTATGAAGTTTGTGGTGAGGAAATGAATGAATGAAACATGACTGAAAACTAAAAGATTGTGTGGAAATGTGGGGCTTTTATGTTACGAGCCGTTCCCCGTAGGCCATGCAGGCTGGAGTAATGACATAACGTCTCCAGGGAGCGTCTCAATAGTCTAGAGTGGCTGCCTTTCTATCTCCACTGAACTGAACTGAACTATGGCATATGCCTACTGTGAATTTGCCTTCATCTTACAACCTTTAAAAAAAAAAAATTTAAGCTTTATTTAATTAGGCAAGTCAGTTAAGAACAAATTCTTATTTACATTGACGGCCTAGGAACAGTGGGTTAAATGCCTTGTTCGGAGGCAGAACAACAGACTTTTACCGTGTCAGCTCGGGGATTCGATCTGGCCCAACGCTCTAACCACTAGGTTACCTGCCGCCCCAAGTTTTCAAGTCAGTGCAAAGTACAAAAGGGGTGGAAACAGGGAGAGGACGCCTCTTAAGACTCTTGAGATGCACCCAATGACTAATCAATCCCTGAAGCGAGAACAGGAGTTTTGCTCACTTTGGATAGATGGCGGTCATCTTGGCCGCTGCGTAGCCCGGCTTGCAAACTCCTTCGCTGAGGTTGCCATACTTGTACACCAACTCCGCTGGCCTGTAAGTGGCGCCAAGAGGGGAGGATAAAGGGGATTAGATGAGACTGAGAACAACGTGACATGATAACAAGCAGTGTTTGCACTTCTACACATAATCCAATTTAGACAAAGATCTCCCTGGAAGATAGAAATAAAAACAGTTTGATATACCCCCTTAAGCCCGTCCTATGCTGTTCCTGTCCGATTTAAAAAGGTAAAGTAGGGACTAAGAAGCTCAAGTTCAAACCAGCCCCTTGTATCTCCTCCTCACTGCGATCATACTCATTAATTACCTGCTATATGGCATGAGACTAGTTCAAATAAACAGGGGGAAAGGAGGGAGGTCCCAGCGTTATGGGAGGCCTATCTGTCACACACCAAGTCAGTGTTGATATGATGGGAGGGTATGGCAGGGGAGAGGGGCGTGGATGGACAGGCTGTAGCTGGAGTGGACTGGGGTCTCTTGCTGACGTGCTATCTTTGCTAAGTCAGAGGGAGTGATCAAAATTGGGGACCACTGCTGTAGGCAGTTGTATTAGCAGCCCCAGATAAGAACCAGCATAACCCTTCTCCTGAAGTTGTGCTTATAGTGTGAATATATGGTGAGGGCAGATATGCCCTCAGAGGCCGGCGTGATGATGAGAACATGGCCTGTGAGCTAGGGGACGAGGGACTGGGGCCTCCTATGAAAGTTTACAGTGGGAGTGCAACACACACACAAACCTAGCTGAGCTCTCATGCCAACAAAATAAAATTACTCAAGTTTGCATATAAGCCAGAACCAACACCTCCATTTAACCCACAAACAAACCTTTACACTCATTAGCCATATAGAGATTCATATGGCCATTACAATTCAACCCAGCACACCTGCTTGGTGTCAAATTGGGCAAAATAATCCCAATTAATGTTTATTTGAATGGATTGATGGATGTGAGATTAATAAATCACAAATTCAATGTCACATTTGATTAATTATCCCAATGATTACATCTATTGGGCTACGTGTAATCTAAGAACCAGAGTCAATCTAAGAATACAACTAATATTCAGGATACCATCTCCAGTTCAGTTTCTGATTTGTTTTTGTTCAAACTGAATATAGCCCATTCTTATGAGGGGAGACGTCTTGGTTATAGCTAAGTCCATTCCTTAAAAAAAATTGCCTCGGACAACAAACTACAACAATCAATTGGAGATGAGTAACCAAACCCTATTGGTTTAAAATTATAAAATTGTACTTTACCAAAAAGTAGTTTTTACTTACAACTGTCCATCCAGCTTCAGCAGAAAGCCCTGCTTATCATACACTAGAAAAAGAGATAACTGAAATTAACAAACAGGAGTCAAAATGGCTTGTGAACTAGGACTCGTCCCATACACGGGAGACAGAGTGATCATCCATCCTCATGTTGAATGTAGTTGTACATCTCTCGCCAAGTAAACAGCCTGTGCATTTTCATAAAGAAAAAATAAACAAAAGCAAAACACTTGGTTGAAAGCATTAGGGTTAGAGAGTGTTTTTTTTGCGGCCGGTCAAACAAGCGGGGGGTGTTAAGGAAAGCCAGCCAAATACATTCCCGCCGAGGTTCAAGTCCAAATGGCAAGTTAAAAACAGCAGTTGTGGTTCACCTATGGAGGAGGAGCGTGTGGGGTCGGGTCCACAGGTGCCTTTCAAGCGTAGTTGGCGGTTAGGCTTTTTCAGTAGAGCGGGGAAAGAAGCACAAGCCAAATGTGCCTTTAAAAAGATCTACCTGCTGTTTTCCCCTGAGACAAGAGAAAACTGTTAACAGCTTAGTAATAGTGTGTCCTTCAACATGGAAATTAATTCCACAAGACAGTTATTTGAATTCCACTTCAGTCCGTTTGTGTACACATGTATCCAGCATTGTGACCTGGACGTGACTCGGCATGACGTCAATCTACCACGAGGCATGCTGACTTAGTTTATATGTCATTCTGTCAAACCGTTTGGGTCTACAGAATGCCCCAGGTCTCTGGAACCAACTGCTACTGAAGTATTGACATTTTGCCATGTCTCTGTAAAATACAGCAAAGACTTAAGAGTACGTTACTAGTGAAGCTCTAAAAGTTCCGCAATTATCCATATCTTTACCATTACTCACAACTGAACAGCATCTTCCGATGAAGCCAGTAAATACTATAGGCTATATATGTGATGCAAAAAACATGAAAGGACAGCCATTTCAAAACATGCCTGTTACATAAATGACACCTCATCAAAACAATAAAATTAGCAATTAGGGAGAAAAGGGTGAAAGGGAAGCAGTTCTCACCACTCCTGTGGTTGTGCTACACCTTCAGGGGGATGCTAGAGGAGAGAAAGAGAGAGAGAGAGAAACGGGTGGATGGAGGCATGGGTTTTAATGCAGCGGCTATGAGTGTGTGTCGGTGGAAGGAAGCATGTTGTAGCCTGAGCTGAGCGGAGAAAGCAGCAGGACCCTGCCTGTACAGCACAAACCTTAGCCACTGAAACCACCAAGGTGATGCCTTCAGACTCTGTGTTGCCGCCTAACCTTTATGCCCCTTTTCCATGACTGATCCAGAGGTACTCTCCTGGTGATCAACAACAGAGGGCGCTGTTGAATCACATTTAATACAAGCGACATGAATAATTGAGCGAGGCTTTATTTGCTCCATCCACATTGGGTTTGGGGATATGTGGTCAAAGTCGAGAGGAGTCTACGTGCAGCTCACAGTTGTGCTCTTTTCGGATCAGGCAGGCCGAAACGCCCCCACTCACTCGTGTCTGGGGTCCATCCAATGTCTAGGGTATGCATGGTTGTTGACTGGGTTCAAAAGGTTGGAGAGAGATGGTGCCACATTTGCCTGTAAAACAAATGTCTCGCTCGCCATCCCATCTCAATAGGACACCTTTCAAAAAACGGTTTGGGAGCATGTCCAGTAGCCCTTTCCAGGGAAAAGGGTGCCAAGTGTGGGGCCTTTGTAAAAACAGTGGGCAGCGACACAGAGCCCTGCAGGGAGTCTGGCCATGCACGATGTTGGGAGGCGACACAGTCCAATAATGATGAGCAGAGACTATGAAATGAAAAACTGTCCTACTCTGTAATACCGTCTATCAAAGACCAGATTTACTGATCGTTTCATCTTCCCCTGCTTGCCTTTCAATACCACAACATGTTCCATGTAAGCATTTTACTTTCTAATTGGGATGATGTCGACTGCAGAGAAGCTCTATTGGCACAAAAAAAAGGAGCGTGAACTTTTAAGAGATGAGGACCCCCCCCCCCGAACACGGCCGCTGAGGTATAATATGCTTTTCAGGAGGCACTTGGAAGTGTATTGTTGAAAAGGGGTGAGAGGAAAGGGGGGAAAGGTTTGTACCTGAGCCTACTATTCGTCCCACGGTGAGAGAAATTTCTGCTTCCAACTCTGAAACACAAGAGGGTCAGATAGACCCAGTCGGTGGGGGTTACCATGGCAAACAGTGTCCGCAGCCAAGAAGGAAGGAGGGGGAGAGGTTAGTGGCATTAGAACCCAAAGTTTTTATATATACACAACCGTTCAAACGTTTGGGGTCACTTAGAAATAAATGTCCTTGTTTTTTAAAGAAAAGCACAGTTTGCGCTGTTCTGTGAAGGGAGTAGTACAAAGCGCTGTATAAGATCTTCAGTTTCTGGGCAATTTCTCGCATGGAATAGCCTTCATTTCTCAGAACAAGAATAGACTGACGAATTTCAGAAGAAAGGTCTTTGTTTCTGGCCATTTTGAGCCTGTAAATCAAACCCACAAATGCTGATGCTCCAGATACTCAACTAGGCTAAAGGCCTGTTTTATTGCTTCTTTAATCAGCACATAATTGCAAAAGGGTTTTCTAATGATCAATTAGCCTTTTAAAATTATAAACTTGGATTAGCTAACACAACATGCCATTGCAACACAGGAGTGATGGTTGCTGATAATGGGCCTATGTAGGTAGATATTCCACTTGCTCCTACCCCCCCACTTTTTCAAACATTCTGTTAAAAATCGCGCAACATTTCAGCGCCCTGCTACTCATGCCAGGAATATAGTATATGCATATGATTAGTATGTGTGGATAGAAAACACTCAGACGTTTATAAAACTGGTTAAATCACGGCTGTGACTATAACAGAACGTGCGTTTCATCGAAAAGTGCAGGAAAATCTGATCACTGAAAATGGGAAAATATATCCATGCGCCACTTGAACCCATTGTTAAACGTGAACCACATTAAATGGAGCCGAGGTTGCAGTACCTACAGCTTCCACACGATGTCAACAGTCTTGTCATTTGCCTACGAATTGTTTCTTGGTCAAACGGACACGAGGCATCACATTTCTTCCGGTCTCCGACCGGATATTTTGGTGGAGATTTATCCGGACATTATTTCCAAAGGTACAGCTATAGAATATACATCGCCTTGTGATCAATTTGATCGCTTATTAACGTTTACTAATACCTAAAGTTGCATTACAAAGGTATTTCGAAGTGTTTTGTGAAAGTTTATCGTCGACTTTTTTAATTTAAAAAAATGACGTTACGTTATAAAACGCTATTTTTTCCTTGATCACACAGTTTTCATAGATCGATATCTAGGCTATATATGGACCGATTTCATCGAAAAAAAGACCCAATAGTGATGTTTATGGGACATCTAGGAGTGCCAACAAAGAAGATGGTCAAAGGTAATGAATGTTTTATATTTTATTTGTGCGTTTTGTGTAGCGCCGACTATGCTAATTATTTTGTTTACGTCCCCTGTGGGTCTTTTGGGGTGTTACATGCTATCAGATAATAGCTTCTCATGCTTTCGCCGAAAAGCATTTTAAAAATCTGACTTGTGGCCTGGATTCACAACGAGTGTAGCTTTAATTCAATACCCTGCATGTGTATTTTAATGAACGTTTGAGTTTTAACGAGTGCCATTAGCATGTAGCGTAGCATATTTGCATTTCCTGATGTCTAGATGGGACGTCTGCGTCTCAGGTAGGAGCAAGAGGTTAAATCAGCTATTTCTAGCTACAATAGTCATTTACAACATTATCAATGTCTACACTGTATTTCTGATCAATTTGATGTTATTTTAAAAAATTGACCCCCAAAAATGCTTTTCTTTCAAAACAAGGACATTTCTAAGTGACCCCAAACTTTTGAACGGTAGTGTGTGTGTGTGTGTGTATGAAATGCACCTTCCCGGTTATTTTAGTGTTTGTTATTGTGGTTTCTGAACAGTACAAGCAAAGACCACAGTAAAGAGTGAATGAGCACATTATCTTCAGAAAGACATAAGGAGAGGATAAAACGCAAGGCTTTTGATGTAGTGTTAGCAGAAAGTTGATGTTCCAACGTGAGCCCCTAAGCATCCCGATTGCACTACTTTCCCACTGTCACCCAATGAAAGAGGGCTAGCGCCTCTACCTGTGGTGCTTTGACCTTTAGACTGGAATATGATAGTGGGCTCTGAATCAAATCTCTGCAAACAAAATGGGTTAGAGGACATCAGAGGAGCCAGAATGGCAGCTCACTCGTGCCATTGCCGGTGAGCTGTTGGAGCAACTGAGACCAAGAGGGCTCGACAGGAAAAGGAAGAGTAGGCCTGGGAGACAGAGCAGATAAACAAGCACAGAGATGGATAGAAAACAAATGAACAGAGACACAGCCACACACAGCTTGGGCTCAAAGTGAACATAGTTGTTTTGCCCTACAAAATATTCTCAAGACAGAGGAGACTACTCCTAAAGTCCATGTGATTTTCAGGCAGGTTGGACTGGCCCATTACGGAGGGCGTATAAATGTAACCATTGCCTATCAAGGCGTGTAAAACTGTTTAACTTAATTCAATTAACTGCGGACCCACCCTGACCTTTGAATCCCCCTGCCCTGTTTATGAGGGTTTGTTATCTTTAGCAGTTGGCAACAGGTCCACATTTGCTTTCCACTTCCCCTTACAGATTAGTCTTTTTAATTTATATTTCAAAGAGATAAATATGGCGAACTCTTGCATACCGAGGATCAGGTTCAAACAGAACCATCCCATGTCTTCACGAGCAACAAAATATTCCTCTATCAAAATAAGCAGAGGACAGCTGTCGTGTTCTTTTATCCAACTGCTGATGATTAAGCAACCAACAGACTCTGCTGAACAATGAGACAGGAGTCATGAATTGTATTTTGTTTGATCATTAAAGCAAAGCAGGAGGCATGGCTATTCTAGGCCGGCAAACCCTGGGTTTTGTTTGGTACTAACCTAGTATTTAAGTGCACAAAAAATTGCCATACTAGGGATGTAACGATTCACTGGTGCGCAGGACAATAACCCAAAAGACAAGGCCAAACCTACACTGAAGTTGCTTACCGTTACGTCCCCCAGCAAGAAATCAAACATTGGCCTCCCGGGTGGTGCAGTGGTTAAGGGCGCTGTACTGCAGCGCCAGCTGTGCCATCAGAGTCCCTGGGTTCACGCCCAGGCTCTGTCGTAACCGGCCGCGACCGGGAGGTCCGTGGGGCGACGCACAATTGGCCTAGCGTCGTCCGGGTTAGGGAGGGCTTGGTCGGTAGGGATGTCCTTGTCTCATCGCGCACCAGCGACTCCCGTGGCGGGCCGGGCGCAGTGCGCGCTAACCAAGGTTGCCAGGTGCACGGTGTACCCTCTGACACATTGGTGCGGCTGGCTTCCGGGTTGGATGCGCGCTGTGTTAAGAAGCAGTACGGCTGGGTGGGGTGTGTATCGGAGGACGCATGACTTTCAACCTTCGTCTCTCCCGAGCCCGTACGGGAGTTGTAGCGATGAGACAAGATAGTACTACAACAATTGGATACCACGAAATTGGGGAGAAAAAAGGGGTAAAATTAAATAAATAAAAATAATTAAAAAATAAATCAAACATTGTTGCTCAAACAGAAGGCGGAATTAACAGTGGGTTCTAGAAGGTCTTCTGAAAGACACTCATAGGGGTGTCCTCTGAAAGTTGACTAGCAACAACTGGGACCCAAAAAGACACCCATGAGCGCCCACTAAATTTGCCCAAGAAGAGGCAAACAAAATAAAAGCTCACACCAAGCTTAAAGACAGGGAGAAAACCAAAAGGTGGAGAAAAATGAAAACAGGGAAGATCAGAAAAATGATTACATTTTTTTTTAAATACAATCAAATGTGTTAACCCTCCACATCTTGCAACAACACTGGGCCAGCCGCTCTTAAATATCACAGATGAAAGACCTGACCAAATGAGATGACATGCCAGCACAAGTGGAATACATACTGATTAACGAAGTGACACCAATCAGTGCGCCAACCTCAAAATATAAAAACGAAGGCTTGTAACATTTACCAAAAAAAGACAGTGAATGTTCTGAGTGGCAGAGTTACAGTTTTGACTTAAATCTGCTTGAAAATCTATGGCAAGACCCATTGTCTAGCAATGATCAACAACCAATTTGGCAGGGCTTGAAGAATTTTGAAAATAATAAATGGTCAAATGTTACACAATCCAGGTGTGGAAAGATTTACTCAGAAACACTCAAAGCTGTAATTGCTGCCAAAGGTAATTCTAACATGTATTGACTCAAGGGGTTGAATACTTATATTTATTTTTCCTCAAATTGTTTTACAAAAATGTTTTTATTATAACGTACAGGAACTCAAGTCGTTTTGTTCACCTTACCTAGAATACCTGAAATGCCAACCGTATTACCGACGGCCCTCAAGGAACTACATTGGACTTCGTGCAAACTGGAAACCACATGTCCTGAGGCTGCATTTATAGTAGCTGGGGACTTGAAAGCAAATTTGAGGAAAACTACAGAAGTTCTATCAACACATTGCCTCGAGTACTCGCACTTCAAAAACTCTCGACTATTGTTACTTTCCCTTCCGGGATAGCTACAAGACCCCCCCCCCCCCCCCCCCCCCCCCTTCGGAAAATCAGAGCACGACTCCATTCTGCTTCTCCCTTCCTATAGGCAGAAACTCAAACAGGATGTACCCGTGCTAAGGTCTATTCAACGCTGGTCTGAATCGGAATCCATGCTTCAAGATTGATCACGTGGACTGCGATATGTTCTGGGTTTCCTCTGAGAATAACATTGACCTATTACACGGGCACGGTGACTGAGTTCATTAGGAAATGTATAGGGGTTGCTGTTCCCACTGTGACTTACACCTATCCAAACCAAAAACCGTTGGCAGATGACAGCATTCGCGAAAAACTGAAAATGCGAACCACAGCATTTAACTACGGCAAGGTGACTGGGAATATGGTTAAATACAAACAGTGTAGTTATTCCCTCCGTAAGGCAATCACAGGCAAAACATCAGTACAGAGAAAAAGTGGAGTCGTAATTCAACGGCGCAGACACGAGACGTATGTGGCAGGGTCTACAGACAATCACGGACTACAAAGGGAAAACATGCCACATTGCGGACGTCTTGCTCCCGGACAAGCCAAACACCTTCACACGCTTTGAGGATAACACAGTGCCAACAACGAGGTCCGCTCCCAAGGACTGTGGGCTCTCGTTCTCTATGGCCGACATGAGTAAGACATTTAGTCATGATAAACCCTCCCTGTCGCAGTCTGCTGTCACCACTTGCTTCAAGATCTCCACCATTGTTCCTGTACCCAAGAAAGCAAAGCAAAGGTAACTGAACTAAATGAATATCACCACGTAGCACTCACTTCTGTCTTAATGAAGTAGCTTGAGAGGCTAGTTAAGGATCATGTCACCTCCACCTTATCTGACACCCTATACCCCATCAATTTGCATACTGCCCCAACAGATATCCAGACAACGCAGTCGCCATCACACTGCCCTATCCCATCTGGACAAGAGGGATACCTATGTAAGAATGCTGTTCATGGACTATAGCTCAGGCTGCAACACCATAGTACCCTCCAAGCTCATCATTAAGCTCAGGGCCCTGGGTCTGAACCCCACCCTGCACTTCCTGACGGGCCACCATGCAAGCGATGCAACTGCACCGCCAACAACCGCAGGGCTCTCCAGAGGGTGGTGCGGTCTGCCCAATGCATCACTAGGGACAGACTTCTTGCCTCCAGGACATCTACAGCACCCGATGTCACAAGGCCAAACAGATCATCAAGGACATCAACCACCTGAGCCACAGCCTGTTCACCCCACTATCATCCAGGAGCTGAGGTCAGTACAGGTGCATCAAAGCTGGGGCCGAGAGACAAAAACAGCTTCCATCTCAAGGCCATCAGACTGATAAAATAGCCATCACTAGGCGACTACCACCGGGTTACTAAACCCTGCACCTTAGAAAGTGACCAGTGATTCCATGTCTAATAAAATGGGACACTAGTCACTTTAATAATGTTTACATACTGTTTTACTAATTTCTTATGTATATACTGTATTCTACTGTATTTTAGTCAATGCCACTCCAACATAGCTTGTCCCAATATTGATATATTTCTTAAATTCATTATTTTACTTTTAGATGTGTACACTGTTGAATTTAGGAACACAAACATTTCGCTACACCCGCAATACCATCTGCTAAATATGTGTATGTGACCAATGAAATTTGATGTGTGTTTTACCAAAATAAAAGCTACCGGAGACAACTCATCTGGCTATACCTGCTGAACGATACTTTACAATAGATTTTATTTTGATGGTTCAGGTTCACCATAAGCTTAGTTTTGCTTTAAACAATCAGTGTATATGGTAATTTTTTTATAGAGGGTAAAGTTGATAATTTCATAACAAGGACAGCAATCACTTTTGTTGGGTGCACTGCATGGCCAAAGCGAGAAGAGAAGATGACTCCATAACTTCCAAACGGTGAAAACCATCTGATTTTGAGATCGGGTGATATCCAAAGTTGTGATACATATATATATTTGTTTATCCATTAATTGGCTATGTCATAGCTCATTTGTAAACTATAAATATTGATACATTACTAGCTCAAGGGTGATTCTCACAAAACTGGCACTTAACCCAAAAAATATTATGCCACCATAAATCCTCTTGGATCACTAAGATTAAGATCTGCAGTTATTTCATAAATATTATGTTTATTGATCAGATATTATAACATTTTACTACAATTTCCACAACTACCAATGCAAAAATTCTCATTACCGCAATAGTTTGAAGTCCAAAAAAGTTCCATCTAATATTTAACATTTCTCACTTAATGAGAAGGCCTGATTTAAAAATAACACTGAAAACACACACACTTAATCTCATTACCCCAACACAACCTTTCCTCAATGTTTTTTATTATAATTACATGTTATTTTTAAGTACACATTTGAATAAAGAACAAAAATGGCACACTATCAGATTAAGCCAAAATTACTAAAGTATTCATTACATTTTTCATAGTATAGCAAATGAGAATGCATGTTTCGGTAATGAGTGTTAGATAGTTTGCCATTGAAAAACTGTATTGAGCTCTATTAGAGATTCAGTAACTCAATAAATCAAACGGTCATTTGTTAATCCCAAATGCCTTGCATTATACAAAAATCACTTAAGCTAAATGTATTCTAAAATTGCATTAAGTATAAGTACTGTAATTACATGAATGTATTTTCAAAAGCATAAAAAAGGTGACTTGTTTAGAAAAAGTTAATTCCCCAGGGTCTTTACAGGTAATATCAGTGTATTAGTGGTTGAGTGGTTGGTTCTAAAGCATTTACATTTCTAAATTGAATGGAATCCTATGGACAAATGGCACAACATGATATGCCTATAAAATAATCTAAATATGTGGGATATGGACCAAAAAAACTGTATAGGGATGTCAAACAGTATAGGTAAGTGCTAAAACACATGTCGAAATGGGGGATATCCTCTAAGTGGGGGGTTGCTCTTTGCTGAAACACAAACTCCAGATTGTGGCTTTGTTCTCGTTACCAAAATGGACCTAAAAAATTTCCGGCAATGAGAAATGTGTGTTTCAGTAATTAGACCGCCATTATGAGTCAGTAAACAATTGATCACATCACTAAAGCTTGGTAAGGTAATGGTTCTAAATTTTTCAGAATTTGAGCTTTTTAGTCATTTCGATAATGAGAAGGTCAAGTGTCATAAAGGTGGTGTTTGAGAATAAAATCCTCATTCCCACATATGACTGAAGAAATTAAATTGATCTCATCTAAGGACTACTCCTCTAGAGCAGTGGTTCCCAAACTTTTTATAGTCCCGTACCCCTTCAAAACATTCAACCTCCAGCTGCGTACCCCTTCTAGCACCAGGGTCAGCGCACTCTCAAATGTTTTTTTGTCATCATTGTAAGCCTGCCACACACACACACTCTACAACCCGGCTCGTGGGAAGTGACAAAGAGCTCTTATTGGACCAGGGCATAAATAATAATCATAATAATCAATAAATGTTGCTCTTTAGTTAACCATCAAACATATAAAACCTTATTTGTTCATTGAAAATTGTGAATAACTCACCACAGGTTAATGAGAAAGGGTGTGCTTGAAAGGATGCATACAACTCTGCAATGTCGGGTTGTATTGGAGAGAGTCAGTCTAAATAATTTTCCATGCACAGTCTGTGCCTGTATTTAGTTCATGCTAGTGAGGGTCAAGAATCCACTGTCACATAGGTACGTGGTTGCAAAGGGCATCAGTGTCTTAACTTCTTTGGGACTGGGGGGCAGTATTGAGTAGCTTGGATAAAAAGGTGCTCAGAGTAAACTACCTGCTACTCAGGGCCAAAAGCTAGAATATGCATATTATTAGTATATTTGGATAGAAAACACTCTGAAGTTTCTAAAACTGTTTGAATGATGTCTGTGAGTATAACAGAACTCTTATGACAGGCAAAAACCTGATAAATAATCCAACCAGGAAGTTGGAAATCTGAGGTTTGTAGTTTTTCCAAGTCATTGCCTATCGAATATACAGTGTCTATGGGGTCATATTGCACTTCCTAAGACTTCCACTAGATGTCAACAGTCTTTAGAACCTTGTTTCAGGCTTCTACTGTGAAGGAGGAGAGAATGAGAGCTATTTGAGCCAGAGGTCAGGCAGAGTGCCATGAGCTGATCACACGCGTGGCCGTGAGAGGTAGCTGCGTTCCATTGCATTTCTAAAGACAAAGGAATTCTCCGGTTGGAGCATTATTGAATATTTATGATAAAAACATCCTAAAGATTAATTCTATACATTGTTTGACATGTTTCTACGAACTGTAATAGAACTTTGACATTTTGTCTGAACAAGTGATCGCGCATTATGCATTTAGATTACTGGGCTAAACGTGCAAGCAAAAAGGAGGTATTTTGACATAAATGATGGACTTTATCGAACAAAACAAACATTTATTGTGGAACTGGGATTCCTGGTAGTGCATTCCGATCAAGATCATCAAAGGTAAGTTAATATTTATAACGCTATTTCTGACTTTTCTGACACCTCTCCTTCTTTGGAAAATGTCTAGATGTTTTTCTGTGACTAGCGCTGACCTAACATAATCGCAAGGTGTGCTTTCGCAGTGAAGTCTTTTTGAAATCTGACACAGCGGTTGCATTAAGGAGAAGTTTCTATATTTCCATGCATAACACTTGTATCTTTTATCAATGTTTATTATGAGTATTTCTGCAATTTGATGTGGCTCTCTGCACTTTCACTGGATGTTTGTTTGAGACAATGCATTTCTGATCATAACACACCAATTTCAAATGAGGTTTTTGGACATAAAGATTAACTTTATCGAACAAAACAATTTATTGTGTAACATGAAGTCCTGTGAGTGCCATCTGATGAAGATCAAAGGTTAGTGATTAATTTAATCGCCATTTCAGATTTTTGTGAGCCCTCTCCTTGGCTGGAAAATGTCTGGATGGTTTTCTGTGACTAGGTACTGACCTAACAATCGTTTGGTGTGCTTTCGCCGTATAGCCCATTTAAAATCGGACGCTGTGGCTGGATTTACAAGAAGTTTCTTTAAAATGGTGTAAAATACTTGTATGTTTGAGGAATTTCATTATGGGATTTCTGTTGTTTTGAATTTGGCGCCATGCAATTTCACTGGCTGTCGTCCCACATATCCCAGAGAGGTTAACTTTTTATAGCTGCAGGGGCAGTATTGAGTAGCTTGGATGAAAAGGTGCCCATTGTAAATGGCCAGCTCCTCAGTCTCAGTTGCTAATATATGCATATTATTATTAGTATTGGATAGAAAACACTAAAGTTTCCAAAACTGTCAAAATATTGTCTGTGAGTATAACAGAACTGATATTGCAGGTGAAACCCTGAGGAAAAACAAAACAGGAAGTGGCTTCTATTTTGAAAACTCCATGTTCCATAGCCTCCTTTTGCTGGATTTAAAGGGATATGAACCAGATTCCTTTTCCAATCGCTTCCTCAAGGTGTCAGTCTTCAGACATAGTTTCAGGATTTTATTTAGAAAAATGAACCAGAACGATAACATCGCGTCAAGTGGTCACATGAGTTTTGCTCGCACAACAGAATTTGGACAGCCATTGTCTTCCCCTCTCCTACTGTGAAAGACATTTGCAGTTGATATATTATCGATTATATATTTTAAAAACAACCTGAGGATTGATTATAAAAAACATTTGACATGTTTCTGTGGGCATTATGGAAACTATTTGGAATTTGTCTGCGTTGTCGTGGCCGCTCTTTCCTGTGCATTTCTGAACATACCTCCGTTTGTTTGTCGTGTTATTTTGGATATAAAAATCATCTTTATGGAACAAACGGAACATTTGTTGTGTAACTGGGAGTCTCATGAGTGAAAACATCCGAAGATCAAACAATTGCTTTTCTGATTTTCGTGACCAAGCATCCTGATGCTAGGTGTACTTAATGTTTTGTAGTGCGATTGACAAACTTACAAACGCTTGGATTGCTTTCACTGAAAAGCATCATTTCAAAATCTGACACGACAGGTGGATTAACAAAAGGCTAAGCTGTGTTTTCCTATATTGTACTTGTGATTTCATGAATATAAATATTTGTAGTAATATTTATTGAATGTAGCGCTATGCTATTCAGCGGTTGTTGACACTTATCCGATATCGGGATTGCAGCCATAACAAGTTAACAGCTCGATTTGCCAAGGCAGGATACTCTGAGCGCACGCAGCCCAATCCAGAAATCTGGTAGTGGCTTCCGATAAAATTTTCACAGAACTGCTTGTTGCAATTTCGATGAGGCTCTCTTGTTCAGATATCGGCAAGTGGACTGGAGCCAGGGCATGAGAGAGAACGAATCCAGTTGTTTGTGTCATCTGTTTATGGAAAATACCTGCATAATTGCGCACCCAACTCAGGTGCGTCGCTAGATCACATTTGACATTGTCCTTAAGATTGAGTTCATTTGCACACACAAAAAAAAATCATACAATGATGGAAAGACCTGTGTGTTGTCCTTGTTAATACAGACAGAGAAGAGCTCCAACTTCTTAATCATAGCCTCAAATTTTGTCCCGCACATTGAATATAGTTGCGAAGAGTCCCTGTAATCCTAGATTCAGATCATTCAGCTGAGAAAAAACATCACCCAGATAGGCCAGTGGTGTGAGAAACACGTCATCATGCAAGCAGTCAGACAAATTAAAATGATGGTCAGTAAAGACAACATTAAGCTCGTCTCATTTCAAAAAAGTGTCAATACTTTGTCCCTTTGATAACCAGCGCACTTCTGCATGTTGAAAAAGTGTTACACGGTCGCTGACCATACCATTGCATAGTGCAGAAAATACACGAGAGTTCAGGGGCCTTGCTCTAACAAAGTTAACCATTTTCACTGTAGTGTCAAATGTCTTACAAGCTGTCAGACATTCCCTTGGCAGCAAGATCCTCTCTGTGGATGCTGCAGTATACCCAAGTGGCGTCGGGAGCGACTGCACCTGTGTTACCACTCCAATATGTCTACCTGTCATGGCTTTTGAGACATCAGTACAGATACTAACAGCATGTTTAGCTACATACAGACCGTTAGTGGAATTCCCACGAGAGTAACGGTTAATGTGATTGGATGTATATTATTTGACTAGGCTACCTGTATTTGACATTGTGTTGTTATTTCGCTAAACACTAGATCGTTTCATTTTATTTTTGGCAGTAAAACGGGGCTACTCGGGCGAGAGAGAAAAAACCTCACCCAAAAATATAAATGGACTGTTTGAAAATGTTTGGGAATACCTGCTCTAGAAGATGCATCATGGGGTGACTACAACTGTCACGTTCTGACCATCGTTCTTGTGTGTTTTCCTTGTTTTAGTGTTGGTCAGGACGTGAGCTGGGTGGGCATTCTATGTTGTGTGTCTGGTTTGTCTATTTCTATGTTTGGCCTGATATGGTTCTCAATCAGAGGCAGGTGTTAGTCATTGTCTCTGATTGGGAACCATATTTAGGTAGCCTGTTTTGTGTTGGGTTTTGTGGGTGATTGTTCCTGTCTTTGTGGCACCAGATAGGACTGTTTCGGTTTTTTCACGTTTCTTGTTTTGTAGATTGTTGTATTTTCATCTTTATTAAAGATGTACAAACCTAACCACGCTGCATTTTGGTCCGCCTCTCTTTCACCAGAAGAAAACCATTACAGAATCACCCACCACAACAGGACCAAACGGCGTGGTGACAGGCAGCAGCAGCAGGAGCAGCGAAAGGAGGAATGGACATGGGAAGACGTTTTGGACAGCAAGGGTTGTTACACTTGGGAGGAAATACTGGCTGGAAGAGATCGCCTCCCATGGGAACAGGTAGAGGCACTTAGGAGAGCAGCCGGAGAGAGGAGCCGGCGATACGAGGGAACACGGTTGGCAAGGAAGCCCGAGAGTCAGCCCCAAAAAATGTATTGGGGGGGGCTCACAGGGAGTATGGCGACGCCAGGTAGGAGCCCTGCGCAAACTTCCTGTGCTTACTGGGGGGCTAGAGAGACCGGGCAGGCACCGTGTTATGCTGCGGTACATACCAGCTCCTCGTATCGGCCGGGCTAGAGTAAGCATCGAGCCAAGTGTCATGAAGCCGGCTTTACGCATCTGGTCTCCAGTGCGTCTCCTTGGGCCGGCTTACATGGCACCAGCCTTGCGCACGGTGTCCCCGGTTCACCTGCATAGCCCAGTGCGGGCTATTCCACCTCGCCGCACTGGCAGGGCGACCGGGAGCATTCAACCGGGTAAGGTTGGGCAGGCTCGGTGCTCAAGTGCTCCAGTGCGCCTGCACGGTCCGGTCTATCAAGTACCACCTCCACGCACCAGCCCTCCGGTGGCAGCTCCCCGCATCAGGCTTCCTGTGCATGTCCTCGGCCCAGTACCACCAGTGCCAGCACCACGCACCAGTCCAGCGCTGCCAGAGCCTTCCTTCTCTCCAGCGCAGCCGGAGTCTCCCGCCTGTCCGGCGCTGCCAGAGCTCCCGCCCCTCAGTCCAGAGGCGCCAGAGCTCCTCAGTCCAGCGCTGCCCGAGTTTCTCTCCAGCGTTGCCGGAGCTTCCCGTCTGCAAGGAGCCGCCAGTGCCGCCAGTCTGCAAGGAGCCGCCAGTGCCGCCAGTCTGCAAGGAGCCGCCAGTGCCGCCAGGATCCGCCAGTGCCACCAGTCAGCCAGGATCCGCCAGAGCCGCCAGTCTGCCAGGATCCGTTAGATCCGCCAGTCAGCCAGGATCCGCCATTCAGCCAGGATGGCTGACTGTTTTGTTTTTTTCACGTTTCAATTTGTAGATTGTTGTATTTTAATCTTTATTAAAGATGTACAAAACTAACCACGCTGCATTTTGGTCCGCCTCTCTTTCACCAGAAAACCTTTACAACTTTCTTTAAAAAAATGTGTTTTTACAGCAAGGACGCTAATGAGAAACATGTCCACAGACAATGTTTTTATGTAATAAATATTATAGTTTTATGTAAACTTCAAGTAGCATAAACATTATGGTTTATGGACAAACTATAGCAACAATGTTTAATTCAAAAAATAATAATCTAAAAGCAAAATTTGCAAAAAATTACCAGAGAATTTAATCTGGACACATTTGGGTAATAAGAATCTGAGGTGAAAATGTACACAATTCAGGAAAAAATATCAAACGTATTTAAAATAAGACACAAACTAGGCATCTTAGTCTTCAGAATGATAGTTGATTGTTTCCAACTCAATTTGTTACTGCAAACCGCTAACAATTAAAATCGGCAAAAATTACAAGTTAATTAGTGGGTGATGGGATTTCAGAACCTTGGGTCAGGGGAACATCAATGCGTTTCCTAATCTGGTCGTGGTAGATGCCTAGTCTCCCTTACGGCTCAAATCAGGCATCTACATAGTACATACCATAGACAAACATAATTCTCTCTCACACACAGAGAGAGAAGTCAGCTCAGACAGATCCAGCTCAGAGACCCAGCTCATGAGCTCCATCAGCAGCAGGTTTGAATTTAGAATGGGAAATTAATGTGTTTATTCAACAAATCCTCATATCGCATCGATTTGTTTCAAACTAAAACATATCGTTCCGGTATTGGAAAGCATGTATATAGAAGGGAAAGATGCACATACCTATGCCATAAACTGGCATTTTAACCAAACTCTCTCTCAAATGGTACAACAAGTCCGTGTTAACAAATACAATTCCCAATTAGGAACTGAACTAATTGTAACCATATAGCCAAGCGTGCTTGCGGCCTTGCCTAGATAAAAACCTAGCTGTGTAGAAAGAACAAAAGCTGTGTATGATGCCACAGGTGGCTAATGTGCTGCATAGATTGTCACCAACGCAAACCACAAATTGGTTATACACCAAACACAGATGTGATCTTTCACAGTCAACACCCTTGGGTGATGTACCAACAGACAAATACTCGGTGTCCACTTTCAGTCACACCTGCGTGACAGTGCCGAGGGTGGCAGACAGAAGTGATGAGGGCTGGGAGAAACGATAACATGTCAAGATGTCCTCTTCTCCAATGCTAACTAAGCCTTAATCATACATAAGTCAACGGGGGCTAATGCTCTCACTTCCTACTGCACACCGTCAAGCCGTTTCCGGTTGTCATGGTTCATTAAATTTGTCTGTAGTGGAGGACCACTTACAGGCCTCGAAAGGCTCTGATATTAAACGGATACAGACTGACAAACTGAAACACTCACTCAAATCCAGCCAAGGCATCTTTATGAGAGATGAATAAAGACCCCTTAGTCAGTGATGTGCAATTGGACTTGGGAGAGGGGGCTCAGTCTCCTGACACTATAAACAAGTGTAGTATATGGGCAATGTGGGCATCATTGCTCTAATCGTTGAAAGTAATTAAATCAGAGAGAGAAACCGGGGACCCTAAATATTGACGTGTAAAGCGATGCACACAGGGGTCTTGTCACGACAACTTCAGAAGTGTCCTCTCGAGTAGCCATAGTGGGAATGAAAACATTCATATGAACTTGTTTGAAGTTCAAGGGGTCAGGTAGGTCATAAAAGCCAAAATAGCCTTCAAAAATAGGTTCAAACATGAGGACTCAGCCCTATAGCCTACCTGCTCGGTTGACCATTTCAGGGTTTGTGACACCCCAGTTTAGTGTTAGGCCTACATTGTAAAACACCAAAATAAAATGTAGCCTATTCACTGTAGGATACATATTCACATAACAGTAGTTAAAAAGGGTATGCACCTTGAACGGTGACTCAAAGACTCCCAGAGTAGAATACTTCAAAAGTGTAAAACAGGGATTATCCTGTTTGATTCTCTCTGGTGAAATAACAGATCACAAGGTCAGAGTTTCGGAGAGCACACAAAATTGACATGTCAACATGCTACCTGTCCTCTTGGACAAATAAAACATTGGGACCTCAACATCTGGCAGCAGCATGCAAAAAGCTCCAACTCCCAAATAGTATTTTTCTGGAATAAATATTTGCCATCTTGGTGTTGTGAGAAATATAATTGGAAACAGTGACTTCGGAACCCTCAAATCCTTTCTGAATATATATTTCAAATAACTAATTACTCTTTTTGGAATAACTCGAATGACAAAACAATACAACTTCAGAGGAGTGAAATGAAAGACTCAAATAAGATTCTTTGAAGGAGCACACCTATCTAAAATTCCAATGTTTATTACTCATTTAAATGGGAGGAGTATACAAAGAGTAAGACAAATTATTGGAGCCGCGGCGATAACTTGAGGAAGTCCGATACTTAGGATGGCATCCAAAAGCTAGGCGTCCCCTTTCGGACGCCTGTCTCACTGTGCTGTTTTGGACAAGACCCCAAAACTTGAAGTGTCAAACTGATATTCTTGTAGTCCCTCAAGCTTCCTTCAACACAAAGTCTCCGGCTACATCTTTCTCAGAGGCAACCATAGTCTAAAGCCCAAAATATATATCTATATTTGTTTTACTTTCCACCGAGAAGCACAAATACAGTGTTCCCTGCTGATATGAAACACACCTCCGCCTGCCAGTTCAAATATTTCCAGGGCATGTTTATTGGATATCTTTTAGCCCCCTCTACTGGTTACAAAGAACAGTTTCAGGGACCCGCACTAGTGAAACATCACCCCACCATCCACACCCTGTCAGGTTTAGATTTTCCACCTTCACGTAACCCTCTCCATCACCCTGATTCATAACCAACCAATATCCAGAAATGCCAGGTGGGTTCGGGCGCTGACCACAGCGCATGGTCGGGGGACCGGAACATGATTACAAATAATTTGTCAATGGCAAATTGACCGCAAGAAACCGAAACAGATATAATATTTGCATAAAACAATCATATCAAACCTTGCTTAAACAGATTTACAAAAATAAAATCACTTGGAGATGATTTCCTGGTGTTCTCACAGTCTTATGTCTAACAATAAAATTGTAAAAATCTAAATGGTTTTTTTGCTCAGAAATAAACAAATTAAAAACCTGCAGGCCGCCAGTTAGAAAACCCTGCTGTAGAAGTACCGTCCAGGTGGAAATGTAGTCCTCGTCAACTACAGGAAATGAATGAGAGAAATGGGCTACCTAGAGAATAGTAATACATATAGTAATCCATGTTCAGTAAACAGCTAGACCTGTCTTGCATGGTCTGTTGCAATCCTCTCTAGTAGCAGGAAGTCAGACAGGGAGTCTGAACGGCTGTATATCAACTCTAATTAAGCTCTCCCAAGGCGACCGGGGGAGGCATTGACTGATCGGACTAACGGGCAAATCGAGATATACGCTTGTGGTCCGAAACGGCAACAGGAAGTGAGGAAGACTTGACACACAAACTGACAGACCAGCCAGCCGAGACCATCCGTGAACAATGGACTGACTGACAAGCACACAGGTTGACAGACAGAGAGACAGTAGCTTGACCGACAAGGAGACAGAGACACAAAGACAGATAAATCAGCAAGTCAATTCAAAAAGAGGCAGACCAGCAGTCTAGTAAATAGACAGGCGAATGGATGGATGATTGGAGAGAGGCGTAGTAGGCTGTCAAGAGTAACTCACGTGGCTTCTGGCCCCATACGTGCAGGTGTAGCTTCCCAGAGGAGTAGTAGATGAAGCCCAGGACCAGCATGGGGCACAGGACGAACAGCAGCTTGTGTGAGTGCTTCATGGTGGTTCTCAGTCATTCACATGGCACATCACCTACAGGACAGATGCAGAGGAGGAAAAGGTTGAGGATGAAGGAGTCAGTGCAAATAGGATGACTGGCTGTGAGAGATCACTTAGGCCAGGGTTCCCCAACTGGTGTGTTTTATTTGCCCCCCCCACCCCCCAAGTTCTGAGCAAAAAATGTTTTATATATATTTTGCATTTTCATTGTTGGACATAAAAGACACCAGGATATCAGCTCCAATTAATTTTACATTTTGGAAATCTGTACAAGTATTCCCATACATAATAAAGAGACATGTGATCATATACAAAAAGGTAAGCAAGGTTTGAAATGATTTCATTTGAGTAAAACATTATATCTGTCCAGGCTTCTTGCAGTCAATTTGCAGTACAAATTGTTCCTGCTCCCCACAATCCACTCATGAAAAATAAATGATGATCCCTGGCTTAGGCTAAATGTCAAACCTCACCCAATCTACTCTTGGGCTCTGCCCAAAGAATGTAAAAGAGGCATTGTAATCTAGAGCAATGCTTTTTTAAATATTTGTTATAAGGCCATTTTTTCTCTAGATTTCAGAAAATTTCAGTTACAGGTGTTCAAACACGCAAAAATCTCTGCCCCCCCTAGGGACCTCCCCTCGTCCGTACTTAGTGGCGCCACAACCTTGTTAAAAAAAATCCTCGGGAGAACCCTTTACGCTCTTTAGAGACAACCAATCTAAGACTACCCAATGCAGCGTTTATGCAATAAGGTGGATCACCAATAAGTGCTATTAGTTTCACTTTTCCATTATGCTAAGATCAGTGCTCATGGGGAGGGGGAAGATAAAGAAGTCTGTTTTAACAGGTAAAGCACACCCTGCTTGTCAGCTACTTAAGAAACTGCAATGGTTGAAAGTGGTCAACACTTTTGTAGTTAAAGATTTTATGCTGAGCAAACACCCAAAACTAGGCTAATCATACAGTATAGTCTTGTGAGAGAGACGTTTTTTAATTTCCCAAAACATAAAACAGGTCTCATTCTCTCCATAACTGAGGTAATATTATCCAACTGGCTTCCTCTAACATCGGTTCCTTTGTTTCCACTGAGACAAAGGAAAAGCCACTATGCCCTGAGATCTGAGCGTAGCACCGAAAAACAAAGAAATAGTGACTGGATCTGGATAATGAAACCATTCCTTTAATATATTCTACAATATACTGTGCCATGTCCAAATTACCCTGGCCCCGAATGTTAAGAAAATATAATCCAACTTTGCAAATGTTGTCTCACCTGCAAATTCCAATAATCTTCTTTATCACTCACAGAACCTGTCGAGAAACATTACACAGCTTGGATTGTGGGAGTGATATGTAAAACTGAGCCACAATTCATATTCCATTTAGCTTTTCTTTTCTCTCTCTCACAGAACAGCTAAGGGCTTGCGCAAACAATAGTCTTCAAAATCACTGCGGAGCGAAGCAACTGCACTGAGCTGAATTAGCGTTGAAATATGATTACATTACTTCTCTTTACAGAGACCACTAGAAAAGCAATGGAGCAGCTGAAAAAGTAACAGATGACGAGGGGTTAAAAGCAAAGGCATACTATAGGACTTGAAGAATCTACACCTGTGACAGGACTAATCATAGAAAGATTACATTCAATAAATCTGTGTAACGCGACTGACACACACGCTTTTGTGTTGTTTCTCAAAGACAAACAGTCAAGTCAAAGCAATACACTGCCCTAGGGCAGTGGTTCCCAAACTTTTACAGTCCCGTACCCCTTCAAACATTCAAACTCCAGCTGCGTACCCCCTCTAGCACCAAGGTCAGCGCACTCTCAAAAAATGTTTTTGCCATCATTGTAAGCCTGCCACACACACAAACACTATACGATACATTTATTAAACATAAGAATGAGCGACCCGGCTCGTGGGAAGTGACAAAGAGCTCTTATAGGACCAGGGCACAAATAACAATGATCAATCATTTTGCTATTTAGTAAACCAGCTTACATATAAAACCTTATTTGTTCATCGAAAATTGAGAATAACTCACCACAGGTTAATGAGAAGGGTGTGCTTGAAAGGATGCAAATAACTCTGCAATGTTGGGTTGTATTAGAGAGTCTCAGTCTTAAATCATTTTCCACACACAGTCTGTGCCTGTATTTAGTTCATGCTAGTGAGGGCCGAGAATCCACTCTCACATAGGTGCGTGGTTGCCAAGGCAGGATACTCTGAGCGCAGCCCAAACCAGAAATCTGGCAGTAGCTTCTGATTTAAATTCCATTTCCACAGAACCGCTTCTTGCAATTCCGATGAGGCTCTCTTGTTCAGATATTGGTAAGTGGACTGGAGGCAGGGCATGAAGGGGATAATGAATCCAGTTATTTGTGTCATCTCTTTCAGGAAAGTACCTGAGTAATTGTGCACCGAACTCACTAAGGTGCTTTTCTATATCACATTTGACATTGTCCTTAAGCTTGAGTTCATTTGCACACACAAAAAATCATACACTGATGGAAAGACCTGTGTGTTGTTAATGCAGACAGAGAAGAGCAACTTCTTAAATCATAGCCTCAATTTTGTCCCGCACATTGAATATAGTTGCGGAGAGTCCCTGTAATCCTAGATTCAGATCATTCAGGCGAGAAAAAACATCACCCAGATAGGCCAAGCGTGTGAGAAACTAATCATCATGCAAGCGGTCAGACAAGTGAAAATGATGGTCAGTAAAGACAACTTTAAGCTCGTCTCTCAATTTAGAAAAAAACATGTCAATACTTCGCCCCTTGATAACCAGCACACTTCTGTATGTTGTAAAAGCGTTACATGGTTGCTGCCCATATCATTGCATGGTTCAGAAAATACAGAGTTCAGGGGCCTTTCTTTAACAAAGTTGCCCATTAGTTATATTTCAGATGGTGGCAACATAAATTGTCATGCACTTTGAAGTAGAATGTCCATTTAAAAAGTCACCAGAAATGACCTCGCAGTCGTTCTACATAAAATTCTTGCCAACATCCTAGGGGAAACACTGATGTGCTGCTCTTAGAGGGGTTGGCTGACAACTAGTGGTGTAACGGAGTGGTTGATCTGTACGTATCACCCCCTCCCCCCCCGCAGTTCAGCACGCATGTGAACCGCAGATCAATTGCAAAGTTTAACCATCATAATGTGAAATAGTTTTACTGCCGCTGTTACTTTTAAAGTAATAATTCCCAAAATCTCGATGCAGAGTTGCAGTGAAAAGATAAAGACAAGATAGATGCGTGCTGTGTTTTACTTTTAAAGCAGTTGTGTGTACTGTTCACTTGAGCGGGGCATGTTCAATCAATCCTTGATGCTCGCGTTGCAAAAAGCAAAGACAAAAAAGAGCAGTGACAGCCATGTCTAGCGGAGGAGCTGAAGAACTGGAAAAGCCTCCCGCTTCATTTAAGTCTCATGTATGGGAGCATTTTGGCTTTCCTGTCAGATATGAAATGAGGGTGGTGGACAACACCATTACGGTGTGTAGGCTTTGTGCCACAAGAAAGCTGTGTGGATCATGAAAATACATTAAGCATGGCCACACAATTAAAGCGTCATCACCCTGGTGTGTCAGTGACGGGAGCCAACTCAGCCAAGAAACAACAACTTCTCACCGCGGCATTTAAGCAGCCCTTTGCTGCAGAATCAGACTGGGCCTAGGCCATCACCAAATCTATTGGGATGTTTATCTCTGCAGACATGAGGCCATACTCTGTTGTGGAAAACAAAGGGTTTAAAAATATGGTTAAAGTGATTGAGCCATGCTTCGAAATCCCCTGGCGCACCCGCACCCACTTCAGTATAAAGATCGTGCCAGATCGGTATGAACAGGAAAATATCAAAATTTACAACAACTTATCTAAGGCATCCTCTGTTTCCCTCACCACAGACGGCTGGACCTCCAGGGCAACGGAAAGCTATGTGACTGTGACTGATCACGACACCACATAGGAGTGGGAGATGCGAAGTCTGGTGCTACAGACACACCCCCTCTATGAGAGTCACACAGGCACAGGTACTGCTAGCAGTAGCAGAGTGGAAGCTAGAGAGTAGAGGTCGGCCGATTATGATTTTTCAACGCCGATACCGATTATTGGAGGACATAAAAAGCCGATACCGATGAATCGGCTGATTTTTACAATGTATTTGTAATAATGACAATTACAACAATACTGATTTAACACTTATTTTAACTTAATATAATACATCAAAAAAATAAATGTAGCCTTAAATAAATAATGAAACATGTTCAATTTGGTTTAAATAATGCAAAAACAAAGTGTTGGAGAAGAAAGTAAAAGTGCAATATGTGCCATGTAAGAAAGCAACAAGCTGGTAGTTCCTTTTAACATGAGTCTTCAATATTCCCAGGTAAGAAGTTTTAGGTTGTAGTTATTATAGGACTATTTCCATCTATACCATTTGTATTTCATATACCTTTGACTATTGGATGCTTTTATAGGCACTTTAGTATTGCCAGTGTAACAGTATAGCTTCCGTCCCTCTCCTCGCTCCTACCTGGGCTCGAACCAGGAACACGTCGACAACAGCCACCCTCGAAGCAGCGTTACCCATGCAGAGCAAGGGGAACAACTACTCCAAGTCTCAGAGCGAGTGATGTTTGAAACGCTATTAGCGCGCACCCCGCTAACTAGCTAGCCATTTCACATCGTTACACCAGCCTAATCTCGGGAGTTGATAGGCTTGAATTGATAAACAGCAGAGCTGCTGGCAAAACGCACGAAAGAGCTGTTTGAATGAATGCTTACGAGCCTGCTGGTGCCTACCATCGCTCAGTCAGACTGCTCTATCAAATCATAGACTTAATTATAACATAACACACAGAAATAAGAGCCTTTGGTCATTAATATGGTCGAATCCGGACACTATCATCTCGAAAACAAAACATTTATTCTTTCAGTGAAATACGGAACCTTTCCATATTTTATCTAACGGGTGGCATCCATCAGTCTAAATATTCCTGTTACATTGCACAACCTTCAATGTTAGGTCATAACAAATTAGTTCGCTATGAGCCAGGCGGCTAGTAATATCAACCATGTGTAGTTATAACTAGTGATTATGATTGATTAAGTTTAATGCTAGCTAGCAACTTACCTTGGCTTCTTACTGCATTCGCATAACAGGCGGGCTCCTTGTGAGGCAGGTGGTTAGAGCGTTGGACTAGTTAACCGTAAGGTTGCAAGATTGAATAACTGAGCTGACAAGGAAAAAATCTGTCGTTCTGCTCCTGAACAAGGCAGTTAACCCACCATTCCTAGGCCGTCATTGAAAATAAGAATGTGTTCTTTACATACTTGCATCGTTAAATAAAAGGTGTAAAAAAAATATATATTTAATTCTTTTTTATTTTTTTAAATCGGCATCCAAAATTACCGATTGTTATGAAAACTTGAAATCGGCCCTAATTAAATCGGCCATTCCGATTAATTGGTCGACCTCTACTAGAGAGGCCCAATAGCAATATCCCAACCACTACAGATAATGCCAAGAACCAAGTAAATGCAGTGATAGTGGCTGGACTGGGGCCACAGATAGCTTGCTTTGCAATTGATAAATTCAGCATCCCAAAGGGGAATCTGAGTGAACCAGATGGAACGCCTCCTTGGGAGGATCAGGAAGGTGGTTTCCTTTTTCCACCGAGGCACAACAGCTACCGGCGCACAAGCTCATAAACGATGTCACACCAAGATGGAACTCCACTTATGACATGTTGGAGCGCAATCTTAAGCAGCAGCCAGCTGTATACTCTGCACTGACAGACTAGACCCTGGAAAAATTATTAAAGATACTTTTTAAAGACATCGTCACCTTGTCTGATGATGACGTGAAAGTGGCAGAGGAGGTCCTCCAGGTGCTCAAACCCCTCAAAACAGTTACAACCCTATTGAGCACTGAAACGTGTGTCCATGATCCTACCTCTGAAAACAAGGATTCTACAATCCATGGTCCCAAGTGAGGAAGACAGCACCATCACTAGAGATGTCAAGGCTGCCATTAGAGAGGACCTGAACCCCAGATAACCCCCTAATGTACAGGACTACCTTCAATGATCTACTGCACTGGATCCAAGTCCCTGTCTCACCTAGACCCTGCCCTACACCGGAGGACATGTAGTGATCTCACCACTGAGATTGGTCATTGAAGAGGTAAAAACATTTTTTTTTACAAATAAGAGTGAATTACTTAAATAATGAAGTCTAATCTTAGTCTATGCTATTGCTATTAGAATCATCCATATTTTATTTGGAATAATGGCTCTTATTAAATATTATTGCCACAGTTATAGTTCTATGAAATATGAAAATAGTTTGTTTAATAGATCATTTTTTTCTGCAGGGTCAAGCCACAGAGCCGACAGGAGCAGACTCAAGAGGCATCTCCTCCACAAAATAATTTGGCCATGAAGGAGCTTTCAGGGAGACCTTTGCGAGCAAGGACACAGGCAAGACGTTTGCCAACACCATCAAAGAGGTGGTGGCATTCCAGTGGATGGCGATCCACTGGCATAGTGGAAAAGCAATGAGTGCAAATACCATCACATTGCCATGATGGCAAGACACTACCTGGCTGTGCCTGGCACTTCAGTTCCTGGCGAGAGGGTGTTTTCCACGACAGGGTACATAGTGACTGTAAAGAGGTCTACCCTCTCACCAGAGAATGTAGACATCCTCATCTTTTTGAAAAATTATTTGAAGTTATAAGCTCAGGTCTGCTTTTCTTTCTTTCTTTTTATTGATGTGGACCAGAGGTCGACCGATTAATCGGAATGGCCAATTAATTAAGGCCAATTTCAAGTTTTCATAACAATCGAAAATCGGTATTATTGGATGCCGATTTTGCCAATTTATTTATATTTTTCTACACCTTTATTTAATCTTTATTTAACTAGGCAAGTCAGTTAAGAACGCATTCTTATTTTCAATGAAGGCCTAGGAACGAGGCAGAACGACAGATTCTTACCTTGTCAGCTCGGGGGATCCAATCTTGCAACCTTACAGTTAACTAGTCCAACACTCTAACCACCTGCCTCAATAGGAGCCTGCCTGTTACGCGAATGCATTAAGCCAAGGTAAATTGCTAGCTAGGATTAAACTTCTTATAAAAAAAGAATCAATCAAGGACTGTCATTGCTCCAATGTGTACCTAACCAAACATCAATGCCTATCCAGGTTAGCAGGCAATATTAACAAGGTGAAATTGTGTCACTTCTCTTGCGTTCACTGCACGCAGAGTCAGGGTATATGCAACAGTTTGGGCCGCCTGGCTCTTTGCGAACTAATTTGCCAGAATTTTACGTAATTATGACATAGCATTGAAGGTTGTGAAATGTAACAGGAATATTTAGACTCATGGATGCCACCCGTTAGATAAAATACGGAACGGAATAAACGTTTTGTTTTCGAGGTGATAGTTTCCGGATTTGACCTAAGGCTCGTATTTCTGCATGTTTATTATAGTTAAGTCTATGATTTGATATTTAATAGAGCAGTCTGACTGAGGGGTGGTAGGCAGCAGCAGGCTCGTAATAGTCAAAGGTATATGGTTTAGAGAGAAATAGTTGACGCGTTATAATTCCTGTAATAACTTGTGGCTGAACTTGAAAGGGGTTCCTTCGTTATTTTACCATTAATGTCTTGATCTACTTCAAATAAGGTCTGTTTCGTGCAGGCTTAAACTGCCTCGGCGTTTTGATACCCGTGTAAATCTCACTAGGATAAGGTAACGTTTGTCAAAATATTTTCATAAATCCACTCTACAAAAAAAAAGATCTTTGCTTATATTTAGCCAATATTGATCAGTTACCTTGTCCTATGGATATCTACACAGTTATCAAATTGGCACGGTGGTGTAGGCCTACACGAAACACAGACCTTATTTTAAGTGAATCTAAAAATATCCTATGGAATAAATGAATGAAGGAACCGCTTTTCAGATTTTGCTAGAAGGTGTCATGGGCATTATGACTCGCACTTTGGTAGTCACTTCTTACCATGTCCATTATTAAAATAGGATTTCCTGCATATAGAAATTACAGATTTTGTTTTCAACATTCATCACAGGTAACTTACTCTCAACTGTTTGAATAAAAATAGAGTTTGTCTCCTTAGCAGACTCTTCAGTATCATTGTCACTTCAGAGCTGTGTGTGTGTGTGTTTTACAGATGGCAGAGAAAAGCAGAGCACCAGTGTGGGACTTTCACATGGAATTGGCACCAGGGAAAGCAAGGTGTCTTATTTGTGATAAAGATGTAAGCATGGGGTCAGCAACAGGCAAAAAAAAAAAAAATACCACCAACCTTTTGGAATCACCTTAACACCCATATGTATTATATTAAGTAAAAATAAGTATTCATTGAGTATTGTTGCTGTGTGTGTGTGTGTGTATATATATATATATATATGCGCTTTTTTTGTCCTCCAATAAATCGGTATCGGCGTTGGAAAATCATAATCGTTCGACCTCTAATGTGGACACAGGGTATTTTTTTTATTCACTATCGTTCAAAGGAAGATGGTATCATGCCTCATATTGCACTTTAACAATTGAGTATTGAATATTTTAAAATTCTATTTAAATATTCCTTGCTGTAAGTGTTCTTTAAGTAATACATGGAAAGCAAAGCTATATTTGTCTCCCTTTTTCTTTTTTTGCAGATCCGAAAATGTATCTGATCAATGACTTAAAACCGTGATCCGATCCGTGAGTTTTGTGATCCGTTGCACCACTACTGACATTGTGAAAATGACACGCACATCCATGGGGCCAGACGCCATGCTTTGTTATGATACTGAACAGTCAGATAGCAACAATGACAAGAATCGGCCTAGTGGGGAATCGTTTTATCTTGACACCAGGTCTTGCTTTGAGGTGTTTTGACTGATTTCATGTCAAATCAAAGTTTATTGGTCGAGTACAGACATTTGCAGATGTCGCTGCACCTGCGTTAACATGTTTGTGTTTCTAGCTCCAACAGTGCAATAATACCTAGCAATAAAAAACACAATCCAGAAAATTAAACAAGTAAGGAAATTAAGAAATATCAGAACGAGCAATGTCAGAGACCGGAATATGTATACTAGGGCTGTCCGACAACAAAATAATATTGGTTGACCAAAAGTTGTCTATTCTTTCATAATTTTTTCATAGACAATGTTTTAATAAAATCAACTATATACAATCCATTCAGAAAGTACTCAGACCTTCACATTGTTACGTTACAGCCTTATTTAAAAAAATATTTTAAAACATTGTCAATCTACACACAATACCCCATAATGACAAAGCAAAACCCGAAATAACAAAAAGGTATGATTTGGAAAGACAAAGGTCCCACAGTTAATAGGGCTCTAGAGTGCGAGTATTTTACTCGCATTTGCCCCTAAAAATAGATACAGTGGGGAGAACAAATATTTGATAACCTGCAAAATCGGCAATGTTTCCTACTTACAAAGCATGTAGCGGTCTGTAATTTTTATCATAGGTACACTTCAACTGTGAGAGACGGAATCTAAAACAAAAATCCAGAAAATCACATTGTATGATTTTTAAGTAATTAATTTGCATTTTATTGCATGACATAAGTATTTGATACATCAGAAAGAGGCAGGGGGGCATATAATCCCAATCCACTGTATCCAACATTTATTTTTTACAAACCTCTCTATGATTTAGTTTTATTTGTTAGCAGAGAATGTTAAACAATACTTCACAGGCTAGAACTGGCAATACTGACCATTCAGAAGAAAGAGCCAAAGGTGTCTTGTGTACGATCTTCTGAATCTGATATGGAAGACTTATCACTTCAGGGGAAAATCCAAACGGGAGCTCTATGTCTCGGGCAAGAGCTCGGTGTGGATATTTGTCTAGCGTCAATTGGAACTCGCTGGATCCCCCATGTCTACAGAACCCTCAAAGTGTTCCTGCGGCATGGGCGGACAAAGCAGGTCAGTTTTACACAGGAAATGTAATAGCACACGTTGTTTTAAAAACGAAAATAAGTTCAAGACACAAATTCACTTTCAGAATCAAGTAATTGACAGGTGACAGTTTATTTACTCACTACTTAACAGATAAAGCGGGAAATGGAGAATGCACTTGTGTATTCTGCCATTTTCTCACAGACATGTTTGAGTGAACTATCCTCACTTAGCCTCACCCTGCAAAGGAATGACCTGATCCTCCCCCAAGCCATGTCAGAGTTGAGCAAGACAGTGACCAGACTGGAAGCACTAAAGCTTAGGCCAAGGGCAGGACGTATGCTGGAGAAGATCCAGACCATGCTTGCTCAGTAGCAGGGTGATGAGAAGAGATTCCAGGTGTGTTAGGATGAGAGCTTGTTAGGATGTAAGAGAAATTGATGATTAAGACAGATTCTCAGTGTCAGAATTGGGGCGGTGGGGTTGCCTAGTGGTTAGAGCGTTGGACTAGTAACCGAAAGGTTGCAAGTTCAAATCCCCGAGCTGACAAGGTACAAATCTGTTGTTCTGCCCCTGAGCAGGCAGTTAGCCTAGGGACAGTGGGTTGTCATTCAAAATAAGAATTTGTTCTTAAACCTTTTAAAAAGGTATAGAGGGCAGCATTTTCACTATTGGATAAATAGCATGCCCAATTTCAACTTCCTGCTACTGATGCCAGGAATATAAGAAATGCATATTATTAGTAGATGTGGATAGAAAACACTCTGAAGTTTCTAAAACTGTTTGAATGATGTGTGAGTACAACAGAACTCATATGGCAGGCAAAAACCTGAGAAGGAAATCCAACCAGGAAGTGGGAAATCTGAAGTTTGTAGTTTTTCAACTTATTGCCTATCGAATATAAAGTGTCTATGGGGTCATATTGCACTTCCTAAGGCCTCCATTAGAAGTCAACAGTCTTTAGAACCTTGTTTCAGGCTTCTACTGTGAAGGGGGGGGGGCTGATTGAGTCAGGGCTCTGGCAGAGTGCCATGAGCTGATCACGCACGCTCACCTGAGAGAGACCAGCGTTCCATTGCATTTCTGAAGACAAAGGAATTCTCCAGTTGGAACATTATTGAAGAATTATGATAAAGACATCCTAAAGATTGATTCTATACTTCGTTTGACATGTTTCTACGAACTGTAAAATGACTTTCCGTCTGAATTTTCACCTGGATTTGCCCACGCCTCGTGAGTTTGTACTAAATGCGAACAAAAAGGAGGTATTTGGACATAAATGAGGGGCTTTATCAAACAAAACAAACATTTGTGGAACTGGGATTCCTGGGAGTGCATTCTGATGAAGATCAAAGGTAAGTGAATATTTATAATGCTACTTCTGACTTCTGTTGACTCATGGCGGATATCTGTATGGCTTGTTTGGGCTCTGAGCGCTGTACTCAGATTATTGCATGGTGTGCTTTTTCCGTAAAGTTTTTTTGAAATCTGACACAGCGGTTGCATTAACCTGTAGTGACACCCCATCCCGCGAACGTTGTCATCATCTGACACTAATTAGCATAAGCAACGGACATAAATCTTCCTAGAAAATCTTCCTATTCATGAAAATCACAAGTGAAATATATTGGAACACAGCTTAGCCTTTTGTTAATCACCTGGTCATCTCAGATTTTCAAAATATGCTTTACAGCCAACGCTAGACAAGCATTTGTGTAAGTTTATCATAGCATTATGCCTTGCTAGCAGCAGGCAACCTTGTCACGGAAATCAGAAAAGCAATCAAATTAAATCGTTTACCTTTGATGAACTTCGGATGTTTTCACTCACGAGATTCCCAGGTAGACAGCCAAAGTTCATTTTTCCCCAAAATAGCTCCGTTTGTTCTTCACGTTTGGCTGAGAAATCATCCGGATATTGCGGTCACCTGAACACCGAAAAATACTCCAAATTAGCTCCATAATATCGACAGAAACATGGCAAATGTTGTTTAGAATCCATCCTCAAGGTGTTTTTCTAATATCTATTTGATAATATATCCATCGGGACAATTCGTTTTTCACTAGGACCGATTGGAGTAATGCCTACCTCTGTATTTTATGCGAGAATCTCTCTCGGAGCCACCATGTGACCGCCTACGGCTATTCTTCAACAGAAATGAGTAAAACTACGTCACAATGCTGTAGACACCTTGGGGAATACGTAGAAAGCATATGCTTGTTGATGGTACATTCACTGCTGAATAGGGAGTCATTGGAATGCAGCGCTTTCAAAACCTGGGGCACTTCCGGATTGGATTTTTCTCAGGCTTTCGCCTGCAACATCAGTTCTGTGGCACTCACAGACAATATCTTTGCAGTTTTGGAAACGTCAGTGTTTTCTTTCCAAAGCTGTCAATCATAAATCACATATCATAATCACATATTTCCTGACAAAATATCCCATTTAAAACAGGAACGTTTTTTCCCCAAAAATGAAAATACTGCTCCCTAACACCAAGAGGTTATTAACCTCTAGCAACGAGCAATCCCGTATCCGGGAGCGTAATCATAGCCTCAAGTGCATTACCATAACGCAACGTTTCCTATTCATGAAAATCGCAAATTAAATGAATTAAATAGATTGAAACACAAGCTTAGCCTTTTGTTAACAACACTGTCATCTCAGATTTTCAAAATATGCGTTACAGCCAACGCTAGACAAGCATTTGTGTAAGTTTAGCATGGCATAATGCTATGCTAGGCTGTGCTGGCAGCAGGCAACATTTTCACAAAAATAAGAAAAGCAACCAAATTAAATAATTTACCTTTGAAGAACTTCAGATGCTTTCACTCAGGAGACTCCCAGTTAGATAGCAAATGTTCCTTTTTTCCAAAAATATTATTTTTGGAGGCAAAAAATGTCACGTTTGTTCATCCTGCTTGGCTGAGAAGTCGACCGAAAATACTTCAACTATAACGCCGAACTTTTTTCAAAATTTGCTCCATAATATCGACAGAAACACGGCAAACGTTGTTTAGGATCCATCCTCAGTGTTTTTAACATATGTATTCAATAATATATCCTTGGAGGCAGTTCTCATAAGAAACTATTGGAAAAATGGCTACCTCAGTATTTTACGCAACGTTTTCTCCGGGAGACACCATGCGTCCACTCGCCCTATATGGTCTCTTACAGCCATTCTCCAATGGAAATTACTAAAAAATATGTAAAAATGCTGCAGACACCTTGGGGAAAACGTAAGCTGACTCCTAGCTGCTTCACAGCCATATAAGGAGTCATTGGCATGAGGCTGTTGAGAAAAATGCGGCACTTCCTTATTGGATCTTTATCTGGGTTTCGCCTGTAACATCAGATCTGTGGCACTCACAGACAATATCTTTGCAGTTTTGGAAACGTCATGGTGTTTTCTTTCCAAAGCTGTCAATCATATGCATATTCTAGCATATTTTCCTGACAAAATATCCCATTTAAAACAGGAACGTTCTTTTCCCAAAAATGAAAATACTGCCCCCTAACACCAACAGGTTAACCTCTAGCAATGAGAAATCCCGTATCCGGGAGCGTAAGCATAGCCTCAAGCGCATTACCATAACGCAACGTTTCCTATTCATGAAAATCGCAAATTAAATTAATTAAATAGATTGAAACACAAGCTTAGCCTTTTGTTAACAACACTGTCATCTCAGATTTTTAAAATATGCGTTACAGCCAACGCTAGACAAGCATTTGTGTAAGTTTAGCATGGCATAATGCTATGCTAGGCTGTGCTGGCAGCGGGCAACATTTTCACAAAAATAAGAAAAGCAACCAAATTAAATAATTTACCTTTGATGCTTTCACTCAGGAGACTCCCAGTTAGATAGCAAATGTTCCTTTTTTCCAAAAATATTATTTTTGGAGGCAAAAAATGTCACGTTTGTTCATCCTGCTTGGCTGAGAAGTCGACCGAAAATACTTCAACTATAACGCCGAACTTTTTTCAAAATTTGCTCCATAATATCGACAGAAACACGGCAAACGTTGTTTAGGATCCATCCTCAGTGTTTTTAACATATGTATTCAATAATATATCCTTGGAGGCAGTTCTCATAAGAAACTATTGGAAAAATGGCTACCTCAGTATTTTACGCAACGTTTTCTCCGGGAGACACCATGCGTCCACTCGCCCAATATGGTCTCTTACAGCCATTCTCCAATGGAAATGACTAAAAAAAGATGTCAAAATGCTGCAGACATAGCAGTAAGCGTAAGCTGACTCCTAGCTGCTTCACAGCCATATAAGGAGTCATTGGCATGAGGCTGTTGAGAAAAATGCGGCACTTCCTGATTGGATCTTTATCTGGGTTTCGCCTGTAACATCAGTTCTGTGGCACTCAGACAATATCTTTTCAGTTTTGGAAACGTCAGGGTGTTTTCTTTCCAAAGCTGTCAATTATATGCATAGTCGAGCATCTTTTCGTGACAAAATATCGTTTTTCATCCATCTGTAACGTTTTTCATCCAAAAATTAAAATAGCGTCCCCTATATCCAAGAAGGTAATCCACCTGGGGTGTCAGATTTCAAAAAAGCTTTACAGCAAAAGATATCCAAGCATTTATGTTAGGACATCTCTCTCAGCAGACAAAACATTACAAACAGCAAAGTAGATTGTCACGAAAGTCAGAAAAGCAATAAAATGAATCGCTTACCTTTGATGATCTTCGGATATTTGCACTCACGAGACTCCCAGTTACACAACTGGGAGTTGTGTAACTGGGAGTTGTGTGAGACAAAAATTCCAAATAGTATCCGTAAAGTTGGTAGAAACATGTCAAACGTTTTTTTTCATAATCAATCCTCAGGTTGTTTTTACAATAAATAATCGATAATATTTCAACCGGACCGTAGCTTTTTCAATAGGAGAGAGAAAATGTCTGCTCCAAGCTGTTGCACATGCAAAACGCTGCAGGCACCCAGCCATCCACTGTGATCCTTCTCGCTCATTTTTCAGAATAAAAGCCTGAAACTATGTCTAAAGACTGTTCACACCATGTGGAAGCCATAGGGAAAGGAATCTGGTTGATATCCCTTTAAATGGAGGGAAGGCATGCAATGGAACAGGAAGATGCATTTCTCTTAGGCACTTCCTAGGGGGCACTATTTTTGTGTTTGGGAAAATAACATTCCCAAAGTAAACAGCCTATTTCTCAGGCCCATATGCTAGAGTATGCATATAATTGACAGATTAGGATAGAAAACACTAAAGTTTCCAAAACTGTATAAATATTGTCTGTGAATATAACAGAACTGATATTGCAGGCAAAAACCTGAGGAAAATCAAACCAGTGGCTTCTATTTTGAAAGCTCCATGTTCATAGCCTGCCTTCGCTCCATTTAAAGGGATAATCAACCAGATTAATTTTCCTATCGCTTCCTCAAGGTGTCAGTCTTCAGACATAGTTTCAGGCTTTTATTTTGAAAAATGAGCGAGAAAGATAACATTGCGTTGTGGATAGCTGGGTGTTCGCATGAGTTTTCCTTGCGCAACAGTGGGGCAGCCATTGTCTCTCCCTCTCCTACTGAAAAAGAGACAGTGCCGGTTGATATTATCGATTATATATTTTATATATTTTAAAAACAACCTGAGGATTGATTATAAAAAACGTGTGACATGTTTGTGGACATTACGGATACTATTTGGAATATCTGTCTGCGTTGTCGTGACTAGTCGAGCCTGTGGATTTCTGAACATTTTGGATATTTTGGATATCAAAATAATCTTCATGGAACAAAAGGAACATTTATTGTGTAACTGCGAGTCTCGTGAGTGAAAACATCCTAAGATCAAAGGTAAGCGATTAATTTTATTGCTTGTCTGATTTGTGACCAAGCTACTTTGATGCTAGGTGTTCATAATGTTTCGTTTAGTGATCGATAAACTTAAACGCTTGGATTGCTTTCGCTGTAAAGCATATTTTCCAATCTGACACGACAGGTGGATTAACAAAAAGCTAAGCTGTATTTTGCTATATTGCCCTTGTGATTTCATGAATATTATTTTTTTATTTTTTTTATTTAATGAGGCGCTCTGCAATTCAGCGGTTGTTGATGAAAATGATCCCGCTAACGGGATGGTCAAGAAGTTACTCTTTATAATGAAGATGTGAAGTTAATTGGATTTTTACGAATTATCTTTGAAAGACAGGGTCCTGAAAAGGGGACTTTCCTTTTTGTGCTGAGTTTATATATTTAATAGAATCTGAGAACTAACAATCAAACTACATAAGCAATTCGCTACACCCACAAAAACAGCTGCTAAACATGTGCATGTGACCAATAAAATGATGAAAAATAAAAATGTTAAGTGTTGGTCCCATGTTTCAAGAGCTGAAAAAATGCATTTCTCTCAAATTCTGTGCACAATTTTGTTCACATCCCTGTTAGTGAGCATTTCTCCTTTACCCAAATAATCCATCCACCTGACAGGTGTGACATATCAAAAAGCTAATTAAAAAGCCACTAAAATGTTGAGTTGTGTCACACTAGACAATGCCACAGATGTCGTAAATTGAGGGACTGTGCATTTCACCAGAGCTGTTGCCAGAGAATGTAATGTTAATTTCTGTACCATAAGCTGGCTCCAACGTTGTTTTAGAGAATTGAGCAGTAGGTCCAACCGGCCTCACCACAGACCACGTGTAGCCACACCAGCCCAGGACCTTAACATTCAGCTTCTTCACCTGCGTGATTGTCTGAGACCAGCCACCCAGACAGCTGATGAAACTGTGGGTTTCCACAACCGAATAACTTCCGCACAAACTGTCAGAAACAGCGTCAGGGAAGCTCATCTGCATGCTCGTCATCCTCACCAGGGTCTTGACCTGACTGCAGTTCTGTATCGTAGCCAACTTCAGTGGGCAAATGCTCAACTTCGATGGCCACTGGCACGCTGGAGAAGTGTGGTCTTCACAGATGAATCCCAGTTTCAACTGTACTGGGCAGATGGCAGACAACGTGTGGGTGAGCGGTTTGCTGATATCAACGTTGTGAACAGAGTGCCCCATGGTGGCGGTGAGTTTATGGTACAGGCAGGCATAAGCCACGGCCAACAAACACAATCGCATTTTATCGATGTTAATTTGAATGCACAGAGATACCGTGACGAGATCCTGAGGCCCATTGTCATGCAATTCATCTGCAGCCATCACCTCATGTTTCACCATGATAATGCACAGCCCCATGCTGCAAGGATCTGTACACAATTCCTGGAAGATGAAAATGGCCTGCATACTCGTCAGACATGTCACCCATTGAACACGTTTTGGATGCTCTGGATCAACGTGCAAGACGGCGTGTTCCAGTTCCTGCCAATATCCAGCAACATCGCACAACAATTGAAGTGTGGGACAACATTCCACAGGTCACAATCAACAGCCTGATCAACTCTATACGAAGGAGATGTGTCGAGATGCATGAGGCAAATTATGGTCAGATACTGACCGCTTTTCTGATCCACGCCCCTACCTTTAAAAAAAAATGCAATCTGTATTCCCAGTCATGTGAAAGTCATAGATCAGGCTGTATCACATCCGGCCATGATTGGGAGTCCCATATGGCGGCGCACAATTGGCCCAGCGTCGTCCGGGTTTGGCCATCATTGTAAAACAGAATTTGTTCTTACCTGACTTACAGAAAAGGTATCATTTAAAATATACATTTCATTTTTCTTAATTAAGGTCTAACCCATCTATTGTAAGGTGACTGATTTCCTTCTATGATCTAACTCATGTTGCATTTATATTTTTGTTCAGTGTAGTAAAAAGTTAAGTATTTGGTCCAATATTCATAGCATTCTGACTACTTCAAGCTTTTGACTACAAACTTGGATGCATTTGCTGTTTGTTTTGGTTGCGTTTCCGATTATTTTGTGCCCAATAGAAAATGATAAAAGTTTCTCCAAAATGACACTACAATATTTATTTTAAATAAGAATAGAACGTTTCTAAACATTCTACATTAATGTGGATGCTTCAATGATTACAGATAATCCTCAATAAATCCTGAATGATGAGAAAGTTAAAATGCACAAATATTATACCCCCCAAGACATGCTACCCTCTCACCATTACATGGAGAGGGGAGGTATGATATTGGTGCGTCCAATTTCCCTAATTTTGTTTGTCTTAAGTAACTTTTAGTAGGTATCAGAAATACATAAATTATGTTTTGTTGTTGATTCAGGGGAATACATGACAGGCACTAATTTGCAATATAGCCTATGTTGTTAGCTTGGCTTTTATAACATAAGGCTTAAACAGACTGGCAGAGAGAAAACAGAGTAACAGCAGAGAAGGTGCTGAGAGATAAGAAAGCAAGGAGGCAAACAAAATGGCTAGAGCAGAGGCACAGTTATAGTGGTGAGTTGGTGTTTTTACATATTGCATTGGTTTTAAACATCAGCTGGTAAAAAAAAGAGAAAAAAAACAGGATGAGGACCATGTCTCACCAGTCACTGGTAAAGAAATGGTTGACTGTTTAGTACTTGGGGTAAAGGTCTTGCTGGAAGACCCACTTGCAGCCAAGTGTCTGCCTACTGGCAGAGGCAACCAGGTTTTTGGCTAAAATATAATGGTACTAGGCAAAGTTCATGATGCCATTGACCTTAACAAGGGCCCTAAGGACCAGTGGAAGCAAAATAGCCCCATAGTACCAGGACATTTTAGCCAAAAGCCTGGTTGCCTCTGCCAGGAGGTGGACACTTGGCCGCAAGTGGATCTTCCAGCAAGACAATAACCAAGCACACATCAAAATCCACAAAGAAAAGGTTACTTGACCACAAAATCAATTTGCAATGGCCATCTCAGTCTCCACCATTGAAAACCTGTGGTTTGAATTGAAGAGGACAGTCCATAAACGCAGGCTAGGATATTAAGAATCTGGGAAAATGGTGTATATAGGAATGGTCTAAGATACCTCCCAATGTGTTCTCCAATCGCATAAAACATTTTTGAAAATGTCTCTCTCTTCACACGTGTAGGGTGCTGGAGTACTGAAAACAGTACTGCCGTTTTCAATGCGGAGCAGGCAGTGATGTGGGCTGGAGTGGATAAAATGTCAGGGCCGAATTCTAGTCCCAGTCCGTCCGTATTCATTACCCCGATTCTGTTACAAAAAACGTATTAAAACGGAAGCAAACGGAACGGGAGGGACCTACCTGAATGTGTCCCACCATAGAAACTCTCGTTTAGTTGCGAAACTATTTGGCTAATGATTTACATCCCAGGTTTGTTCTAGCACGTAACGTCACGTAGGAAAATAACGGTCCATTAATCCCAATTTCTATATGCAGAAATGCAGCCGTTTCTCCATATAAACTACATATGAAGCTTGTTGGACATAAAATTACCTTTCCCTAGTAGCAGTCGGGTTGGCACCCACAGAAAATAAAATTTGTACGGATAGCTAACTTCTTCAGCTAACTCTTGGCTTGTTAGCTAACGTTGGCTACACAGTCAAATTAAATAAACTGTGGTGAAATTGCCTTGAGTTTGTGAGGTTCCTAAATGAGTTATTGAATATAGCTATTGCAATCACCACTGCAAACTGTATATACGCTAGTCATTTACAAAAAATATTACCTTAGGTAGGTGCGTTAGCTAGCTAAACACTTAGCTAGCTAACCAAAGACATCAAACGAGAATGATTTGAAGCCAGGCAAGATAGCGGTTGACTCAAATAACACGCTAGCTAACTAGCTAACATTCACCGATGTCCACCGTCGTGTAAAAACAGGACCTTCTCCCTAATACATCGAGCTGGCTACAAGAAAACAGATTCGTTTTTGGTCGTTACCTTAACCTCTCCTTTTTCAGATTTTCCCGTTGTTGAGAAAAGGCTAGACTAGTTTAAACAACGAAGAGGTCGCCACCGTATCCCCCCTCCTTCACCGACCATCACCATGTTAATCCCGGGAACTCAATTGAGCAGAATTGAAGACGTTCAGACTTCAGAAAATCTCCCTAAAAAAAAAAATCACGCGCTCGCTCGCGCCCCGTTCTTTTTTCTCCAACCATCTTGCTCAACAGCATGTTCCTCACATCCCACTGTGCACACATGTCATTTCAACGTGGACTACCAGTTGCATATCACGGAATTGGGGAGAATGGGTTAAAAAAAATTGATAATTCAGTGGATAATATTTCGTTGAGACGTTGATCAATGGCATTACAACCTATATTCACCCACTCAAAAAGACAGCCAAAAGTTAGAATTTCCAATGTGTTTATTATTATGCTTTCAACCATCGAAGGGCACCACCAAATTCCAATGAAAAAACAATGTCGGATTTTTGGTTTAGTTGTCACACAAATGTCTGTCACTGTGGCTTTCAACCATTTAAAGGAGTAGTTCACTATTTTACAACTTGATGTTAGATGGTTCCTCAACCCTGAAAGTAGTCTATAGGCCAAGATAAACTGTAATCCATGGTTCAATGTTCTTTAACAGCCACTACAAACTTCAGCTAACTTTCAATGGAAGTGGTGGGGGCATGAGAACATGTTTAAAACAATTATGCTCAAATCACCTGAAATCAATTCAAATCAACTCCATATTTGGTTTGATGTTACTTAAAGGTGATTGTGTAATTTAAAAGAAAATAACATGCTCACGTGCCTCCATCACTTCCATTGAAGTTTACATTTGATTTAGTCCTATACTAACTAGATTTTAAGTAACATGGAGATGTGAATCCAACATATCACTAACTAGTCAATGGCACAGATGTAACTATCCAAGAGAGGATACATTTCCATAAAATGTGGATATTTGGTTCATATCATTAAATTTTAAATCTACCAGAGCTTGAAACATTAGGCCGATTGTATTGTCTATTTATAGTTGAATTCTGGGGTTAATTGAAACAATAGTTGTTGATACACATTTTGAATGGCTTTTACATATTGGATGTTTTACAAGAAAAATTACTTTTATTCATGGTTGTTTGTATTGTTTTTAAATGAGCAGTATGTACTTTTTAACAAATGTAAATGTAATATTCAAATGCTGTTTTTATGCTTTTATGCCATTTTTATGGGTATAAATGTTGTACAAATATAAATTAGCTGTTTTTAAAGGAAATGTAACAATAAAACTTTTTCAAAATAAATAAATAGGCCTGGATAGCATCATTGATGATAACATCTAAACTTGTATTTAACTAGGCAAGTTAGCTAAGAACAAATTCTTATTTACAATGAAAGCCTAGGACCAGTGGGGTAATTGCCTTGTTCAGGGGCAGAATGACAGATTTTTACTTTGTCAGATCAGGGAATTGATCTAACAACCTTGTGGTTACTGGCCCAGAACTCTAAGCGCTAGGCTACCTGCTGCCCAACAAAAACAATAACAAAAAATATCTATATACAGTACCAGTCAAAAGATTGGACACACATACTCATTCCACAGCTTTTCTTTATTTTTACTATTTTCTACATTGTGGAATAATAGTGAAGACATCAAAACTATCAAATAACACTTATGGAATCATGTAGTAACCAAAAAAGTATCAAAATATATTTGATATTTGATATTCTTCAAGGTAGCCACCCTTTGCCTTGATGACAGCTTTACACGCTCTTGGCATTCTCTCAACCAGATTCATGAGGAATGCTTTTCCAACAGTCTTGAAGGAGTTCCCACATATGCTGAGCACTTGTTGGCTGCTTTTCCTTCACTCTGTGGTCCAACTCATCCCAAACCATCTCAATTGGGTAAACACTGGGTGATTGTGGAGGCCAGGTCATCTGATGCAGCACCCCATCACTCTCCTTCTTTGTCAATCAGCCCTTACACAGCCTGGAGGTGTGTTTTGCATCAATGTCCTATGGAAAAACAAATGATAGTCCCACTAAGTGCAAACCAGATGGGATGGTGTATAGCTGCAGAATGCTGTGATAGCCATGAGGGTTAAGTGTGCTTTGAATTCTAAAGAAATCACAGACAGTGTCACCAGAAAATCACCTCCACACCTCCTCCTCCGTGCTTCACGGTGGGAACCACACATGCGGAGATCATCCATTCACCTACTCTGCGTCTCACAAAGACATGGCAGTTGGAACCAAAAATCTCAAATTTGGATTCATCAGACCAAAGGACAAATGTTCACCGATCTAATGTCCATTGCTTGTCTTTCTTGACCCAAGCAAGTCTCTTCTTCTTATTGGTGTCCTTTAGTAGTGGTTTCTTTGCAGCAATTCGACCATGAAGGCCTGATTTAAGTCTCCTCTGAACAGTTGATGTTGAGATGTGTCTGTTACTTGAACACTCTGATGCGTTTATTTGGGCTGCAATCTGAGGTGCAGTTAACTTATCCTCTGCAGCAGAGGTTTTTGTGACTGCACTTGAAGAAACTTTCAAAGTTCTTGACATTTTACATATTGACTGACCTTCATGTCTTAAAGAAATTATGGACTGCTGATTCTCTTTGCTTTTTTGAGTTGTTCTTGCCATAATATGGATTTAGTCTTTTACCAAATAGGGCTATCTTCTGTATACCACCCCTACCTTGTCACAACACAACTGATTGGTCCAAACGCATTAAGAAGGAAAGAAATTCCACAAATTAACAAGGCACACCTGTTAATTGCATCTGGTTGAGAGAATGTGCAAATCTGTCATCAAGGCAAAGGGTGGCTACTTTGAGGAATCTAAAATCTAAAATATATGTTGATTTGTTTAACACTTTTTTGGTTACTACATGATTCCATATGTGTTATTTCATAGTTGTGATGTCTTCACTATTGTTCTACGATGTAGAAAATAGTAAACATAAAGAAAAACTGTTAAATGAGTAGGTGCGTCCAAACCTTTGACTGGTACAGATGGTATACTCTAGCTAAGAAAGTAATACTAAGTGGATGTTTTCTAGTAAGCTGTTAGTAGCCCATGTGCCTCACACTAATAATGTGGTTCCTTTCCCCCTCATAACTTAGCCTACTGTTCTGACTTGGTGGTGCACATGTATCATATGTAGCCTGTTTTAGAGAAATGTAATCCTTGAATATTGTAAGAGCTTTCATTGTCTTCTTATATGCCCCCTTTATTTATCCTAAGGTTCTGACTTGGTGTACAGGGAGAATACTGTAAGAATGGCCCATGTTCTGAATTCTGTTGCTGTACATTTCAAAAGTGCTGACCAAATAGTTATACTGGCTACATCCGTCCTCATTAATGTCTTAATAAAAAATTTGCCAAGTCAAACAGGACATCTATTTTGTGCATGAAACAAGTCATTTTTCCAGCAATTGTTTACAGACAGATTGTTTCACTTATAATTCACTGTATCACAATTCCAGTGGGTCAGAAGTTTACATACAGTAAGTTGACTGTGCCTTCAAACAGCTTGGAAAATTCCAGAAAATTATGTCATAGCTTTAGAAGCTTCTGATAGGCTAATTGACATACTTTGAGTCAATTGGAGATGTTCCTGTGGATGTATTTCAAGGCCTACCTTCAAACTCAGTGCCTCTTTGCTTGACATCATGAGGAAATCAAAAGAAATCAGCCAAGACCCCAGAAGAAATATTGTAGACCTCCACAACTCTGGTTCATCCTTGGGAGCAATTTCCAAAGGCCTGAAGGTACCATGTTCATCTGTACAAACTACAGTACACAAGTACTCCCACACCATGGGACCACGCAGCCGTCATACCGCTCAGGAAGGAGATGCATTCTGTCTCCTAGAGATGAACGTACTATGGTGTGAAAAGTGCAATCCCAGGACAACAGCAATGGACCTTGTGAAGATGCTGGAGGAAACGAGTCCTATATCGACATTACCTGAAAGGCCGCTCAACAAGGAAGAAGCCACAACTCCAAAACCTCCATAAAAAAGCCAGACTACGGTTTGCAACTGCACATGAGGACAAATCATACTTTTTGGAGAAATGTCCTCTGGTCTGACGAAACAAAAATAGAACTGTTTGGCCATAATGACCATCGTTATGTTTGGAGGAAAAAGGGGGAGGCTTGCAAGCCGAAGAACACTATCCCAACCGCGAAGCACGGGGTCAGCATCATGTTGTGGGGGTGCTTTGCTGCAGGAGGGACTGGTGCACATCCCAAAATAGATGGCATTATGAGGATGGAAATTATGTGGCTATATTGAAGCAACATTTCAAGACATCAGTCAGGAAGTTAAAGCTTGGTTGTAAATGGGTCTTCCAAATGGACAATGACCCCACGCATACTTCCAAAGTTGTGGAAAAATGGCTTAAGGACAACAAAGTCAAGGTATAGGATGGACATCACAAAGCCCTGACCTCAATCCTACAGAAAATTTGTGGGCAGAACTGAAAAAGTGTGTGCGAGCAAGGAGGCCTACAAACCTGACTCAGTTACACCAGCTCTGTCAGGAGGAATGGGCCAAAATTCACCCAACTTATTGTGGGAAGATTGTGGAAGGCTACCCAAAACATTTGACCCATGTTAAACAATTTAAATGCAATGCTACCAAATACTAATTGAGTGTATGTAAACTTCTGACCCACGGGGAATGTAATGAAAGAAATCAAATCTGAAATAAATAATTATCTCTACTATTATTCTGACATTTCACATTCTTAAAATAAAGTGGTGATCCTAACTGACCTAAGACCTGAAATGTTTACTCGGATTAAATGTCAGGAATTGTGAAACTGAGTTTAAATGTATTTGGCTAAGGTGTATGTAAACTTCCGACTTCAACTGTATGTTTTTTTAAAGGCAGTAAATAAGGCTGAACGAACTGTTTTGCTGTCAGACAAGGTTCCTCTGGTAGCCAGGTGTAGCAGTGGTAAGGATTCACTCCATGGTGCTGAAAAGAAAGCTCTGCTATTGGGACAGCATGATGTTGGTTCTAACAGTTTGTCACCGTTATAGTGCAATTCATGTATTGTTTAGTGTTGTGTTGTGGCTTTGCTGGCATGCATCCCAATTTTTTTGTTTCGTTTGCCCCACCAAGATGCCCATGCTAAAATTGCCACTGGCAACATTGAATCTATTTATTTTTTAAGTGAAGACAGCGCATCAATTATTCTCACGATATCACATTGCTAGTGTCAGTGACAAATGTCATAGCTAAGCAGGGCTGGGTTTGGTTAAAATCCTAGATGGGAGACCAAAAGTTAGCTGAAGCTAAATACATTTTCCATTAGGAGGTTTTACCCGGCGTATTTTTTTTTTCTGATAGTGGATATAACATTGAAGAGCTGACATTGTTTTAAAGGTACAAGTTCAATATATTTGATACAAGGTTTGTCTTTGTGGAAATTTGGTGACCATGATGACATAATCCTGTGGTTGAAATTTCACCCTCAAAACAATAGTTTATGTTGATTACTTTTTTCAAATGCACCGTATTTTCCACATAGATTCTACCTAACAATACGGTGATAAATTACTGTGAAACTACACTGATTCAACCAGTTTGTGCTGTGTAGGATGGTTCTATTGCACTTGAGATTATCTCCAGTACTTCAATTGAGCTGAATGCACCTTTTCATTTGTTCAAACCTTCACGTGGCCCTCTCCCTGTCAGCTATTACATTATATTTGGCTATTGGATATGCAGTGTGGTGGGGGTGGTCCCATCAAAATCCCTTCATTGTCCCCCTCGTCCTTTCAAAGTTTTGTCGAACTCAATAGTTCACGACTTTCAACAATATAGATAGTTGTATTGTCCCCGACACTGTATGTAAATTCTTGCATACAGTTATAAGAAGAGTGACTTCTGTGGTGGGCTGTACACTCTCGGTAGAAGCCACAACTTAGGCTATTTGCCCAAATGTTACTGTTGGCATAGATTGTTGGAGCTCAGCAGATCTATACCCTCACCTGCTCAGAATGCACTTCTTTTGCTTGTCCTCCGAGCAGCCACGTCTTGTATGTGACATTCATAGGCCCTATCCTATATTGGGATCAGGGCTAGGATGAAAAATGCATCCATTCTGCAGCCAGCATATGTGGGAACTCCTTCAAGACTGTTGGAAAAGCATTCCTCATGAATCTGGTTGATCTAACCAAATTGAATCAACCAGGAAACACAATCCGGACAAGCACTGTTTTCCATCAGGGCCAGCCAGATTAGTGGGAGGATGAAGTATTTATACCAAAACACACATGCACTCAAATGTCCAACATCATGTCCATATATCAGAACTGCCCTCATGGAAGTATTCTCTGGTGGCAGGCAGATATTGCCCTTTACTATGCTTTAGGGAATGTATGCTCTGGCAACACTCATGACTCATGCCACAACTGGCCTCTAGGCTTTGTGCTCCCTAACCCTTCTCTTTATCACATGATCTTGGGAGAGCATCATCAGTGGCCTTCAATGTACTATTTCACTCTCAATTAGCCTTTAGGCTTACTTTTTTAGAATGGCCTGTAATAGAATGTCTTTGTGGAAATTTGGTGACCATAATCCTGTGGTTGAAATTTCACCCTCAAAACAACAGTTTTTATGGTTGCTGAATTTTTTCGAATCCAGTGTATTTTCTACTTAGATTCGACGTCGCAATACATTGACAAATTAAGTTGAAACAACATTGATTCAACCAGTTTGTGCCCAATGGGTTAGCTATTACAAAGTAAAGTAAAGACATTTATGACAAAGTGGCGCTGTCCAGCACTTAAAATGTCTAATGGTTAAGCAATAACAGGACTCTGGTAACCATATTCCAGGATCTTATTGTCCTGTTCTCTTTCAAATTAAAGAAATATGTAACAGAGTTAAGAATGTACTGTAAACTCACTCCACAGCTAGCTTAAAATGTCGCCGGTGGAGCTATCGAATTAGATATTTTCCGACAGCTCAAACGGTTGGTATGTTGTCAAGGAGGGGGGCGGTCACGTGTGTTAGCGAACAGAAAATCAGTGGTTTGAGTTTGATATGGGGACAGGGACAGTGGAGGAAGCTATACTGTTTGCAGGACATTGATGTCTGTTTCAATTAAACTATTCTCTAAAGGTGGATATTGTGTCACACAGCCAGATGGGCATCGGAGAGTCTTGATCTATGTATAAAAAAATATATTTAAAAAAGTGTGAGATGAGTCTGGCATACTGCTTGATGACAGCTTGGTGATGGGGAGTACCCCTAAATCATATCCTCTATATCAGGTTTTCTCAAACTCGGTCCTGGGTGAACGTTTAGTTTTTTGCCCTAGCACCACACAGCGGATTCCAATAACCAAAGCTTGATGATGAGTTGGTTATTGGAATCAGCTGTGTAGTGCTATGGCAAAAAAACAGGACTGAGTTTGGTAAACCCTGCTTTATTTGACTGCATTTACACAGGCAATTCAATTGAGAAACAGTTGAGAATGTCACTGAACTTAGCCACAGTCAAACTCGATCCACTTCAAAAGAAAGAGTGCTCTTTTAAATGAAGTCTTATCAAGAAGATGAAACAAAAAAAGACCCATTCCATATCCAATGTATTTGCTAGCGGTAAATTGACCCCTTTATACAGTGTACCTTGTACTTTTGCCTGTGGACAATAAGGAAATTGAGGCTGCCATCCTCAATGTGTCATTGGAATTTCATCACACTCAAACTGAAACTCAAATGATTTTGTAATTGCACTGAGAAAATACACCTTTGGAATAACTTTTGTTTAGTTAATTTCATCCAATTAACATTGATTTACTTGAAACGTAAATCCTTGTTAAAACATTACAAACATACTTTCCCTCAGTACAGGGTCCTAAAACAGGTTTCATTGAATTTCAGCTAAAGCATCCACAGTCCACCAACCTGAAATGAGAGACAAATTGAGTTACTCACAGAGGCTAAAAGCCACACCGGTTGTGCTGTCCTTAAATTCACCTGAGCGCCAGAAGGATAATCGCACCATAACACTGGTCCACTAAGCCCTCACACCCAATCATCCCATTGGCTGAACGACAGTGGTTGCTATGGCAGCAGTCTAAATGTGCATGAGCAAAAGCACAAGGTAGATTTTATCAAGAGATGGATGACTGGTGTAGATTTGATTTTCATGTTGCATAAAGACGTTTCAGTACAAAAGTCCTCCCCAGGTAATTTTGTGCAAAATGATCATGGTTAAACTGCAGGAGTTATGACCAGTATTCAGTGCCAAAGTGAAACAGTTGAGAAATTGAGATCAGAAGGGAGTGTACAGTGGGCAGTCACTAATCGGGATGTGACCAAGCCATGTAGTAGTAAGTTCCTCCTAATAAGATAACCACTGCTAACTCACTTAGAAATCATTAACAATATACAATTATAATTGGGAAGTTCTATGAGTTTGCAAATTCTAACCAAAACCGAGTCAAATCATGAAAGCAAAAAACAACACAAAAAAACCTAAACCACTCCAGGTTTTAATTTGTAGTTTCTCCTAAATTCTATTGTTCTTCAACTCCATTTTCTTCAAACTTTGAGGAGACATTGCTACCAGTGATCTGACCAATTCACCACGCCTCCTGTGGTTGCAGCAGATAGGCTGTAATAAACACCATATCTGCTTGAGCCACGTTGTCTTGGGTCTGTAATCTAACAGTGGACAGCAATACTGTATGGATTGCCTCATGGATGGAGAAACCCACCTTATCTTCAGTCAGTCCCCGTGCTCTAATGCCAAAGAACAAGACAGACGAGACACAGAAAACAGGCTTAAGTATGAGTCTACAGCGTCACACTATCATCATGCCTGGTTACTTAAAACCTTTAGCCATTGTTCTATGGCTGCTTTTGTTGCTTAGCTGAATATGGTTAAAGGTAGGTTCGGGCTGATCCTAAGTCAGTTGTTAAAAGGCATGAGGTAAACTGAGCTCTACCACCTGACCACCATGTGATTGGCACAAGGCCCCCCAAGCAACTAATACCACTCTGAGATAGAGGAGAGCTCTGGGAACAAGAGAAAGAGTGAGAGTGAGAGAGAGAGTGAGAGTGAGAGAGATCGAGACAGAGAGAAAAAGGCAAATGAGGCGTAAGGAGAAAAAAAGAGGGATTAAGGATCATATTACTAACATATACAGTAGCAGACAAAAGTTTGGACACAGTTGGATACAAAAATGTCCAAGGGACATGGGAGAGTTTGTTCGTACTGGTACCCAGGGTTGGAGCCACTTGTCAAGGCTGTGGGTGCCCAGAGATGCCCCACTCTCTGGGTGTGTGGTGAGTTTATAAGGAAGTAGAGAAAGAGGGTTATTCCATGATAGCTCTGTATATGAGAGGCTCGATATAGTCCTCTCTGTAATGGGAGTTGATGACTCGCTGTCTTTTGGAGCCCTGCTTCACCTCCTCCTCCGTGAAGATCCCGTCTAAGCGCATGTCTGATGCCTTGGACTGAAGGAGTGAGAGACACAGGCCATGAGAACGTTAGTGACAGCTTAGCTATGAGTTAAGGTGGCGCCATTAAAAAGGTAGTATCAACACATCATAAATAGAATTGAAGAAATATATTTACATACAATAACAGTCAAAAGTTTGGACACACCTACTCATTCCAGGGTTTTTCTTTATTTTTACTATTTTCTACATTGTAGAAAATAATGAAGACATCACAACTATGAAATAACACATATGGAATCATGTAGTAACCAAAAAAGTGTTAAACAAATCAGAATAGATTATATATTTGAGATTCTTCGAAGTAGCCACCCTTTGCCTTAATGACAGCTTTGAACACTCTTGGCATTCTCTCAACCAGCTTCACAAGGTAGTCACCTGGAATGCATTTCAATTATATATATAGAATATAGCCCTATTTGGTAAAAGACCAAGTCCATATTATGGCAAGAACAGCTCAAATAAGTCCATCAAGCCTAATGAACCACTTGGTTTCCCCCAGAGGTTAATCTTGAGAGACTTTGGCAATTGAGGTTTCAACCAAAACCATTATATGTGGCTCTGATTTCTTTGTTAAACTTGGCTATGAGCAAAGTTCCTTTGATAAAAACATTTTTCTTCAGAAATACAGTGTATTGCTTTTGTTACTTTTCGGTTAGACTACTGCAATGCTCTACTATCCGGCTGCCCGGATAAAGCACTAAATAAACTTCAGTTAGTGCTAAACACGGCTGCTAGAATCCTGGCTAGAACCAAAACATTTGATCATATTACTCCAGTGCTAGCCTCCCTCTCTGGCTTCCTGTTAAGGCAAGGGCTGATTTCAAGGTTTTACTGCTAATCTACAAAGCATTACATGGGCTTGATCCTACCTATCTTTCCGGTTTGGTCCTGCCGTACATACCTACACGTACGCTACGGTCACAAGGCCTCCTAATTGTCCCTAGAATTTCTAAGCAAACAGCTGGAGGCAGGGCTTTCTCCTATAGAGCTCCATTTTTATGGAATGGTCTGCCTACCCATGTGAGAGATGCAGACTCGGTCTCAACCTTTAAGTCTTTATTGAAGACTCATCTCTTCAGTAGGTCCTATGATTGAGTGTAGTCTGGCCCAGGATTGGGAAGGTGTATAGAAAGGCACTGGAGCAACGAACCACCCTTGCTGTCCCTGCTTGGCCACTTCCCCTCTCTCCACTGGGATTCCGTGCCTCTAACCCTATTACAGGGGCTGAGTCACTGGCTTACTGGTGCTCTTCCATGCCGTCCCTAGGAGTGGTGCGTCACTTGAGTGGGTTGAGTCACTGACGTGGTCTTCCTGTCTGTGTTGGCGCCCCCCCCCTCCCCCTCCCCCCATTGGGTTGTGCCGTGGCTGAGATCTTTGTGGGCTATACTCAGCCTTGTCTCAGGATGGTAAGTTGGTGGTTGAAGATATCCCTCTAGTGATGTGGGGGCTGTGCTTTGGCAAAGTGGGTGGGGTTATATCCTGCCTGTTCGGCCCTGTCCGGGGGTATCATCGGATGGGGCCACAGTGTCTCCTGACCCCTCCTGTCTTAGCCTCCAGTATTTATGCTGCAGTAGTTTGTGTCGGGGGGCTGGGGTCAGTCAAATGTTATCTCTGGAGTATTTCTCCTGTCGTATCCGGTGTCCTGTGTGAATTTAAGTATGCTCTCTCTAATTCTCTCTTTCTGAGGACCTGAGCCCTAGGACCATGCCTCAGGACTACCTGGCATGATGACTCCTTGTTGTCCCCAGTCCACCTGGCTGTGCTGCTGCTCCAGTTTCAACTGTTCTGCCTCCGGCTATGGAACCCTGACCTGTTCACTGTGATTACTATTATTTGACCATGCTGAACATTTATGAACATTTAAACATCTTGGCCATGTTCTGTTATAATCTCCACCCAGCACAGCCAGAAGAGGACTGGCCACCTCTCATAGCCTGGTTCCTCTCTAGGTTTCTTCCTAGGTGTTGACCTTTCTTGGGAGTTTTTCCTAGCCACCGTGCTTCTAAACCTGCATTACTTGCTGTTTGGGGTTTTAGGCTGAGTTCCTGTACAGCACTTTGATATATCAGCTGATGTAAGAAGGGCTATATAAAGACATTTGATTTGATTTGATATTGCATTCATTGTAAATCATAAAAATTAGTGCTGTCTGTGAAACAGGAAACTGGGCATTAAAGATAATATGGATGATGTTTTCCCTTGATCGATGGCTTCGTCAATGACTGGTTTATGTTAGTATTACTGAATGTAAGCAGTGTAATGAATAACACAGGCACATTGATACCTATCGAGTAATCCAGTGGGTTTGAGCAAAAAGATGCATATGGCCTACAGTATGAGTAGGGAGCGTACACTTAGTAAGTTGCCCTACTTAATATCCTCATTGCAACAATATTTAATGAAAGGTTTTCCAATGTAACATGATGCCTATTTTGGGATGATGCCTAAATTAAAATGTATTTTATTAAAATGTAAAATGTAAAGTGTATTAAGTAGGCCCAAGTCATTACAAATTTTGCTCAAGAAACACAACATAAGTCATCCAACAGCATTAGGGGTTTTGATATCAATTGAAACGGCAATATACTTTTACTTCGAAAAGTATTTTCACGTGGACATATTGGGGTTTTCCTCTCATTTTAGAATTCTCAGACGCAGGTGATCTTATGATAACTAAATCCTTCTTAAAGTAATAACCACATACATTTCTCCATCTGGCAGAGACACATGGAAAAGGCAAACAAAGCTGCACAGTTCAAGGCTTGGCATTTCTGCCCGTCCTTCAGCAGATGTTATGATCCTCCGCCAAGGCTGGGGGAGGGGTGAGGAGTGAGGGCCCACGGCCCAACGGTGTAGCTCATCAGCCAGTCGTGTGGCTGCAGGTGGCTCTCTGTCAGTCTCCTGGAGGAGAACAGAGCTGAGCAGAGTCGATGAACCAGCCACCTGCCTGCCTCCCTCCCTGCCATCTGAACATAGTTCTCACAGCAGGTCTCTCTCTGCCCTACAGAGACAGAAACATGACAGAACTCTCTCTGTGGTATTGAGGCCATTTATGTAGTGCCTGTAAATCTCATGAAAGGTTTGCTTTCCTGGGTTTTCAGTGCTAGTTTTTCTCGACAGTGGCCTGGAGAGGGAAAGAGGGAGGGGAGAGAAAGTGAGGTGAGGAATCAAGGTGTGGGTGGTAATTGGAGCTGAAGTAGCTGCATCATGCCAGGTCTGCTTCAGTGGTAGAGGGGAGTGGAATCAGGCTTGGGGAGGAAGAGCACAATGGCCTAGTGTGGTGAGCTCAGGAAGTGTGGTGCATGGGACCATGGCATGACTACTATGATAGAACTAGAACTGAGTAGAACACACACAATACCTGGGAAGCATTCAGAGGTCGACCCAGGACATAAATCAATTTAAGTTGGGGCAGCAGTCAGTTGAGAGTGAACGTATCAATGTTCTCTATGTTTTTACTGTATGCAGTTTGATGGACTGACAGTTTTAAATGTGTGTGATGTGATAATGTACAGTATGTGTATATGATGCTTTTAATGTAAGGTGATGCCAAAGAAAAATGGCCATCATGGATGGACAAAGTTTTATTCTATAATGGCATACGTTTTGTTACCCTAAAGGCCAACCCCCCCCCCAAAAAAATGTACAGTATATAATGAATGATTATTACATATCGCATCCCCTGCTTGTAGAATAATGACACACTGAATGAACCAATTACAAAACGATTCCACTCCCGTAGAAGATTGTCTGTCACTCACTTGCAGAGTTTGAGTCATTTCCTTTACATACCCACAGAGTTAGTCTATGGCTGCCCAATACTTTTACTGGCACCATGGCAGTACAGCAGCTGATACGCCTAGAAAGCTAGAGTAAACTGCTCATCGAAGAAGATAAGAAACATCGCAGAAAATAGCACCCTAAATTTCCCGTTCAAAGAACACAATGTTCTGAGACACTGATCTTGATTTCCGACAAGGAGAAGAACCAGAGAACTGTTATCTTCAACGAGAGGGAAAAAACATTATTCTGAATAACTTTATTTTCGTATAGTAGTAACTGTGCTGATATGCCATATTAACATAGTCAAACACAGTCCTTGTAATAACACTAGCAACTATGAAATCTCGGTCTCTCCTTCATGCCGTTTCAGTACCAATTGCAATCCATAATCCTTGCACCCAAGATGATAACTAATGTTTCAAAGTCTTTGGCTTATGAAAACATTTTCAAGGTTGTTATTAGCCAAATGTGGTCCTGCAAGGATGAAGTGGCCTCTGTGACCAGAGTGAATGACATGAAGAGAGGAGATGGAGAGTGGTAACAATCGAGTCCACAGCTTGGCCTTGGATGCTTCTATTCTTATTACGCTCTTATATGCAATTATCTCATGGGACCTAATGTGTAGGGCTTGGTAATTCTGTTGGCAGCTTCTCTGGCTCTTTAGCCTCGGGCCAGGGTGAGCTGCCATGCACCGGGTAAGCCACCTTTGGAGGAACACTCATCTCGTGCAATGATATGATACGATCCGAGTGTATATCTTCTGATATACACTCATCGGCCAGTTTATTAGGTACACTACCCCGTTCATGAAAATGGATCACTCCTACAGACAGTGAGTCACGTGGCTTGCTTGGTAAAGCATGCGTAGAGGCATTCAGTTACTGTTCAATTGATTGTTAGACTTGGCTAAATGAGTGACCTAAGCAACGTTGAGTGTGTATGATCGTCGGTACCACATACAGTACCAGTCAAAAGTTTGGACACACCTACTAATTCAAGGGTATTTCTTTATTTTTACTATTTTCTACATTGTAGAATAATAGCGAAGACATCAAAACTATGAAATAACACATATGGAATCATGTAGTAAAGCAAAGTGCTAAACAAATCCAAATATATTTTAGATTTTAGATCCTTCATAGTAGCCACCTTTTGCCTTGATGACAGCTTTGCACACTCTTGCCATTCTCTCAACCACCTTCATGAGGAATGCTTTTCCAATAGTCTTGAAGGAGTTCCCACAAATGCTGAGCACTTGTTGGCTGCTTTTCCTTCACTCTGCAGTCCAATTCATCTCAAACCATCTCAAATTGGGTTCAGGTCAGGTGATTGTGGAGGCCAAGACATCTGATGTAGCACCCCATCACTCTCCTTCTAGATAAAATAGCTCTTACACAACCTGGAGGTGTGTTGGGTAATTGTCCTGTTGAAAAACAAATGATAGCAAACCATATGGCAGGGCATATCGCTGCAGAATGCTGTGGTAGCCATGCTGGTTAAATGTGCATTGATTTCTAAATAAATCACAGTGTCACCAGCAAAGCATCCCCACACCTCCTCCTCCTCCACGCTTCAAAGTGGAAACTACACATGTGAAGATCATCCGTTCACCTACTCTGTGTCTCACAAAGACACTGTGGTTGGAACAGATTTCCATGGGTCTAATGTCTATTGCTCATGTTTCTTGGCCAAACTAATTATTCTTATTGGTGTCCTTTAGTAGTGGTTTCTTTGCAGCAATTCTGCCATGATTCACGCTGCATTGGTAACTCTGGGTCTTTTTTTTGCTTATTTGAGCAGTTCTTGCCATAATATGGATTTGATATTTTTTTGTTTTAGGGGGAACTTGGTCGTTTACCAAATAGGGCCATCTTCTGTATACCACCCATACCATGTCACAACACAACTGATTGGCTCAAATGCATTAAGGAAAGAAATTACACAAATTAACAAGGCACACCGGTTAATTGATATGTATTCCAGGTAACTACCTCATGAAGTTGGTTGAGATAATGCCAAGAGTGTGCCAAGACTTGTGCAAAGCTGTCAAGGCAAAGGGTGGCTACTTTGAAGAAATCTAAAATCTATTTTGTAACACTTTTTTTGCTTACTATATGATTCCATGCGTTATTTCATAGTTTTGATGTCTTCAATATTATTCAACAATGTAGAAAATAGTAAAAACCATTGAATGAGTAAGTCCATAGATATGGGCCAAACACATTCATTTAAATTGACTGAATTCCTTATGAACTGTAACTCAGTAAAATCTTTGAAATTGTTGCATTTATATTTTTGTTCAGTATAGACAGTTAGACGTAATAAACTGGCCGGTGAGTGTATATCTTTCAATAGGATCTTACTCAAGTGAACTATGTCTGACAGGATGTTTGAAATTAGTGTATGAAGGGGACAGGAAACAAGAGACGTGAAATGAGCTTTTCTTAGTCCGGTCTTTACTGCAACAGTTGATGTTTACAAATGTAATGCACAGAGTTGACACTTCCCGTGTACATACCAAATCAATCCAAGCGCTCAAACAGTAGCCATGGAAACAAAACGTAAATCGGCGGTGCGCCTCAAGAGGTGGAGGGGGAGGTGTGTGTGTGTGCGTCCTCCTGAGATAGACTTTACAGCTTTAAATTAGCTACATATACAATACTATCCAAAGATGGTAACGATTTATGTCAACGAGAAACTTCGACAAAGCATTAGGAGGAAGAACATTCTTCTAATGATATGAAAATATATTTTTCCTATAAAAACTTTCTGCAGTTCTCTCACTGGTTGTGATAGGACCACAAACCAACTAGTATACACCTAGGCTGTAATTGACCAACTAACTTTTCTGCACATGCTCAGTTATGTACCTGAACTTAACAGCCACCTGCAAAAGCAATGATACACGCCATGGGTACTTTAGGGAGAGAAATAAGTGCTTTTTTCTGCAGGGAGTAGGAGGTTGACCCATGTTGGCATATACTATAGAGAATGACAGAGGCTTCTAGCGGCCACAAGGCCATTTTAGCATGGGCCTCATCAAAATGTATTGAACTGAGTGGGACTTCGAACTTCATTGGCCGATTCCTCCTGGTGAACCTGTTGGAGCCATGTCCAGCCAGGTCATCAGGAGGGATCAGCAAATCGTGAAGAAAATGTACTACTTCAAAATGGAGATTGCACAGGGAACACCATTGAGGCAATCTAAGATGCCATAATGGGAACTATGTAGGGAAGCTCTCGTTCATTCTCTATGGCATATATACACACACTACCAATGCAACCCAGGATGGCTTAGAAAAAAACTATAACAAGAATCGAGAACCAACTTGCGTCCAAAAACCTATCCACATAACAAATAAATACATCTTGGGTATTTTCTGAGATTGTAAGCACAGTGAGCTGTGGTATCAAACAGTTGCATTCTCAAACTCATACAACTTACATAAATTAAATGCAATAAATCCAAAGCTGTAAAGTTGTAAAGCTAAACTTAACAAGAAAACACTGCCCTTTGAACTTAAGGCTTGGGCTACTAACTTCTTCCTATTGTCACAGTAGACACTATCAAACCTGCACATTCCTATGAAGTCCATAAATGTATGTATTGCAAAGAGTATAAAGCAAAACATGTTTGGGGATTAAAAATAAATCACTCAACAGCATATTACTGAAAATCGGATTGAATAATGGCCTGCATTGTGAAATACCATTGTTTTCGTCGACCAATTAATGCTTTTGGATGGGTAAAGCTAGAGATTAAAATGCCACCTCAAGTTCAGAGAAACAAATTGTCCAAAGAGGGCAGGAGATAATGCAGAAATGAAATTCTAGAGTTGAGCAGGTCGTCATCGAAATATGTATATAAATAAAAACCTGCGGTTCCGGTTCAATGAGTAGTTCCAATTCCAACTTGTATATTTTATTGAACTATTTCAGCAAAAGAGGATAAAGATAGCATTCACAGAAATAAGGGGAGGGTTCATGAAGAGCAGAAACTCCCTTAAAGTCCCAGCCCTGGTTTACAAAAATGCCCAAGGGACATGGGAGAGTTTGTTCGTACTGGTACCCAGAGTTGGAGCCACTTTTCAAGGCTGTGGGTGCCCAGAGATGCCCCACTCTCTGGGTGTGTGGTGAGTTTATAAGGAAGTAGAGAAAGAGGGTTATTCCATGATAGCTCTGTATATGAGAGGCTCGATATAGTCCTCTCTGTAACGGGAGTTGATGACTCGCTGTCTTTTGGAGCCCTGCTTCACCTCCTTCTCCGTGAAGATCCCGTCGAAGCGCATGTCTGATGCCTTGGACTGAAGGAGTGAGAGACACAGGCCATGAGAACGTTAGTGACGGCTTAGCTATGAGTTAAGGTGGCGCCATTAAAAAAGGTAGTATCAACACATACAGTGGGGCAAAAAAGTATTTAGTCAGCCACCAATTGTGCAAGTTCTCCCACTTAAAAAGTTCAGAGAAGCCTGTAATTTTCATCATAGGCACACATCAACTATGACAGACAAAATGAGAAAAAAAATCCAGAAAATCACATTGTGGGATTTTTAATGAATTTATTTGCAAATTATGGTGGATAATAAGTATTTGGTCAGCTACAAACAAGCAAGATTTCTGGCTCTCACAGACCTGTAACTTCTTTAAGAGGCTCCTCTGTCCTCCACTCGTTACCTGTATTAATAGCACCTGTTTGAACTTGTTATCAGTATAAAAGACACCTGTCCACAACCTCAAACAGTCACACTCCAAACTCCACTATGGCCAAGACCAAAGAGCTGTCAAAGGACACCAGAAACAAAATTGTAGACCTGCACCAGGCTGGGAAGACTGAATCTGCAATAGGTAAGCAGCTTGGTTTGAAGAAATCAACTGTGGGAGCAATTATTAGGAAATGGAAGACATACAAGACCACTGATAATCTCCCTCGATCTGGGGCTCCTTGCAAGATCTCACCCCGTGGGGTCAAAATGATCACAAGAACGGTGAGCAAAAATCCCAGAACCACACGGGGGGCCCTAGTGAATGACCTGCAGAGAGCTGGGACCAAAGTAACAAAGCCTACCATCAGTAACACCCTACGCCGCCAGGGACTCGAATCCTGCAGTGCCAGACGTGTCCCCCTGCTTAAGCCAGTACATGTCCAGGCACGTCTGAAGTTTGCTAGAGAGCATTTGGATGATCCATAAGAAGATTGTGAGAATGTCATATGGTCAGATGAAGAATGCTGAGTTGCATCCAAAGAACACCATACCTACTGTGAAGCATGGGGGTGGAAACATCATGCTTTGGGGTTGTTTTTCTGCAAAGGTACCAGGACGACTGATCCGTGTAAAGGAAAAAATGAATAGGGCCATGTATCGTGAGATTTTGAGTGAAAACCTCCTTCCACCAGCAAGGGCATTGAAGATGAAACGTGGCTGGGTCTTTCAGCATGACAATGATCCCAAACACACCGCCCGGGCAACGAAGGAGTGGCTTCGTAAGAAGCATTTCAAGGTCCTGGAGTGGCCTAGCCAGTCTCCAGATCTCAACCCCATAGAAAATCTTTGGAGGGAGTTGAAAGTCCGTGTTGCCCAGCAACAGCCCCAAAACATCACTGCTCTAGAGATCTGCATGGAGGAATGGGCCAAAATACCAGGTGAAAACCTTGTGAAGACTTACAGAAAACGTTTGACCTCTGTTATATACCCTTTGTTGGCAATGACAAAGTATTGAGATAAACTTTTGTTATTGACCAAATACTTATTTTCCACCATAATTTGCAAATAAATTCATTAAAAATCCCACAATGTGATTTTCTGGATTTTTTTTCTCATTTTGTCTGTCATAGTTGAAGTGTACCTATGATGAAAATTACAGGCCTCTCTCATCTTTTTAGGTGGGAGAACTTGCACAAATGGTGGCTGACTAAATACTTTTTTGCCCCACTGTAAATATAATTAAAGAAATACATTTACAGACAGTACCAGTCAAAAATTGACACCTACTCATTCCAGGGTTTTTCTTTATTTTTGCTATTTTATACATTGTAGAATAATAGTGAAGAAATTACAACTATGAAATTACACATATGGAATCATGTAGTATCCAAAAAAAAAAAAAAGTGTTAAACAAATCAGAATAGATTATATATGAGATTCTTCAAAGTAGCCACCCTTTAACTTCATGACAGCTTTGAACACTCTTGGCATTCTCTCAACCAGCTTCACGAGGTAGTCACCTGAAATGCATTTCAATTAAAAGGTGTGCCTTGTTAAAAAGTTATATTCCACAAATTATTTCCTTCTTAATGTGTTTGAGCCAATCAGTTGTGTTGTGACATGGTAGGGGTGGTATACAGAAGATAGCCCTATTTGGTAAAAGACCAAGTCCATATTATGGCAAGAACAGCACAAATAAGTCCATCAGTACTTTAAGACATGAAGGTCAGTCAATATGGAACATTTCAAGAACTTTTAAAGTTTCTTCAAGTGCAGTCACAAACCAATCAAGCACTATGATGAAACTGGCTCTCATGAGTACCGCCACAGGAAAGGAAGACCAGAGTTACCTCTGATGCAAAGGATAAGTTCATTAGAGTTACCAGCCTCAGAAATTGCAGCCCAAATAAATGCTTCAGAGTTCAAGAAACAGACACATCAACATAAACTGTTCAGAGGAGACTGAGTGAATCAGGCCTTCATGGTCAAATTGCTGCAAAGAAACCACTCCTAAAGGACAACAATAAGAAGAGACTTGCTTGGGCCAAGAAACACGAGCAATGGGCATTAGACCAATATAAATCTGTCCTTTGGTCTGATGAGTCCAAATGAGGTTTTTGGTCTTTGTGAGACGCAGAGTAGGTGAACGGATGATCTCTGCATGTGGAGTTCCCACCGTGAGGCATGGAGGAGGTGTGATGGCGCTTTGCTGGTGACATGGTCTGATTTATTTAGAATTCAAGGCACACTTAACCATCATGGCTACCACAGCATTCTGCAGTGATACGCCTTCCCATCTGATTTGCGCTTAGTGTCACTATCATTTGTTTTCAACAGGACAATGACCCAACACACCTCCAGGTAGTGTAAGAGCAATTTGCCCAAGGAGAGTGATGAGTGCTGCTTCAGATGACCTGGCCTCCACAATTACCCACCTCAACCCAATTGAGATGATTTGGGATGAGTTGGACCGCAGAGTGAAGGAAAAGCAGCGAACAAGTGCTCAGCATATTTGGGAACTACTTCAAGACTGTTGGAAAAGCATTCCTTATGAAGCTGGTTGAGAGAATGCCAAGTGTGTGCAAAGCTGTCATCAAGGCAAAGTGTATCTACTTTGAAGAATCTAAAAATCTAATATGTTTGATTTGTTTAGCACCTTTTTGGTTACTACATGATGCCATATCTGTTATTTCATAGTTTGGATGTCTTCTATTATTCTACAATGTAGAAAATAGCTCAAAGAAAGAAAAACCGTTGAATGAGTAGGTGTGTCCAAGCTTTTGACTGGTACTGTAGTGGGTATTATAAACATGGACCGGATCCAATATTCCTTTGATAAATTGATGATTTGTGATCTCATTTCATATGACCTAATCTGATATAAATCAGTTCGTATAAAAGGAACATTGGGAGAGGCGCGTCTCACCATTCGGGACTTGACTCGTTTGGGCAGCTCCTCGTCTAGACTGTAGACCTCTTCCCTCTTGGCAGACAGCGACGACCCGTCCTCAAACTCCATCTGAGTCAGCACACAAAACAATGATGACGTCGCGCAACAATTTCATATTTAAGTGCATGTAAAATATGGGAATATGTGAAAAGAGTAGCAAGAATAAGCTAAATGTTTACATTAAAGAAGAAAACAACCCTGTTTCTGGAGAGCTACCCTCCTTGAGGTTTCCGCTCCAACCCCAATTGTAACTAACCTGATTCAGCTTATCAACCAGCCAATTATTAGAATCAGGTGCGCTAGATTAGGGCTGGAGTGAAAACCTACAGGACCGTAACTCTACAGCAACAGGGTTGGAGAGCGCTGCTACAGAGCTTGAAACTGTGGACCACATCTGTGTTTGATGTGTTCTTAGAACACCTGTACTTGCTACCCTTATTACAACCCACGCTTTCCCTGTAAAAGCTCAAACCCCGTAAATCTGATGAACGTGGTTGAGGCGAGGCAAGTTAATGTGGTCCCTATTACCTGGTACATAGGGATGGAGTGCGACGCGACAAACTTGGCCCCGTAAAGCAGGTTGTCGGTCCAGCGCACCTGCACTACGTCGCCCACTGTTGGCGGGCCCAGCTTCACGCAGTCCCGATTCTGAAACCAAACCATAGACAGGGTCATCATATAGGCCATATGGTTAAATACACCAGAGGGGTAACACTAAAAAGCAGGATCAATGAGTCAGCTAGCTAACTGCTGAACAACCAACTATTGATTTTCTGGTTTGTTAAGAAAAGCTAAACATAGATATGCGTTTTAGTTGTTGAGACAATGAGACCATACCCGTTTCAAAAATATATTTCAAAACATTTAAGCAAGATATCTGGCTAACTCATTGATCCTGTTTTGTAGTATACCTGTCTGGACCATTAAAAGCATGTCAATATAGTCAACAGCCCAAATGGATTGATTTGTTTCCACTTTTTAGGATTGGTGAATTTCTATGATAAATACTACCACTGTTTTTGCCATACCACAGTAGCCCACAGCTTGTACTGATAAAAACAGATTGATCTATTGGCACTGCTGCATTAGGGCTCCTCATTGTAATACAATGACATTGAGAAAGGTAGAGTTACAGAAACTGTGTAGCATTTGTTGCCATGGCAACTGCAGCTCATTAAGCACATATATATAGATATATTTTATATTCAATAAAACTTTATGGTCCATTTGTTACAGCGAACGAAAAATGTGTCTTTTGCTCCTTGTCAACACCTCCAGATAGCATTTTATGACGCCAGCAACCAACGATACAGGTGATGCTTCCTCACCTCAATGTCCTCTGGGAAGAGGTTGTCGCTGTAGGAGCCGTCATCGAAGACAACCTCGTAGAAGGTGGCGATGGTCAGCTCCAGCACCTCACACTGGTAGTAGCGACCATTTTTGTGCTTACAGATAACATTCTGGCCTGCCTCTAGCTCTCGCATGGCCGCCTTATTGCGCTAGGAGATAAGAGGACAATAAATCACACACCACTCCAAATAGCACAAAAACTGCTCCCCGGTGGCGATGATGTGGATTAAGGCAACCCCCCCCCGCAGCTTTCTGTTTAATGTGCAGCCCGCTGCACTGACTGACTACATCAGAGCAGCCAAAGGCACAGAGACAACCAGCAGAGCAGAAGTGTTGATCTTCGCTCCAACCGTCACCAATTACAGGAGTATTAGTACAAAAGAAACATAAACCGTCCGGAATATTCAATCGTTCATAGATACAGCTTTTTTATACAGAACACATACACATTGTGATATCTGTATAACGTATGGGATTCTGAAAGTGTTTTCTGTATACTATATTCATATTTATAACCGGACTTACCTTTTGTAATGGCCCGAGGAGATAAAGTTGTACTGAATTGAATATAGTGTTGCGTTACAGCACTGAGCTGAATGAACAGAGGTTTAAACCGATGGCCTATACGACTGTAAACAAACCTTAGAACTCTACCCGAGCTGAGAATGAATGACAGGCTAACACACACACACACACACACACACAACGATAAAAACTGGAGACCAGGTGCGTGTATGCCACCGATTGTATCTGAAACTTTTTTGGACTCACTCATGCAATGCTCGCAACAACACTTCACATAAGGTGGCTGACATAAAATAAGAATATAAACACAGGTTCCAAGAATCACAGAATTCTTTCTTCATCATGTCAAAGTGACTGTACCTGCTTGCAGGCATTCTAGGTCTCACTGTAAGGGATAGGACATCATACTGCAGGTATTGTCTGCTGTGCAAACAACAGTGTCTTCAGAGAGTATTCATACCCCTTGACTTATTCCACATTTTGTAGTGTTACAGCCTGAATTCAAAATTGTTTTTTTTTCCCTCGCCCATCTACACACACACACACAATACCCCATAACGACTAAGTCAAGTCGACCATGTCAACCATGTTTTTCAAAAAGTTTTCACATTTATTGAAAATGAAATACAGAAATACTTCATTTACATACATATTCACGCCCTAGAGTCACAGATGTTAGAATCACTTTTGGCATTGATTAAAGCTGTGAGTCTTTTTGGGTATGTCTTTAATAAGCGTTTCGCACACCTGGAGAGCAGAATGTTTGCATTTTTCTTTTTACAATTCTTCAAGCTCTGTCAAGTTGGTTGCTGATCATTGCTAGACAGCCATTTTCAAGTCTTACAATAGATTTTCAAGCTGAATTAAGCCAACATTCAGTGTGGTCTTGGTAAGCAACTCCAGTGTATATTTGGCATTGTCTTTTAGATTATTGTCCTGCTGAAAAGTGAATTTGTCTGCCAGTGTGTTGGAAAGCAGACTGAACCAGGTTTTCACTCTCTGATTTTGCCTGTGCTTAGCTATATTAATTTATTTTTATCAGCTCAAAAGACATAGTCCTTGCCAATGACAAGCATACCAATAACATGATGCAGCCACCATCATGCTTGAAAATATGAAGTGGTAATTGGATTTTCCCCTAACATAACGATTTAGTAACTTTCTGTAAACAAGTTGCATGTTTTGGAATATTTGTATTCCGTACTGGCTTCCTTCTTTTCACTCTGTCATTTAGGTTATTATTGTGGATTAACTACAATGTTGTTGACCTATCCTCAGTTTTCTCCTATCACAGTTATTAAACTAAATGTTTGAAAGTCACCATTGGCCTCATGGTGAAAACGCTGAGAGGTTTCCTTCCTCTCCGGCAACTGAGTTGGGAAGAACACCAGCGACTGGGTGTATTGATATACCATACAAAGTGTAATTAATACATTTACCATGCTCAAATGGACATTCAATGTCTGCTTTATTTTTACCCATCAACCAATAGGTGCCCTTCTTTGCGAGGCATTGGAAAACCTCCCTGGCCTTTATGGTTGAATCTGTACTTACAGATAACTGTAGTCCATGCAACCTATTATGTGACTTAAGCAAAGTTGGACTCCTGAACTTATTTAGGCTTGCAATAACAAAGGAGTTGAACACTTATTGACTCTAAAAATGTCTAAATAAATCATTCCACTGACATTATGGGGTATTGTGTGTGAGAAATCCTCAATTTAATATTCAGGCTGTAACAAAATGTGGAAAAAGCCAAAGGGTAGGAGGAATACCTTCTGAAGGTACTTGATTGTTGCCATTTTCTATTGCCTCCACAAACTCAATATACAGAGGTAAACCTGTGTGTAGGAATAATTGCTGATTATATATTATACACACATACACACACACACTGCTCAAAAATAACACATCCTAGATCTGAATGAATGAAATATTCAAAATTAAAGTGGAAAACCACACTACAGGCTGATCCAACTTTGATGTAATGTCCTTAAAACAAGTCAAAATGAGGCTCCTTACAACGCCTGGGCATGCTCCCGATGAGGTGCCGGATGGTCTACTGAGGGATCTCCTCCCAGAACTGGACTAAAGCATCCGCCAACTCCCGGACAGTCTGTGGTGCCTCGTGGCGTTGGTGGATGGAGAAAGACATGATGTCCCAGATGTGCTCAATTGGATTCAGGTCTGGGGAACGGGCGGGCCAGTCCATAGCATCAATGCCTTCCTCTTGCAGGAACTGCTGACACACTCCAGTCACGAGGTCTAGCATTATCTTGCATTAGGAGGAACCCAGGGCCAACCGCACCAGCATATGGTCAAGGGGTCTGAGGATCTCATCTCGGTACCGAATGGCAGTCAGGCTACCTCTGGCGAGCACATGGAGGGCTGTGCGGCCCCCCAAAGAAATGCCACCCCACACCATGACTGACCCACCACCAAACCGGTCATGCTGGAGGATGTTGCAGGCAGCAGAACGTTCTCCACGGCGTCTCCAGACTCACTGTCACATGTGCTCAGTGTGAACCTGCTTTCATCTGTGAAGAGCACAGGGTGCCATTGGCAAATTTGCCAATCTTAGTGTTCTCTGGCAAATGCCAAACGTCCTGCACGGTGTTGGGCTGTAAGCACAACCCCCACCTGTGGATGTCGGGCCCTCATACCACCCTCATGGAGTCTGTTTCTGACCGTTTGAGCAGACACAGGCACATTTGTGGCCTGCTGGAGATCATTTTGCAAGGCTCTGGCAGTGCTCCTCCTGCTCCTCCTTGCACAAAGGCGGAGGTAGAGGTCCTGCTGCTGGGTTGTTGCCCTCCTACGGCCTCCTCCACGTCTCCTGATGTACTGGCCTGTCTCCTGGTAGCGCCTCCATGCTCTGGACACTACGCTGACAGACACAGCAAACCTTCTTGCCACAGCTCGCATTGATGTGCCATCCTGGATGAGCTGCACTACCTGAGCCACTTGTGTGGGTTGTAGACTCCGTCTCATTCTACCACTAGAGTGAAAGCACCGCCAGCATTCAAAAGTGACCAAAATATCAGCCAGGAAGCATAGGAACTGAGAAGTGGTCTGTGGTCAACACCTGCAGAACCACTCCTTTTTTGGGGGTGTCTTGCTAATTGCCTATAATTTCCACCTGTTGTCTATTCCATTTGCACAACAGCATGTGAAATTTATTGTCAATCAGTGTTGCTTCCTAAGTGGACAGTTTGATTTCAAGTGATTGACTTGGAGTTACATTGTGTTGTTTAAGTGTTCCCTTTTTTTGAGCAATGTATATATATATTTTTTTTGTTGAAATGCCCCAAAAGTGTATCATCATGTTTGCACTACATGAACCCCTCCCCTGTAATAGCTACCTCCGGCAGGACAGGTGACTTGTGCCTGTAGCAGGTGACGTGGACGATGAAGGGCCAGTCGTCAGGCTGCATGAGCTGGCCAGCAGCCTGGGCGCAGGTGGGGTGGACGGCGGTGGTGCAGCGGCCATGGGAACACTGCACACAACAGCCCACGTCCCTCTTCACCCGGCGCTTACAGTAGAAACACTTCTGCGGGGGGGGGGGGGGGGGGGGAATCAGCAGGAGTTGGAAAAGGAGAAGGGAAAAAACAAACAGAGGGGAGGTGGAAGGAGACATGGGCATTGAGAAGATTACAATGTCTCCTTTCTCACTGTTTCAAACTCCCAGGTGCCACATTTTCTGTCATTCCCAGTCCAGTTAGAAAATTGCCTTTTCTCATCTGGGCAAAAGCCTGTCGTCTGCGAGCCGATAAGTGGTCAAAGAGATGTCAGTTAGTTAGTAGGCAAACGGAAGAGTGTCCTCCCCGCCTTGATTGCAATCTTTCATAGAAGATACTCTTGTTTATCCTACACCGGAGTCCTCCGCAGAAGAGTTGAAATCTGCCACGTTTAAAAACATTTTATCTATAAAAATGTCCTGCACAACTAAATTTGTTTTTAGCACTTTGCACATTTATTTGGGACCCCACCCATGTAAACCTAATTTGCTCAACGATGTGCGAGTGGAGAAGGAGAGTAATTTCATACAAGCATACTTTCAATCAAGTTCCCTCTCCTCGCCGGCTCTCTTCAATTACCATTAACCTTTTTCAAAAAGGAGGCGAGAGAGGACGCACTGTAGACTAACATGGACAATCAAAGGAACCATACAGAAGGGATTCAGGACCAGAGTGAGAAGTGAAAGCCATGAAAAAGAGACTTAATAGCAACATGGCAGAAGTATGATTTTAGTATGAAAAATGTAAGTTTGTGGTACATCCTTAAAAACATAGGTGCTGGGCTAATGAAGAATACTGAAGAAACAACAAAAAACAGAAAGAACCGAGTGTACTACGCTCATAATAAGGAAAACAAGTAGTCCTAAACTCACAACATACAGTCTATAGGGAACTTGAATTCAGTATCTCTCAACAGTTGAAAAAAAACTGTGTCAAATGACTCAACACCGAAACTGCAATGACAGGAAGTTGATACACATCAGTCACGTAGAAGTAACCTTGACCATGTTTGGGCCCTGTTGTAGTCTTGACTGTCTGTGGTGGAATAGTAGCTCACCAGTTGGAACCTGGCCAGAGGGATGTAGCTGAGGTCCACGGGATTGCGGTGGGCGATGTTCACGAACCGCGCCTCCAGGACCGCGAGCGCACACAGCACGTGCACCCACCTGTGTCACAGGAAACAGGACAGCACATCAAACACAGAGTATGTGTGTGACAGCAGGGGAGAGTATCCACTGAGGAATTTTACTGGGCCTTCATTCCACCACTCAAGGAAACGACAACGTAGAAACGTTATTAATAACTATCAGTATGGCTCGGCTATATTAAAACATATTTATTTGTATAAATACAAAAACGTTTGCGTCACATGTAGTCTGGACAAAAATGGTTTCATATTAGATCTTGTATATAGGACATTGCCCTCATGCTAAGCTACAGGACTGTTTTGCTAGCACAGACTGGAATATATTCCGGGATTCTTCCGATGGCATTGAGAGTACACCAAATCAGTCACTGGCTTTATCAATAAGTGCATCGATGACGTTGTCCCCACAGTGACTGTACGTACATACCCCAACCAGAAGCCATGGATTACAGATAACATCCGCACTGAGATAAAGGGTAGAGCTGCCGGTTTCAAGGAGCGGGACTCTAACCCAGAAGCTTATAAGAAATCCCGTGGCAGGGCTTGCAAACTATTACTGACTACAAAGGGAAGTACAGCCGAGAGCTGCCCAGTAACACGAGCCTACCAGGCGAGCTAAATTACTTCTATGCTTGCTTCGAGGCAAGTAACACTGAAATGAGAGCATCAGCTGCTCCGGATGACTGTGTGATCACGCTCTCCGCAGTCGATGTGAGTAAGACCTTTAGACAAGTCAACATTCACAAAGCTGTAGGGCCAGACGGATTACCAGGACGTGTACTCCAAGCATGCGCTGACCAACTGGCAAGTGTCTTCACTGACATTTTTAATCTCTCCCTGTCTGAGTCTGTAATAATAACATATTTCAAGCAGACCACCATAGTCCCTGTGACCAAGAACACTAAGGTAACCTGCCTAAATGACAACCGACCCAGAAACCCTAGAACCACTTCAATTTGCATACTGCCCCAACAGATCCACAGATGATGCAATCTCTATTACACGGCCCTTTCCCACCTGGACAATAGGAACACCTATGTGAGAATGCTATTCATTGACTAGAGCTCAAGGTTCAACACCATAGTGCCCTTAAAGCTCACCACAAAGCTAAGGACCCTGGGACTAAACACCTCCCTCTGCAACTGGATCCTGGATTTCCTGACAGGCCACCCCAGGTGGTAAGGGTAGGTAAAAACATCCGCCACACTGATCCTCAACCTGGTGCCCCTCAAGGGTGCATGCTCAGTCCCCTCCTGTACTCCCTGTTCACTCATGACTGCACGGCCAGGCTCGACTCCAACACCATCATTAAGTTTGCCGATGACACAACAGTGGTAGGCCTGATCACCAACAATGACGAGAGAGCCTATAGGGAGGTCAGAGACCTGACAGTGTGGTGCCAGGACAACAACTCTCCCTCAACGTGACTAAGACTAAGGAGATGATTGTGGACTACCGGAAAAGGAGGACTGAGCACGCCCCCATTCTCATCGCCAGGGCTGTAGTGGAGCAGTTTGAGAGTTTCAAGTGCCTTGGCGTCCACATCACCAACAAACTAACATGGTCCAAGCACACCAAGACAGTCGTGAAGAGGGCACGACAAAACCTATTCCCCCTCAGGAGACTGAAAAGATTTGGCATGGGTTCTCAGATCCTCAAAAGGTTCTACAGCTGCACCATCAAGAACATCCTGACGGGTTGCATCACTGCCTGGTATGGCAACTGCTCGGCCTCCGACCGCAAGACACTACAGAGGGTAGTGCATACGGCCAGTACATCACCGGGACCAAGCTTCCAACCTTCCAGGACCTCTATACCAGGCGGTGTCAGAGGAAGGCCCTACAAATTGTCAAAGACTCCAGCCACCCTAGTCATACACTTCTCTCTGCTACCGCAAGGCAAGCAGTACCGGAGCATCAAGTCTAGGTCCAAGAGAAATCTAAACAGCTTCTACCCCCAAGACATTAGACTCCTGAACATCTAATCAAATGGCTACCCAGACTATTTGCATTGCCACCCCCCCTTTTACACTGCTGCTTCTCTCAGTTATTAACTATGCATATTCACATTAATAACTCTATCTAGACTACCGTTCAAAGATTTGGGGTCACTTAGAAATGTCCTTGTTTTTGAAAGAAAAGCACATTTGTTGTCCATTAAAATAACATCAAATTGATCAGAAATACAGTGTACACATTGTTAATGACTACTGTAGCTGGAAACAGTCGAGTTTTTAGGCCTATTATCAGCAACCATCACTCCTGTGTTCCAATGGCACATTGTGTTAGCTAATCCAAGTTTATCGTTTGAAAAGGCTAATCGATCATTAGAAAACCATTTTTCAAACTGTCGTACTGATTTAAAGAAGCAATAAAATAAAATAAAAACTGGCCTTCTTTAGACTAGTTGACCAGACACTTGACTAGACAGAGGAGAAAGCTAGCTTGGTCTGCAGGCATTTTCTGCCTTTTACCTTTACTGAGATTGACTGATGTGTCCTAGCTGCAGCGGGTAGAGTAAAGTGAGACCACTGGCTGTAGACTAGAGTGGTTGTAGTGTTGTGTTTAACTACATGCATTTAGCCTGGATGCCTTCCATTAAAAAAAAAAATCGGTAGCGCCTCAAATCGCTGCACTACTCACTTGTCGTTGTTGGCTCTCTGTAGAGCTCCCCCTCGCAGTGAGCACAGGCAGCAGTCCTGAGGGAGAGAAAGACACACAGATGACTGACCTAGTGTTAAACATCACATTTTGGTTACACATGATTTTATAGCCCGTTGCTTAGTATTTACAGTACATAGAAAAATGGCATATGTAATGTAATTACAAAGTAATTCGCCTGATAATCGTCCGGGTTAGGGTTTGGCCGGGGTAGGCCGTCATTGTAAATAATCATTTGTTCTTAACTGACTTGCCTAGTTAAATAAAAACAATTATCACCTGTGTTTATTTGGGATTCATTCACTTTTTATGGCTGCAGGGGCAGTATTGAGTAGCTTGGATGAAAAGGTGCCCATTGTAAACAGCCAGCTCCTCAGTCTCAGTTGCTAATATATGCATATTATTATTAGTATTGGATAGAAAACACTAAAGTTTCCAAAACTGTCAAAATATTGTCTGTGAGTAAAACAGAACTGATATTGCAGGCAAAACCCTGAGGAAAATCAAAGCAGGAAGTGGCTTCTATTTTGAAAACTCCATGTTCCATAGCCTCCCTTTGATCCATTTAAAGGGATATGAACCAGATTCATTTTCCTATCGCTTCCTCAAGGTGTCAACCGTCTTCAGACATAGTTTCAGGCTTTTATTTTGAAAAATGAGCAAGAACGATAACATCGGGTCAAGTGGTCACATGAGTTTTGCTTGCGCAACAGAGTTTGGATAGGTATTGCTTTTCCCTCTCCTACTGTGAAAGACATTTGTGGTTGATATATTATCGATTATATATTTTAAAAACAACCTGAGGATTGATTATAAAAAAACGTTTGACACGTTTCTGTGGACAAAATGGAAACTATTTGGAATTTTCGTCTGCATTGTCGTGACAGCTCTTTCCTGTGGATTTCTGAACATAACAAACAAACGGAGGTATTTTGGATCTAAAAATAATCTTTATGGAACAAAAGGAACATTTGTTGTGTAACTGGGAGTCTTGGGAGTGAAAACATCCAAAGAACAAAGGTAAACGATTAATTTGATTGCTTTTCTGATTTTCATGACCGAGCTACCTGATCCTAAGTGTACTTAATGTTTTATCGTGCGATCGATAAACTTAAACGCTTGGATTGCTTTCGCTGTAAAGCATAATTTCAAAATCTGACACGACAGGTGGATTAACAAAAGGCTAAGCTGTGTTTTCCTGAATATAAATATTTATAGTAATATTAATTGTATGTAGCGCTATGCTATTCAGCGGTTGTTGATGACACTTATCCCGATTTCAGGATTGCAGCCATAAGTTAAAACATCCCCATTTCATGCAACGTGGTGCCAGTCAGTTACTTACCAACTTAAATTCCTTCAAGTCATTACCAGAATGTACTCTTTAATTTAAAACAATAAAAAAAAAATATATAATTTCATTTCTCCACGTTGTCTATGGCAATACCCTTTTGCAAACAAAGCTGGCCAGAGTACTGCAACTTAAGGTCCTTGCTGTGATGCCTGGCGGTGGTGACTTTTATGGACCTAGGAAGCTAACTCTTGGGTTGCCAGAGACAAGTACTAAGTGAGACCATTTGTGCAGGTTTCAGATTGCCTAACCTGCAGTCAGGACTGCGCAAAATTTTTATTTTATTCTATTTATTTCACCTTTATTTAACCAGGTAGGCTAGCTGAGAATAACTTCTCATTTGCAACTGCGACCTGGCCAAGATAAAGCATAGCAGTGTGAGCAGACAACACAGACCTATGAAATCACCTTGCATTCCAACTAATTACTCATGTGAATACGATCAGCGATTCTGCTTAAATACATTGGGTACACAGAGACAAAAGCCAGAATGTAAATCACTTCTCCCCTTTGAAATAAAACACTGCCCTCTAGCGGTTAAACTTGGTTGTAACAAGTTGGGACTTCATCCAAAATGGACATATTTCACAGCTTGACAAGTACTTGTATTCTGAGGCAGAAATACGTTTCACTAAATAGTCCAATAATCAAGAACCATAGGAATTGAACTATCCAATATGGGGTCAGCAAATTTAATGAGGTTAAATCCAGGGTTCTCCCTAAATAATGTAGGAAGGGCGCTGCGCCACCCTGTGGACTGGCTGCCACACTATGTAATACGACTCCTGGGGAGAACCCTGAAATCCGATTTGGCCTGCTCTACCCAAAACAAGGAATGATGTAGCAGCTTGTTATTATGTTGTGCATTTCAACTCTGGCGCCTGTTTTCACATCTAATCCCAGGGTGAAACTGAGTGACGTGCCAAATATCAGAACCTTATTCAGAAATTTGTGAAAGGGCTACAGACCTAACACTCTTTTCTTAAAAGTGTTAGTGGGGCTAGTGATATGGCTTCAGGTGTACTTGATTGCAGTACTACTGACCTCAGTTAAAGCGTTGGCTTCACAGCGTGCACACATCCACTCATCTGACACTTGGTCTGCAGAAACTCCATAGCAACCTGTGGGGGCCAGGAAAAACATTTAGAGGCCACTTTCCTATTTAAAGAGGTGTCTTTTCACATAATTTATTAGTATGGTAAATCCATTGACGAAAGTGCAAATTATTGTTTAATATTTATGTCGATTTTGGAACGCTTTTTTGTAATTGTAAATTCTGAACTATGTAATTAACTGGATTTTCCCCGAGGGCATATCATTGATTACAGCAAACATATTGAACACGTGCACTGTCCTCTAAACTAGGGCATGCCGTTTGGGTCTTTGCATGGCAAAAAATATACACGTTAAACAACAGTATTTGACGAGTCAAATAAGCTTGTTGACCAATCAGGACCTGAATATAACTTTAAAGTGGTCACATTATGTTTTTTACGTAGTTATTACACAATCACTCGTATTTCATATGTCACTGCAATTCACCGATATGTAAGCTATGATGCTGGTAAAGTTGTGTCTAGCACACCTGTCGCTGCCACACGAGCGCAGACAAACTTCCTCAAGCTCTGGGACTGCGGTCATAAAAAAGCTAGCTAGCTGATGGATGCAAACCATGTTTTCCCCCCAAAACATAGCAGAACGACAATCTGTTTTCAGTAGCTATAGTTCTCCTGCTAGGTGTCATCTAAAATACCCACCCCCCAAATTATTATAATTTTTTTTTAAACAGGCTTGCATATGCAAATTCAGCACACACAACATTCTACAATAGAACGTTACTGACGTGTCAAATTAAAAGCTTAATTGACGTAGGTGTTACTTAACATTTATATTTTTTGACACACAAAGACCCAAACAGCGTCCAATACTAAACAATGGTGTTAAACGGACTGCAGGCATGAATTAACTGGGATTCAGCAAGAGCAAATCATTCGTTATCAATGGAAAACTGTGCTAAGAACCCGGTGTAAATGAAATAGAATTCATTGAAAGCGTAGCCTACAACACTACAATCAATTACTAATGAAATAAATGCTCAATCTAACAGGCTATAAAACATGGCGATGGTGAATGAAGCTGTACTCACTGGCGTGAACACGGACACAGCACTGGGAGCAGCTGACCAGGAGGCTGGTACCGTCCTCCTCCAGGTGAGGGGTGGAAAGTTGGCCCTCGCCGCTGTTGCTGCTGTTGTTGGTCTTGTCATTGGTGGTGCTGAAACACATCTCCGGGATCAGGGGCTTGGACCTCTGTCTGCCCCCTCGCCGGCCTTTTAGAGTGTAGCTGGGGTTGCCGCTAGACTCCGACTGTCGGGGAGGAGGGAAAAGGGACCCGTATTAGTAGGGTTAAATAGTAATTTATATGATTGTTATTATGCTGACAGGTATAAAACATTTTTTGGACCTTATTATTATGTTTTGCGTTATCAGTCAAATAAAAACATTGTTTTGGGTGCCTATGAACAACAGCTGAACTGTAGTTCAAGCAAGACAATGGAGTTCTTACCTGGTCATATGTGTGGAAAAGCAGGCAGATGGAGCAGTAGGGGGCCTGCAGACCCATGAGTTGGTTGTATTCCCTCTCCGCCTGGGGGTTGTAGGGTCTACTCTGCCAGAGCTGGGCAAGGGGCTTGGCCCACTCCTCCGTCTCCTCCGGTTCATCCTCCATATTCACATACAGCTCATCTGTAGGAGAGAATAATAGGGAGAGAGAAAGAAACAGCATGAGAGAAATGAACGAGGGTGGTTAAGTGAAAGGAGAAACAAAGAGTAGGGCTCTGATCGAACACTCTGAATATGTACAGAACTTGCGTTGAAATCAGGGCTTGAGATTAGTTTGTTTTTTTGCCACTTATCCTTCCGACAAGTAGAACTGATTTTTTACTTGCCCAAAAGCTCAAGTCACATAGAAAAAATGGTCTGTAACCATTCTGTGCATGACACAAGCAATTTTTCCAACAATTGTTTACAGACAGATTATTTCACTGTATCACAATTCCAGTGGGTCAGAAGTTTACATACACTAAGTTGACTGTAATTGATGTAATGGTTTTAGAAGCTAGGCTAATTGACATCATTTGAGTCAATTGGAGGTGTACCTGTGGATGTATTTCAAGGCCTACCTTCAAACACAGTGCCTCTTTGCTTGACATCATGGGAAAATCAAAAGAAATCAGCCAAGACCTCAGAAAAAAGAAATTGTAGACCTCCACAAGTCTGGTTCATCCTTGGGAGCAATTTTCAAATGCCTAAAAAGGTACCACATTCATCAGTACAAAGAATAGTATGCAATTATAAACACCATGGGACCACGCAGCCGTCATACCGCTCAGGAAGGAGACGCGTTCTGTCTCCTAGAGATGAACGAACTTTGATGTGAAAAGTGCAAATCAATCCCAGAACAACAGCAAAGGACCTTGTGAAGATGCTAGAGGGCACCGGTACAAAAGTATCTATATCCACAGTAAAACGAGTCCTATATCGACATAACCTGAAAGGCCGCTCAGCAAGGAAGGAGCCACTGCTCCAAAACTGCCATAAAAAAGCCAGACTACGGTTTGCAACTACAACATGGGGACAAAGATCGTACATTTTGGAGAAATGTCCTCTGGTCTGACGTAACAAAAATAGAACTGTTTGGCCATAATGGCCATTGTTATGTTTGGAGGAAAAAGGGGGAGGCTTGCAAGCCGAAGGTCACCATCCCAAACGTAAAGTACGGGGGTGGCAGCATCATGTTGTGGGGGTGCTTTGCTGCAGGAGGGACTGGTGCACTTCCCAAAATAGAAGGCTTCATGAGGGAGGAAAATTATGTGGATATATTGAAGCATCATCTCAAGACATCAGTCAGGAAGTTAAAGCTTGGTCGCAAACGGGTCTTCCAATGACAATGACTCCAAGCATAGTTCCAAAGTTGTGTCAAAATGGCTTAAGGACAACAAAGTCAAGGTATTGGAGTGGCCATCACAAAGCCCTGACCTCAATTCTATAGAAAATGTGTGTGCAGAACTGAAAAAGCGTGTGCGAGCAAAGAGGCCTACAAACCTGACTCAGTTAAACCAGCTCTGTCAGGAGAAATGGGCCAATATTCTCCCAACTTATTGTAGGAAGCTTGTGGAAGGCTACCCGAAACGTTTGACCCAAGATAAACAATTGAAAGGCAATGCTACCAAATACTAATTGAGTGCATGTAAACTTCTGACCCACTGGGAATGTGATGAAAGAAATAAAAGCTGAAATAAATCACCTAACTGACCTAAGACGGGTTATTTTTACTAGGATTAAATGTCAGGAATTGTGAAAAACTGAGTTTAAATGCATTTGGCTAAGGTGTATGTAAACTTCCGACTTCAACTGTACGTTTATGGTTAAATAGTTTCAAAATGCTGACTGCCTCCGCTCAGATTCAAGGTAGATGATGTGCGGTGCGCAGCAGGCACCGTCCTTCACTCTCCGGTCTTGTAACCATTAAATCTGAATGAACCGTGCCTCAAGTACAGCGCATTCGGAATGTACTCAGACCCCTTGACCTTTTCCAAAATATGAGAGGAAAAAAACTATTTAATACATTTTAGAATAAGGCTGTAACGTAACAAAATGTGGAAAAAATGAATAGGTCTGAATACTTTCCGAAAACACCATGTCAACAGAATCAAGCCTTTGGATAATGTTAAGTATCCTTCATTATATTTGTCAAACATGAGATGTTTAGCCTATATTTCTGTAATTAAAAGCCTCTTTAAAGTTTGGCTACATTTTCTGGCACCTCATGTCAGCATCGGTTTCGACATGAGGCTGTAGCCAATATGGATCACCTACACTTTGACATGTAGGATTTTGTATTAAAAATAGATTTGAATATTATTTAAATGTTGGCCTCACTGATCCAATTCTGATCGGAGTAATTGTTATGTGTGCATTTAAAAAAAAACTTCATCTATAGTCTTGTCCGACAATTTATTTTACTTGTCCCCGAGTTAATATCGAGCCCTGCAAATGGTTGCTTGTTGTAAAAGTCCATGACGGCAACACATCCAGGTACTCACCGTCATCACTAGAGCTTTCCCTGGGCCTGAGCAGTGGGTGCTGTTTGGGCAGCTTGCGGAGGAGAGGATGCAGTTTGCTCTTCATGCTCTTGCATTCCGTCCGCTTACTCTGACTGGAATCCGTCTCCTTACTTGAACTTGAGTCCGTCTGCTTACTTGGACTTAAGTTTGTCAGCTTACTTGGACGTAAGATCGTCGGCTTACTTGGACGTACGTTTGTCTGCTTCATTAAAGTTACCTCCGCCTGCACAGGGGAAAGACATTGCTGTGGAAAGAGAGGGGAAGAGGATGAGTAGCCATCAGCTGGCTCGTGTCGATCCACATCTAATTACATTTTCTGCTGTATGGCAAGTGTGGAAACATCCATGTCACATTTTCATTTTTAACATATTCACCTCTTAAAATCACTCAACTATCATCACAAACTACACTACTAACTTATAACCAAACAGTAATAAACTTCAAAAAAGATAACGCCATGAAAGAGGGCAAACAAACCTTCCGCCTGTCCCTTCGGACCTCCGCCTCGACCCTCTTGGCTGCCCTGGTGTGTGCTTGGGTCTGGACAGGCTCTGGACTGCTAGGGGACCTGGCTTCGGACCTCTCCTCCCAAGCCTGGGCCTCGCCAGGATGCTGCCGCCACTTACCGAGACCTTGGGTCTGGGCTTTGGTTTCAACCGGTTCTCCCTTACAGGGAATCTGTGCGTCGGCCTGGTTCTGCTCTCCTTTGGTAGATGGGACGTGGGACTCCTGCTGCTCGGCCTTGACTTGGGCCTGGGGCTTGGCCTTGAGTTGGAGGTGGGGTTGGAGGTGCCGTGGCAGGTGCTCCCTGGCGTAACTGTGCACATGGAGGTGGGTGTGGTGAATCTGCTGCTGGTTCTCACGGGCGTAGCTGTGGCCCTGCAGGGCCTCCTTAGGACTCTGGGTCTTATGAAAGAGAAGGCTGGCCACCCCTAGCTTTCTAATAGTCTGGGTGGAGGGGCCGGTCCTGGCTGGAGGAGCCACTACTGGAAGGTGCCTGTTTCTGTGCGACTGGGGTTGAGCCAAAATGGCCGTTGCATGATTGCTGATGGAGGGTATTGTGACTTTTTGCGGAGTAGTGCTTCTGCTGCGGTTGCCCTGCATTGGGTCCATCTTTACATTAGGGAGGTCCATCAAGGTGACTGAAATACAAACATGTATAAGGAGAAGCAATGGGGATAGCATTTCCAAGTATCAGAGTCCCATTGAGAATCACTGATCTATTTACTACAATAATCTTATTTTTCACTTAATTTTTTTATAACAAACAAAAACCATTGATTTCAAAGTTTAACAAACCATAGAATTCTATGCACAAGGACTAGTTTTAACAGTCTCAGTGAAATTCCGCTACAGGAGAATTGCCCTAATACAAACATAAAAGATTCAAACAATTTGTCATTTGGTGGTGGGATTTGAACACAAGCCTTCAGAGGCGCTGACGTGATACATTAGTCAAATCAGAGGTAACATGAAAAGTATCATACCATGCGTCATCTGTGTGGAGTTTTAAATTGTGAAATTGATGAGGTCAGTGAGGTTACCTGTATCTTTGCACTCCTCTGCTCCTGTGCCCTGAGTGGTGAGCCCAAGTCTGGCTTTCTTTCCATATTCCTCTTCCTCATCTTTAGGGACCACCTCGTCAGGTACATCGAGACACACTCTGTGCCTCTTGGTCCCTATCCTCTGTGTGGGGCTGATGGGCAACAAAACATTAAAAAGTTCATTAGTTTTTCATGTCAAGCATTTTAGAATGGGAATTTAAATCCATATACCGTAAAACAAAAAAAACTCAAATCTGCTCAACTAACATAAAAATGAACAGATCTCTTCTGACCTCTTTCTCTCCCCCTCCGTGTTGAGCTCCTCCACACAGGGCTCATGGGAAGGACTGCATCTCCCCTCCTCCTCCCCCAGGAACTCCTTGGCCTCTGGGGTGGGTCGTGAGTGGTCAATGGACCCCGTGTCCCGACCAGCCAGCCACTGCTCGTAGCGTTCCGGCTGGTACTTCTTCACAAACAGGTCCATGGAGATCTTCACCATGTCCTTCCTGCATGAACACTGGAGGCAAGAGGAAGGAACTATAAGTGCTAGGGAAGTAATCATGCCCCCAAAGAATCAAGGTTAAAAAAAAAACACAAAAGTAAAACTAGTCAGTCTGATAGAGCTTTATCAGACAGTATTGATAAAAGGACTGTCTTTTCCCAGTTTCTCATCTAATATAACAATGTTACTACTGTAGCAGTCCTTGATAATGACATTAATGTACATTAGGGCAAACAAGTATTTAGTCAGCCACCAATTGTGCAAGTTCCCCCACTTAAAAGGATGAGGCCTGTAATTTTCATCATAGGTACACTTCAACTATGACAGACAAAATGAGAAAAAAAATTATCCAGAAAATCACATTGTAGGATTTTTAATCAAATCAAAGGATTTTTTATGAATTTATTTGCAAATTATGGTGGAAAATTAAGTATTTGGTCAATAACAAAAGTTTATCAATACTTTGTTATATACCCTTTGTTGGCAATGACAGAGGTCAAACGTTTTCTGTAAGTCTTCACAAGGTTTTCACACACTGTTGCTGGTATTTTGTCCCATTCCTCCATGCAGATCTCCTCTAGAGCAGTGATGTTTTGGGGCTGGGCAACACGGACTTTCAACTCCCTCCAAAGATGTTCTATGGGGTTGAGATCTGGAGACTGGCCAGGCCCCTCCAGGACCTTGCAATGCTTCTTACGAAGCCACTCCTTCGTTGCCCGGGCGGTGTGTTTGGGATCATTGTCATGCTGAAAGACCCAGCCACGTTTAATCATCTTTTCACTCAAAATCTCACGATACATGGCCCCATTCATTCTTTCCTTTACACGGATCAGTCGTCCTGGTCCCTTTGCAGAAAAACAGCCCCAAAGCATGATGTTTCCACCCCCATGCTTCACAGTAGGTATGGTGTTCTTTGGATGCAACTCAGCATTCTTTGTCCTCCAAACACGACGAGTTGAGTTTTTACAAAAAAGTTATATTTTGGTTTCATCTGACCATATGACATTCTCCCAATCTTCTTCTGGATCATCCAAATGCTCTCTAGCAAACTTCAGACGGGCCTGGACATGTACTGGCTTAAGCAGGGGGACACGTCTGGCACTGCAGGATTTGAGTCCCTGGTGGCGTAGTGTGTTACTGATGGTAGGCTTTGTTACTTTGGTCCCAGCTCTCTGCAGGTCATTCACTAGGTCCCCCCGTGTGGTTCTGGGATTTTTGCTCACCGTTCTTGTGATCATTTTTACCCCACGGGGTGAGATCTTGCATGGAGCCCCAGATCGAGGGAGATTATCAGTGGTCTTGTATGTCTTCCATTTCCTAATAATTGCTCCCACAGTTGATTTCTTCAAACCAAGCTGCTTACCTATTGCAGATTCAGTCTTCCCAGCATGGTGCAGGTGTACAATTTTGTTTCTGGTGACCTTTGACAGCTCTTTGGTCTTGGCCATAGTGGAGTTTGGAGTGTGACTGTTTGAGGTTGTGGACAGGTGTCTTTTATACTGATAACAAGTTCAAACAGGTGCCATTAATACAGGTAACGAGTGGAGGACAGAGGAGCCTCTTACAGGTCTGAGAGCCAGAAATATTGCTTGTTTGTAGGTGACCAAATACTTATTTTCCACCATAATTTGCAAATAAATTCATTAAAAATCCTACAATGTGATTTTCTGGCATAGTTGAAGTGTACCTATGATGAAAATTACAGGCCTCTCTCATCTTTTTAAGTGGGAGAAATTGCACAATTAGTGGCTGACTAAATACTTTTCCCCCCCACTGTACATGGTTGTTTAAAAGTCCTACATGTAGAATCTCAAAATGTCTCCCCTATGTGGAAGGTAGGGGATTGCAACAGCACTAGGCTGCATTCCAAACAAATCTCCCCCTCCCCCGCATCCCATTTCCTCGTAACACGTCGGAGACTCATGCTTAAGCCTTTTATTTTTGGTCCACCAGCGTCAAACACCTGTAAAAACTATACTGAGCAAAACATATAAAACCCAACATGTAAAGTGTTTGTCACATTTTTCCTGAGCTGAAATAAAAGATCCCGGAAATGTTCCATATGAACCAAAAAGCAAATGTCTCTCTATTCTGGTGCATATTTTTTTATTTTACATCCCCGTTGAGAATTTATCCTTTGCCAAGATTATCCATATCCACCTGACAGGTGCAGCATGTTAAGAAGCTGGGGGACAATAAAAGACCCCTCTAAAATGTGCAGTTTTGTCACGCAACACAACACCACAGACATCTCAAATTTTTAGGGAGCGTGTCATTGGTATGCTGACTGCAGAGATGTACACCAGAACTGTTGCCAGAAAATTTCTTGAGAGAATTTGGCAGTACGTCCAACCAGACTCACAACCGCAGACCACGTGTAACCACGTCAGCCCAGGACCTCCACATCCGGCTTCTTCACCTGTGGGACCATCTGAGACCAGCCACCCGGACAGCTGATGAAACTCTGGGTTTGCACAACCAAAGAATTTCTGCACAAACTAAGCTACGGAAAACGAACACAATTCTATTTTATTGATGGCAATTTGAATGCACAGAGATATCGTAACGGGATACGGAGGCCCATTGTTATGCCATTCCTCCTCCCCCACCACCTCATGTTTCAGCATGTTAATGCACGTCCCCATGTCACAAAGACCTGTACACAATTCCCGGAAGCTGAAAATGTCCCAGTTCTTCCATTGCCTGCATACTCGTCACCCATTGAGCATGTTTGGGATTCTCTGGATCGACGTGTATGACAAAGTGTTCCAGTTCGAACCAATATCCAACAACTTCGCACAGCAATTGAAGACGAGCGGGACAACATTCCAGAGGCCACAATCAACAGCCTGATCAACTCTACACAAATGAAATGTGACTTGCTGCATGAGGCAAATGGTGGTCACACCAGATTCTGACTGGTTTTCAGATCAAAGCCCCAACTTTTAATTAATTAATTTTTTTAATACTTTTTTTTACATATGTGACTGTATTCCCAGTCACATGAAATTCATAGATTAGGGCCTAATTCATTGATTTCAACTGACTGATTTCCTTGAACTGTGACTTTGAAATTGTTGCATGTGGAGTTTATATTTTTGCTCAGTGTATATTTTTGTTTTGTTATTGATAAGATATTTAACAATGATTCCCTACAGAATTCAGTGCTTGTTTTCTCACATCAATTGAAATTGAGTGAACAGTGTAGAATTTTAGAAACCAGGAAATGACAGAGGGATTTCTACATTGGCTGCTTGCCCTGGTTTCCACTAGATAACACAACCACCCCATTTTGATAAAATGAGCCGGTCTGGCGGGAGAAATCAATAGGCGAATATCACAGCCAATCACACACTGGCAGGTAAGTAATACGGTGAAACACTATCATTCCACTATTACTGCAGATATGAGAAATTTCTGAAATGCCCCAAAATATACAAATCCTATGTATAGCACCTATAAAGGAGGAACACAAAGAAAATGAATCTCTTCCTTACCAGTATGGCTCGCTTTCCATACTCAATCCATCTTTCAGTGGCAAAGTTAGTGGACTCTGCACAGTTATAGCCGTGGTTAAAGCCGGCGTGGTAGCTATAGGGAAACGTCACCATGAATTCACCTGGCTCCTGAGTGATCTGGAAAACAAATAGGAAATATCAATGATATACTAGACTCTGTATAATGCTTTATATATCAGCATAAGAGTTTGACATCACACATTAGGCTAATATTACCTTCTCAAATGGAATGCCATATTTCCTCAATATGGAGGGAGAAATGAGGGTCATCTTGTGCCTCAGGAAGGCTTCGCAATTTTGGTGGCTTCCAGGGAAAAACCCTGCAGGGGAACAACAGAAAACAGTGTGTTGGATTAAAGCTTGTTAAAAATCAGTTGTTTTCTAATATGACGGAGAAGAAAAAAGAAAAAGAAAAAACCAGCATCAAAACGTCACACATTATCATCCCTCTCACCTTGAGCCAAGCGCTCCATTCTTTTCCCATGCTCTGGAGGAACGCAGTACCTGTGAGGGCGTCATAACGTCACCAAATCAGTTATCACACGGACATCACAACAGCTGCCATTTATTTTTACTCGTTGAGTGTTGCTCCGATAACGACAGAGTCCCCAAACCTTACCTACATGACCATCGTCTGTATGTTGATGCTTAATAATGTGGCTCTTACACACACACACAAAACTACCAGGTAAATGTATTATGTGAGTAAGAGTGTAGTTAGTTACCAGGACTTGGGCGCTCCAAAGTGGAGGTAGTTGATACTGTAGAGATCCATGTCTTCGGTGTGCCAGGCAAAGGTGGTCTTCCACATGCCAAAGTACAGGTAGGGCGTGTTCACCCCCTCGATGGTGATGCCACTCTCGTGCTCCACCGTGTCCAGGATGGTGCTCAGTTTGCCGATGTTCCAATCGGTCACATCCTGGAGAGAACGACAGAATAACGTAAATATTGTCGCTGGAGATTCATTGTCATCGCTGCAGTGAAACAAAACCATTGCAACCTTGTGTATTTGTAGTGAATTCAAATTGCGGGTGCAACACATGATTCTGAGAGAAACACTTACAAGTAATCTACACAACCGTCCGTCTACACAACCACAAAACATCTCACTCTCATCAGCCAACATCCTTATAACTAGGAACGATAACAACATGTTAACATTGTAAACACCATAGAACATTAAAAACAACCCAGAGGGGATTCATTATTACTCACGGGGTCATAGAGCGTTCCGTTTACATCAGCCCCGTAGATGGGCGGGTTAAAAGTCACATTCTTCCAGTACTTCCTCTCCAGCTCTTCAAAGTCGGTATAGCGAGGACTGCAGAACCTATGTTGGGGGGGGGGGGGAAATAGGGCCAATCGGCACAGCTGAGTAGACATTTTTAAATGTGTCTGTAAAGCCATAGTTTGGTTTCTTGAGAAACAAGAATGAATCTTTCTAACATAAAGATGATCATACAAACCCCATACTTTCAACCATATTAACTTTTGTAGCTGTATCATTTCCTCAATCATATAGCATGGCCACAGAGTGGCTTTCCTAACCACAGACCGAACATACAGTATAGCTTATTCATACACTAGGTTCAGTATGTTATAAAAATATACGTTACAGATGTTACAGTGTTGGTGCAGTCAGACTCACTTGTCGCTGTTGGCCGTCTTGCGGAACTCTCGGACGGTCATGGGCTTCTTCTGGATGTTGTACTGGGTGAACAGACCTGACTGGCCTGTCACTACCTGCTGGATGGGAGCTGGGATCACCAGGTCATCTATATCGTCATAGGACTTCCTGGGTTTCCAATCCTTCGGTGGCACGATCTGTAAAAACAAGCATTTTGCACCACAAAGTTACAGTTCTGAAAGCAGGTAAAGGTAATGCAAAATAATCGTCACAAGGTAGAAGGAGTTGTGTCGTTGCTTACTTTAGCCAGACCGGCTTTGTGTGCTCCCTGGGACTCCATGTAGGCAATGTAGCGGCTGAAGTTCTGGAACTCCTCAGCGGTGGGGTGAAAGGTCATGATCCCTTTGGAGCCGGGAGCCTGAGGCCCCGAATCGGATGCCATGCTAAATAGAATGGCCCTGCAGATCAGAATTAAACAAGTTTCAAGATCACAAGAATAGCGACAGTTTAACAACAGTAGTCCGGGAGGATGCACGCTATTGATAATGCTAAGGATGTCCGTTGGGGAAGAAGAAAAATCTGTGGTGACTGGGTGGCCAGATGGTGGAAAAACATCTGCGTGATGCTTAATATTGCCAAAATACTGGTTCATGACCAAGTCACAGCCCTTTGTTCGGCTGCTGAGTGTTTACAATGTGTAGGTCAGTTGTAAATAGCTATGTAAACAACAAGTCAGTCGAAGCTGATTTAGTCCTTTGTCTCATGCATGTTCCCATTGAGATCCTATTAAAATAATATGAGGGCTATGTCATAATCCCTCAAAGTCCCAGAATGAGGTCAAAATGGCAGCCATATTGGTCTGGGAGAAATCCAAACCAGTCTAATTGGAATGAATGGCAGTAGAGGCATAATACTGATTTTACTTACGCAGGAAAATAAAAAGGCATGTGATATCAGAAATGGTGTAATAGAATTATTGTCAACCTAAAATATTGTAATATATTTATAAAATATAGTTTGAGTTTTATACCAATTTTCAGTAAAATAACCTCTAAAATATATGTAAACAGACCATTTTTGTTTTCTTGGAAAGCTGTGAGTGCTATTGATACAATATCAGTACTTGCTGTCCTAAATAATATCATCAACTGATTTCAGCCAGTGTATGGCTGTGGATTGACTGCATTGTTTGAATGGAACGTTGGCATATTGTCAGTTAATTTGAAAAAATTATGGAATCATTGCTGTAAAACTGGCTGGCAAGCTAGCTAACAAAAATGTAAATCTTAAAATGCCCACATCCGTGGAAATCCACTTTTGAGAGGTGAAAGACAATGGCCAGAGCTTACCCACAAAGTTGCACAACAATGTAAATCAATAAGTAATCGTCTTAGTCTTAAGTATGATATTTTTGGGCTTGAAGTGACAAAACCGAACTGCCCGCTTCATGCAAATTCGTGCCAATGATGTGAGCTTTCCTAATAAATGACATGTAAATCATTTTTAGTCTGTTTCATTTATGTGCTGGATTTCATTTGAATGGTGCCTCCTGGAAAGATCACAAGTCACAACTGAGCAATAAAATAGATCATCTTTGGCTACAGCAAAGACGGTGGATAAATGAAAATAGTTCACTCAGGCCTTTTACGATTTAAAAAAAAGTCGGTTCCAGTATAATTAACGGGGTGGGTCTCCCATAGACACCAATGCAATAGCAGCTGGGTGTGGCCTACTTAACTTGGCTGCCTGAGCCATGGAACAAATTAAAATAGGGGGTGTAAACTTGTGCGCCCCCACTTATTTTCCCCTGGAAATTAACATAATGTCAAGTTACAGCTTATCTGTATAAAAAAAATTACAACCATTTATTTAAAAAAAATGTTAGAACCCCACTCCCCCCAAAGAAATCTTCACCCACATGGGGCACCAGGCCATGCAAAACTAACTTGCCTATTGCTTCAATAGTTAGGCTATCCATATTACCGGAGCTCATAATATTTATATGGCAGATTCACAGCCATAGAATAAAGCATTGATATATATAGTGCCTTTGGAAGTATTCAGACCCCTTGACTTTTTCCACATTGTTACATTACAGCCTTATTCTAAAATATATATATTTTTCCCATCAGCAATCTACACACAATACCCCATAATGACAAAGCGAAAAGTTGTTAGAAATGTTTGCAAATGTATTAAACAAAAAAACAGAAATAGCTTATTTACATAAATATTCAGCTCAGGTACATCCTATTTCCGTTGATCATCCTTGAGATACTTCTACAACTTGATTGGAGTCCACCTGTGGTAAATTCAATTGATTGGACATGATTTGGAAAGGCACACACAATTGTCTATATAAAAAGGTCCCACAGTTGACAGTGTATGTCAGAGCAAAAACCAAGCCATGGGGTTGAAAGAATTGTCCATAGAGCTCAGAGAAAGGATTGTGTCGAGGCACAGATCTGGGGATGGGTACCAAAACATTTCTGCAGCATTGAAGGTCCTCAAGAACACAGTCTCCTCCATCGTTCTTAAATGGAAGAAGTTTGGAACCACCAAGACTCTTCCAAGAGCTGCCCGCCCGGCTAAACTGAGCAATCGGGGGAGAAGGGCCTTGGTCAGGGACGTGACCAAGAACCCGATGATGGTCACTAAGTGAGCTCTAGAGTTCCTCTGTGGAGATGGGATAACCTTCCAGAAGGACAACCATCTCTGCAGCACTCCACCAATCAGGCCTTTATGGTAGAGTGGCCAGGCGGAAGCCACTCCTCAGTAAAAGGCACGACAGCCCCCTTGAAGTTTGCCAAAAGGCACCTAAAGACTCTCAGACCATGCAAAACAAGATTCTCTGGTCTGGTGAAACCAAGATTGAACTCTTTGGCCTGAATGCCAAGCGTCATGTCTGGAGGAAACCTGGCACCATAACTACGGTGAAGCATGGTGGATGCAGCATCATGCTGTGAGGATGTTACTCAGTGGAAGGGACTGGGAGACTAGTCAGAATCAAGGCAAAGATGAAAGGAGCTAGGTACAGAGGGATCCTTGATGAAAACCTGCTCCAGAGTGCTCAGGACCTCAGACTGGGGCGAAGGTTCACCTTCCAACAGGACAACGACCCTAAGCACACAGCCAAGACACTGCTTCGGGACATGTCTCTGAATGTCCTTGAGTGTCCCAGCCAGAGCCCGGACTTGAACCCGATCTAACATCTCTGGAGAGACCTGAAAATAGCTGTGCCGCAACGCTCCCCATCCAACCTGACAGAGCTTGAGAGGATCTGCAGAGAGGAATGGGAGAAACTCCCCAAATAAAAGGTGTGCCAACCTGAGAAGACTCGAGGCTGTAATTGCTGCCAAAGGTGCTTCAACAAAGTACAGAGTAAAAGGTCTGAATACTTATGTAAAATGTGATATCAGTTTATAAATTTGCTAACAATTTCTAAAAAACAGTTTTTGCTTTGTCACTATGGGGCATTGTGTGTAGATTGATGAGGGGGAAAACAAATAATTTAATCAATTTTAGAATAAGGCTGAAACGTAACAAAATGTGGAAATGGTCAAGGGGTTTGAAAACTTTCTGAATGCACCGTAGCTAGCTCGCTGAAATGAGAGAACAAAGAACATGGCTATTTGATGTCTGTGTGCATGTCCAAATATTAATAACGTGTGGAATCCGACACAGCTTCACTAGAATTATCCAAAGGGCAATGTCAAATCAGACATGTCAAATCTTAACATGTCAACAGCACATATAGGCATGGTTTAGCTGAGACTCATCTTTTGACACGTAGGCTGGTAGTCTTTTTCTGAAATATATATTTTTACTTGACTTAAGGCATGCTTCAGTACGGCTGGCGCCTAGCCGCGTTCGGCTTGGCAAACTGAACGAGTGTGCTCGCATACTGCCTTAAAAGACCTTCGCTTGAAAAACTAGAAAAAAGGCTAAATATTAGTTTGTCCATTTTGAGACAGTAGACACTTACTCAAAATAATCCGAATGAATATAAGAATTCAAGAAATCTGTCATTAATTTTGCAGTTTTTGCTGAGGAGAGTTTGACGTTTTTGCTCAGTAGCTCAATTTTACATCAACTAAAAAATGTGTAAGGAAACAAGTCGACTCTCACTGAATGACAACAAAGACTATTGAATAATCCCTACTGTTGACCAATCACTGATGAAGGGGCGTAGACTTCGGGCTACTGACTTCAGCTTCCCTCAAGAAAAAAAAAATGTGCCAGAAAAGCTTTAATACCCTTACCGAAGACCAAAATTAACAAAAACGTTGTCATAATATATGCTCCAACTCTTCCGAACTGTTTCAGTAAGAAACACACGGATGCCTTAACAGTATACCTGTCTTAACTGAAATGGTGCTCACTTTACTTTTGGGGCGGCAGGTAACCTAGTGGTTAGAGTGTTGGGCCAGTAACTGAAAGGTTGCAGGATCGAATCCCTGAGCTGACAAGGTAAAAATCTGTCGTTCTGCTGCTGAACGAGGCAGTTAACCCACTGTTTTCCGGTGGGCTGTCATTGTAAATAAGAATTTGTTCTTAATTAACTGACTTGCCTAGTTAAATAAATTGTTTAAACAATAAAAAAAATTACTTGCTATGGTTAGTTTAGCATGCTAGCTAGTTACATTGACAGCTGTCATTCAGTGCCCTATGTGTTGACATGTCTCTGCCTACAAGTGAAAAGCACCAGAACATTCCCACCCAAAATTCATGAATATGTATTTGCAGCCTGTGTCAGTGTTTGAGGTGAAACCAATTATTTATATACACTAGATGACTGACAGGGGGCGTTGTTTTGAAGCCACCGTGCCTCCCTCTTGGCACTCCCCCACCGTTGTAAAAAATACTTCTGGAAGCTATTGAAATATATTTATAAATGTATACATTTGTTTTTGGCATATTTATTCTATTACAGAGATAAACATGAAAATAAAAATATATAAATACATTTCTTAAAGTATACTTTAGAATGTGCAATTGTTACGGTCTCCACCACAACAACAAAAATACATGTAATGTTATCCAAGCATTTAAATACTGTAGAATTCTATTTATTCCTATGGAGAAATACTTTTCTGAGGACTGCCAATATGACCGACCAGTGACTTCAAAGCCTCTCCTTAGCCAATACATAGCATCAGCAATATATTAATCCTAAACGAGAATTCAAGCTCTAGGACTGAAATTACTCAAAATAGATGTGGCAACTTCCTCTGAGGTGGGCCTTTAAAAAAATATATTTTACACAATATACAGCATTGGCCAACCATAGTTGACCAACATGGCTGACATTATCATATCATAAGACGGTTCATGGCCATTCTAGTATTATAATTGTATGTACCTAACGGACCAAAAGAAAAGCAGCAGCCTGATTGGTCGAGATCAGCGTCTCTTAAAGTCAAGTTCGGCCTACCCTGATGTGTATCTAGTTAACAGCTCTAGTTAACGGCTAACAGCTTAAAGCAAATGTTCTAGCCTAATGTTATGCGTGTCATAAACACTATAAATAATAACAAGTCAATAAGAAATCATATTTTATGCTAACTAAATCTCGCTTACAATACATAGAAAATAGCTAAGTTAGCTAACCATTTTATTGCTAACGTCTGCTAGCTAGCTAGCCATTGCAATTTTAACGACGTGTTCAATTAACTACAAATCCACATACGGCGTTAAGTTGCAACTTTAAAATAATATAACTTACCAACAATGTTAAACAGCTTCAACCGATAATCATTGGGCAGTTGTTGTCTTGATATCAATGGTAATTCCGATTTTACCCCGAAGAGAAGGACCTGTCCTCCATTACTACCAGTACGCAAGCGCACGCTCAGATGTTTACCATCATACGCATAAATTCAGACGTAGCTAGTGAGCCAATCAGTGAACGATTTTGTCGACGTGCAATATCAGCCAACATTTTATCCCAAATAAATTAGATTATTATCACTACACAAATATAGAAAGAGACTGGTTTAAAAAACGAGATTATCGTTGGTTGATGCATGGTGGCATCTGATGTGAAAATACTCGTCTCTTGATGAAGGAACACTAACCGTTCTAAAACGGTATGATAAGAATACAGTAAGTAGTCTAACGTAACCAGCGAAACACCTGAAACTAGATCGGCCACATACTGAGGTGCGTTCAGTTCGCTTAAACGTTTGCTACGTTGCCGAACCACAGTTCTTGAACAGACTTTGGGGTACGTTTGCTCCGGTTTGGTGGGTGGGTGTGGTTTGAAGCAACGAGTTGCGTATTTAAAGGGCAGTGGCCATGCTGACACCTTTGTGATTTGCTGAACTAAAAGGACTACAGTTCCCAAAGTACAATTGATGTTACCAAGCTACGACTGTGTCAAATCGTGGTTGTGTGATTGCGTTGTGTTGAACAGAAAATATCATACAACTGTCTCCTGAAGTGCACGTATGTGACCGACCGACTCTTTTTGGTCTTATGTAGCAACATTTTAAATGTCGTTTTTTGCATTTGATAAACTTGTAACAACACGTTTGAGAAAATTGCCCTTGAATGTTTTGGTGCATCTACTGTAGAGCTTTTCTTTGTCAACACAACCATCCAGCATGGTTCACACAATCTAAAGCCTTAGCCCCAGACATCTCTTTAAGGATTCACATGTGCGGCCAAGTGCTAAACAGTGAGTATGGCAGTTTACTAAACAACCAAAGATTTCAAGACTAAAGGCCGGTTAAAACTACATCTATCGACATGTTTGTATAAGTTGCATGTCATCAGCAGCCTGGTGGTCCAAGATAGCATAAATTGAGTAATTTAACACCAATAAACCTGAAACTAAAGCATGTAGAAAATGTAAATGTAATTTTGAGTGTTTCAGGTTAGTTTCAGGTTAAGGGAATGTGTTATGATCTAAAAAACTAATTTGAGCCACCGGGAAGGAGAACCAAGTCAGAATGTACTGTACCCTACACCAAAGTCTGATGAACTGTTGTCTTTCTGATTTGGTGAGATCAGTCTTCAACAACAACAAAAATGAAACAAAATGAAAAACACCTTTGTGATTTTTGAACTAAGAGGACTACAGTTCCCAGAGTACACCTGAAGCTGTCAAGTCGTGGTTGTGTGATTGCGTTGTGTACATTGAATAATACATTTTCTTTCATTCACCCCAACTGACATGTAACTCTTGCGATTGCTATATCAACAGAGTTGATTGGACTTTGTTTCAACACAGCTCATGCAAATTAGAACAGTACACAGTAAAAATCTAAACACCATAAAAGCATTCATATTTCATCAATACTCTAGATATTGAGGGCCACTGTACATACTAGTGACAACTGCTAACCAGAAGAGTATTGTGCTCACTAAAGTGCCTGTGAGAAGAAGCTACTAGACTATTGAGACGTAGCCCCAGTGTGTGTCCTCAAGGTGAGGTGTTGAATGTGCCCCCCAGGGATCGGCAGGATGCGAAGGGAGAGAAGTCCTTGTGGGCGAACATGATGACGTCGCTCGTTTTTTTGTAGTAACCGGAAGTATTCTGCAAGAAGTCGGCCATCGTGGCGGCGGAGATCCGGCTACTGCCGTAAGTACGAGACGTGTTCCGCCTTCAGCTCCTCCTGTAACACCATGTATAACACACACATAAGTCAGGTCATGTTGGAAAAATAGGGGTTAGTGGTTTGAGAATAAGGGGCTAGGCCAGGGTGAGAGTAGGGGAGTAATGGTAGGGTATAGGGAAATAATAATAATATGGCACCTTTCTGTCCAGGAAAGTGCATCTGCATGTCCTCCTAAACACACCAGACACCTCGTCTCAAACACTGGCTTATCATCCATCACCTCAGACACACGTACACCCAAACATATAAATAAGGGAACACTCTTAATTAGAGGTCGACCGATTATGATTTTTCAATGCTGATACCGATTATTGGAGGACCAAAAAAAGCCAATACCGATTAATCGGCCGATTTGTAATAGTGACAATTACAACAATACTAAATGAACACTTATTTGAAATTAATATAATACATCAATAAAAATAAATTTTGCCTCAAATAAATAATGAAACATGTTCAATTTGGTTTAAATAATGCAAAAACAGTGTTGGAGATTTAAAAGTGCAATATGTGCCATGTAAAAAAGCTAACGTTTGAGTTCCTTGCTCAGAACATGAGAACATATGAAAGTTGGTGGTTCCTTTTAACATGAGACTTCAATATTTCAAGGTAAGAGGTTTTAGGTTGTAGTATTCATAGGACTATTTCTCTCTATACCATTTGTATTTCATATACCTTTGACTATTGGATGTTCTTATAGTCACTATAGTATTGCCAGTGTTACAGTATAGCTTCCGTCCCTCTCCTCGCCCCTACCTGGGCTCGAACCAGGAACACATCGACGACAGCCACACTCGAAGCAACGTTACCCATCTCTCTGCAGAGCAAGGAGAATAACTACTCCAAGTCTCAGAGCGAGTGACGTTTGAAACGCTATTAGCGCACACCCAGCTAACTAGCTAGCCATTTCACATTGGTTACACCAGCCATTAGGCTGATAGGTTTGAAGTCATAAACAGTGGTGTGCTTGCGAAGAGCTGCTGGCAAAACGCACAAAAGTGCTGTTTGAATGAATGCTTACGAGCCTGCTGCTGCCTACCATCGCTCAGTCAGACTGCTCTATCAAATCATAGACTTAATTATAACATAATAACACACAGAAATACGAGCCTTTGGTCATTAATATGGTCGAATCCGGAAACTATAATTTCAAAAACAAAACGTTTATTATTTCAGTGAAATATCGAACTGTTCGGTATTTTATCTAACGGGTGGCATCCCTAAGTCTAAATATTCTTGTTACATTGCACCACCTTCAATGTTATGTCATAATTATTAAAAATTCTGGCAAATTAGTTCGCAATGAACCAGGCTGCCCAAACTGTTGCATATACCCTGACTCTGCGTGCAATGAACGCAAGAGAAATGACACAATTTCACCTGGTTAATATTGCCTGCTAACCTGGATTTCTTCTAACTAAATATGCAGGTTTAAAAATATATACTTCTGTGTATTTATTTTAAGAAAGGCATTGGTGTTTATGGTTAGGTACAGTCGTCCAACGATTGTGCTTTTTTTAGCAAGTGTGCTTTTGTTAAATTATCCCCCAGCGTTGCATCGATTATATGCAACGCAGGACACGCTAGATAAACTAGTAATATCATCAACCATGTGTGGTTATAACTAGTGATTATGATTGATTGTTTGTTTTTTATAAGAAAAGTTTAATGCTAGCTAGCAACTTACCTTGACTTCTACTGCATTTGCGTAACAGCCAGGCTCCTCGTGGAGTGCAATGAGAGGCAGGTGGTTGGAGCGTTGGACTAGTTAACTGTAAGGTTGCAAGATTGGATCCCCCCCGAGCTGACAAGGTGAAAATCTGTTGTTCTGCCCCTGAACAAGGCAGTTAACCCACCATTCCTAGGCCGTCATTGAAAATAAGAATGTGTTCTTACCTGACTTGCCTAGTTAAATAAAGGTATAAAAAATTAAAATCGGCAAAATCAGCACCCAAAAATACAGATTTCCGATTGTTATGAAAACTTGAAATCGGCCCTAATTATTCGGCCATTCCGATTAATCGGTCGACCTCTACTCTTAATAGTGTGTGTGTTGTCCTCTTACCTGTCAGGTAGTTAGTAACAGTGCCAACACTGAGGGAGGTCTATTAACCTGAGCCACGGTGCACCCGGCTACAGCCCGTAACATGAACAAGAAAAAGTGGTGAGGGAGGAGTGCCCTTCTCAAGTCGAACAGTAATCTGCACCGCTTGGTCAACAGTAGTAGGCTTGATCACCAACAACGATGAGACGGCCTATAGGGAGGAGGTGCGGGCACTCGGAGTGTGGTGTCAGGAAAACAACCTCTCACTCAATATCAACAAATCAAAGGAGATGATCGTGGACTTCAGTAAACAGCAGAGGGAACACCCCCTTATCCACATCGATGGGACAGCAGTGGAGAAGGTGGAAAGTTCCTCGGTGTACACATCACGGAAGAAGGCGCAACAGCGCCTCTTCAACCTCAGGAGGCTGAAGAAATGTGGCTTGTCACCTAAAACCCTCACAAACATTTACAGATGCACAATTGAGAGCATCCTGTCGGGCTGTATCACCGCCTGACATGGCATCTTCACCACCCACAACCGCAGGGCTCCACAGAGGGTGGTGCACAACGCATCACCGGGGGAAAACTACCTGACCTCCAGGACACCTACAGCACCCGATGTCACAGGAATGCCAAAAATATAATCAAGGACAACAACCACCCGAGCAACTGCTTGTTCAACCCGCTACCATCCAGAAGGCAAGGTCAGTACAAGTGCATCAAAGCCGGGACCGAGAGACAGAAGCTATTTTTCAATCTCAAGGCCATCAGACTGTTAAACAGCCATCACTAACACAGAGAGGCTACTGCCTACATACAGACTTGAAACCCTTGGCCACTCTAACAAATGGATCACTAGTCACTTTATTAATGTTTACATATCTTGCATTACTCATCCCATATGCATATACTGTATTTTATACCATCTATTGCATGTTGCCTGTGCCACTCGGTCATTGCTCATCCATACGTGCTTCTACACCTGCATTGCTTGCTGTTTGGGGTTTTAGGCTGGGTTTCTGTACAGCACTTTGAGATATCAGCTGATGTACGAAGGGCTATATAAATACATTTGATTTGATATATGTATATGTACATACTGTTATTCCATCCTTTTAGTAGTTTTTGTTGAATTGTTAGATTACTTGTTGATATTGCTGCAATGTCGGAACTAGAAGCACTAGAAGCACCTCGGATGGGGCCACAGTGTCTCCTGACCCCTCCTGTCTCAGCCTCCAGTATTTATGCTGCAGTAGTTTATGTGTCGGGGGGCTGGGGTCAGTTTGTTATATCTGGAGTACTTCTCCTGTCCTATTCGGTGTCCTGTGTGAATCTAAGTGTGCGTTCTCTAATTCTCTCCTTCTCTCTTTCTTTCTCTCTCTCGGAGGACCTGAGCCCTAGGACCATGCCCCAGGACTACCTGACATGATGACTCCTTGCTGTCCCCAGTCCACCTGGCCATGCTGCTGTTCCAGTTTCAACTGACCTGAGCCCTAGGACCATGCCCCAGGACTACCTGACATGATGACTCCTTGCTGTCCCCAGTCCACCTGGCCATGCTGCTGCTCCAGTTTCAACTTCCACCTGACTGTGCTGCTGCCCCAGTTTCAACTGTTCTGCCTTATTATTATTCGACCATGCTGGTCATTTATGAACATTTGAACATCTTGGCCATGTTCTGTTATAATCTCCACCCGGCACAGCCAGAAGAGGACTGGCCACCCCACATAGCCTGGTTCTTCTCTAGGTTTCTTCCTAGGTATTGGCCTTTCTAGGGAGTTTTTCCTAGCCACCGTGCTTCTACACCTGCATTGCTTGCTGTTTGGGGTTTTAGGCTGGGTTTCTGTACAGCACTTTGAGATATCAGCTGATGTACGAAGGGCTATATAAATAAATTTGATTTGATTTGACAAGCATTTCGCTACACTCGCAATAACATCTGCTAACCATGTGTATTAGACCAATACATTTTGATTTGTCAACAAGGCAGCATGGTGCATCGTTCAGAAACATACATCTCTTTTCCATGAAATATGTCTTAGAATTTTCTAATTCATTTTTCTTTGGGAAGGCAGATAAAGTGTTTATCAAAAGCAATCACTTTTGCATGTCAAAGCACAGAATCCTACTCACTACTCCGTGTGCTTAACCTACGTCACTTTTGTTTTGAGCGGACTTCGATGTCGGCCAGAGCGGGGCACTTGGCTGATGCCCGGGAGGCAGCCTGGTTCCAAATTGAGTGCAATCAACTTTCAGCCTTTGCAAAACACCTTCACGGGCGCCCAGGCGATATTAATCAACAACCTCACTGCCAAGTGGCTGGGATGTCCTCCACTGAGTCCACCGTCCTCTTCACCCCATACACCTCCACTGTTTCCAGATACATAGACAAGTTAGGCTGTTTGGAAAGAGAAACAGAGTACATTCCTCTTAGTCCTGAATAATTTACTTGCAGACAACAACAAAAAATCTAATTTTTTCAGTGGTTGTGTCACGGTTGCGTGGTGGTGTTTAGCAGCTGCAGATTTCCCCTCCCCCATTAATCAAGATCCACGACCCCGCTCTAGCTTGCGCTGGAATGCATGTCCCTGCTCCTGCACATGCTGGGCTTGGGCTCAAAGGCTGGGCTCAGCTGACCTCCAGTGCTAGCGGGCATGTAGTAATGCGATCCTGATACCGGAACTAGCAAGATGTCAGCCCCCAAGAATTGACGTAGGCGACCGTGAGTAGATTACGCTAAAAACAACGGTCGGGCCATCTTGAAGGCTCTCTCTAGTTCTTATTATAACTCAATGGTGTACCTGGGATGGCGTGCTTCCCGACTGGAAACCTGGCCACTTGGGGTATCTGGTCAATATAATGGATCATCAGTGGTTAACGTTTAAAAGCGGAAGTTGCGTCACGGGCTCTCTTTCCAAAACGGGATCATCCGGTTGTTAGTAGCCTAAACAGAGGTGGCTCCCCAGGCCTCAGAGCCAGAAATGTACACTCAAAAAGTCATGGTTACTTTTTTTTGTCTGTCACAACAAAATTGTCCTCGTTCATACAGTCATTCACAGAAGAACAAAAACAACCATATAATGCAAACATTTGTTTTAATTCATGCCAGGAAAGGCACATTCATACACTCAATTGAACAGTTCGATATATCGGAATTTTATATGCATATACATTCAGGCAGTGCATGAGTTCTGATGTCCATCAATAAATGTATCAATTACATTTAAACATTTTGAACCACAAATGATAGCACACTGGATAGGAACACTGACCGATTTGTATACATTTAGCGGAGGAAGCAAATGTGAGCGCCCTGCAGTCCATATTGCTGTTGGATCAATCTATACAGTGCAAAAACAGACATTGCATCAGAAGCACTTCAAGGTGGTGGACAGTCCACATGAATTCATTTTCTTTTCAACAGCTGGGTCGAACTAGTTTGTTCCTCAACCTATTTGTTTCCATTACTTATTAGTACATTATCTTAGTCTACAGTTCATAACTCCTCTTTTCTCTGTTGAAATTGCATTATCATCGTACATCTTTTCTCAGAATAATGCATATGCAATAAACAGTGTGCAGCAGTCGAAAAGACCGAACCGGAAAAATACATACTTCTTAATCGCAGATTAATCACACATTCTCATTATGAGACACGAAAACATTCACAAATGTGCACCTGATAATGTTATGTCCTTTAAGTTATTATCATGTTTGACCTTTGACATTGCAAGCAGTAAGCACATACAGATTGACTGGAGGGCAGTGAAGGAAAATGCTTTGCTACACTAGCTTGTAGACTGGAGAACAACATCATTCTAAATGATGTTACATCAAATTGGTAAAACGAGTTGAACTTGCAAGATTGGACGTTTAATAACTGGCATCACTATTATTAAATAATAGTTATGGAATACTCTTACATCATTTCGATGACTACTTTATCACTAAAGCTTTGGTCCAACTTCTTCTCTGTCCATAATGTCCCTTAGATTATACACTCAGAGGACACGGGAGGTTTTTGGATTTCTCGACTGTCAAAGTATGTTGTCAAGAAAATCCTTGAAATATCTTTAAAAAGCCCATTCATGAAACAACTTCAAATGGTCTAGGAAGGTTAGATAATGCATACGCAAGTGTAGACACATACAGTAAGCATAAGCTTCTAAATACATAACATTGGACAACACCGCAAAAATGTTCTTAAAGGCAAAATACTCCACTCCATGTTGTGCATAGATGAATCGTTAGGTTTCAAAAGCAAACCGATACCCTAAATTTAAAGCGTGAGTTAATGCACAGTGTACAGCAAAGTTGACCGATGCTGACTGTAACTGACAGATACGTAGTTTGCTCAAGGATATGTTTTAACAGCTTTCCTTTGGCCTGATGATATTTGATGAGGCTGTTGAAATTGTATGGTGAATTTGTTTAGGTGTGTGGTGTATGTCTTTATTATGCCTGCAACATACTTTATGTAATTACTTATTGCATGTTTATTTGCCATAACAATTTCCAATCCATTCACCACTACTTCCATCCAGTCAACACTTGAGTCTATAACCTGCTTAATCTGCGGGAGGCAGGGTAGCCTAGTGGTTAGAGCGTTGGACTAGTAACCGGAAGTTCAAACCCCCGAGCTGACAAGGTACAAATCTGTCATTCTGCCCCTGAACAGGCTGTTAACCCACTGTTCCTAGGCCGTCATTGAAAATAAGAATTTTTCTTAACTGACTTGCCTAGTTAAATAAAGGTAAAATCAAATAAAAAAAATAAAAATAGGGGATGATTACTGAGGATGACCTCATGCAAACTGGGCGATCTTATTCCCATAACACACCACAGTCACCCATTGGCTAGCATTATCTGGATAGTTTATCAGTTATCCTATTTAGTTTATGGTTCACTTGAAGAGAATTCATAATATGGACCCAGTCTTGTAAGATCTTTAACTTTAAACTGATGACAGAAGGACACCAATAAGCAGTGATATATTATTCACAAGAGAATGGACGATAGATAGTAAGGCAATCCACAGACCATTTAATAGTCATGCCCTCCTCACTTTGGTTGACAATGGCCCACTCACCAACCCAAGTTTGGTACTTCCGAGCATTACGAATGGATATTGTGTTTTAAAAACGTCCTCTGGACCCAAGGTCTATCTGATTACAAACACCACATTACAAACAGCACAGACAGCTGTCAAAGGGGAAACAGAAACACCCATCTCTGTCATTGTATTCGATTCCGCCTCTCTTCTTTCCATAATTTCCTGTCTTCTTTTGACAGTCCCAAGTCCCATTTCAAATGCCACTCTAAGCTTGGCGCACCAGTTGCCTCCCCTCCACTTCAACAACCAACTCTGGCCCGGTTAATAACAGCTCTCAGCCTGCGAGCAGCCCTAAGACCACATGCCACCTGTCAAAGACAGGCCTTCGGATTGGGTTTGCTCATGTAAAATGAAACTCCTTACTGGTTATTTGTCCATGGGCTTATTTGGTTTTGGTGTCTGGACGACAACGCCATTGACCGTAACAGTCTTGTCAGGATCAGTCTTAGCTGTGTCCTTTTTGGACATGTCGGGCTCCCATAGGAAAAACTCGTGCAGGAGGGTGTTGACTGTGTCAGGGCACTCCATCATCACCATGTGACTGCCCTCCTCAATGACTTTCAGGAACGCAAACAGAAGGATCTGAAATGAAAAGGATAATAGTTACAATCAAGATACAAAACAGTGGTACAGATTACGTTGACCATATTCAATCTAATATTAGATTAGATGAGAGGCTTGTGATATGATAGGAACTGTTCATAATTCATATCATAAAACATAAATTATATCAATTTATCTTTCATTCATGAGTAGTAGAGCTTCTGAACTAAATTCACATGGATTGGTATTCATTCATTGATGTCTCCTTACCTCTGCCATGCGTTGGTCCTCATCCATAGGCACAAACTTGTCGTACATGCCGTGCACCAACAGGATGGGCACAGTAAGCTCAGCATGGTACACCTCATCCCCCTCGGGCCAATACTGCCCACTCATCATGGCTCGCAGCACAAATGGATTCACGTTGAAGGCATTGCCCTGCTTCAGCAGCTGCTTCTCTTTGGCTCCCTGACGGGCAAACCCAGCCCTGAACATGTTGGAAAAAGAGGTCAGACTCATAGCCCAATGATATATGTATATATATTTAAAAAAAATTGTATACCCTTATTTTTCCAGGTAAGTTGACTGAGAACACATTCTCATTTATAGCAACAACCTGGGGAATCGTTACAGGGGAGAGGAGGAGGGGGGATGAATGAGCCAATTGGAAGCCATCAGTATTATCTGATATTCTAAATTCTGTGTAAATTCCCCTTACTTTGTGTATGCAGTAGTAGTTAAGCATTGACGGTGTACATCAGGGGTTCCCAATTACATTCAGCCGTGGGACGATTTTACCTTGAATGGTCAGGGAGCCAGAACATTGTTATAAATAACTTGTGCACTACAAAAAAGGTACCGCAAGAACCCCAAACAGATATATTATTTTACAAAAACAGAATCATTTCAAATCTTGATTACTTTGGGAACAGATTTCCTGAATTAAAATAACTTTGAGCTGATTTCCTGGAGCCTCATGTATAACATTTGCGTAAATATCTGCATGCGTAATTTCTGAAAAATAATGAGATTTTTCAACTTGGCGCACACTAGAGTTCGACTGATTATGATTTTTCAACGCAGATACCGATACTGATTATTGGAGGACCAAAAAAAGCAGATACCGATTAATCGGATGATTTTTTTGAAGATATGTATGTATGTGTATGTATTGTCATTATTACAAATATATATATATTTGTAATAATGACAATTACAACAATACTAAATGAACAATGACTACTTTTATTTTAACTTAATATAATACATAAATAAAATCAATTTAGTGTCAAATAAATAATGAAACATTTTCAATTTGGTTTAAATAATGCAAAAACACAGTGGTTCCTTTTAACATGAGTCTTCAATATTCCCAGGTAAGAAGTTTTAGGTTGTAGTTATTATAGGAATTATAGGACTATTAGTGGCGCCGGAGGCGATGGCCGCCGTTTCACGGTCTCCTAACCAATTGTGCTATTATGTGTTTTTTTCGCGATATTTGTAAATTATTTTGTACATAATGTTTCTGCAACTGTATCTTACGGAAGATAAGAGCTTCTGGATATCAGGACAGCGATCACTCACCTCGGATTAGACAAACATTTCTTCAACAACAACAACAGCAGCAAGCAGGACTCCGATATTCTCCAAACACCCCACAGGGCAGACTTCCCAATTATTCGCAAAAGGAAGCGACGCAGAGGGCGAAGATCCGGATGCCTCGTCCGAACCCGCAGAAGACTATTAGGAAAGCTGCGTTACCGTCAATATTACTCGCCAACGTGCAATCATTGGACAATAAACTAGACGAGGTAAGATCACGAATATCCTACCATCGGGACATCAAAAACTGTAATATCCTATGCTTCACAGAATCGTGGCTGAATGACGACATGGATATTCAGCTAGCGGGATACACGCTGCACCGGCAGGATAGAACAGCACACTCCGGTAAGACGAGGGGGGGGCGGTCAGTGCATATTTGTAAAAAAAAACAGCTGGTGCACGAAATCTAAGGAAGTCTCTAGATTTTGGTCGCCTGAAGTTGAGTATATTGTGATAAACTGCAGGCCACACTACTTGCCTAGAGAGTTCTCAGCTATACTTTTCGTGGCTGTTTATTTACCACCACAGACAGATGCTGGCACTAAGACCGCACTCAGTCAGCTGTATAAGGAAATAAGCAAACAGGAAACCACTCACCCAGAGGCGGTGCTCCTAGTGGCCAGAGACTTTAATGCAGGGAAACTTAAATCAGTTCTACCAAATCTCTATCAACATGTTAAATGTGCAACCAGAAGGAAAAAAATACTAGATCACCTGTACTCCACACACAGAGACGTGTACAAAGCTCTCCCTCGCCCTCCATTTGGTAAATCCGACCACAACTCTATCCTCCTGATTCCTGCTTACAAGCAAAAATTTAAGCAGGAAGCACCAGTGACTCGGTCTATAAAAAAAATGGTCAGATGAAGCAGATGCTAAACTACAGGACTGCTTTGCTATCACAGACTGGAACATGTTCCGGGATTCTTCCGATGACATTGAGAATTACACCACATCAGTCACCGGCTTTATCAATAAGTGCATTGAGGACGTCGTCCCCACAGCAACTGTACGTACATACCCCAACCAGAAGCCATGGATTACAGGCAACATTCGCACTGAGCTAAAGGGTAGAACTGCCGCTTTCAAGGTGCGGGACTCTAACCCGGAAGCTTACAAGAAATCCAGCTATGCCCTGCGACGAACCATCAAACAGGCAAAGCGTCAATACAGGGCTAAGATTGAATCATACTACACCTGCTCCGACGCTCGTCGGATGTGGCAGGGCTTGCAAACTATTACAGACTACAAAGGGAAGCACAGCCGCGAGCTGCCCAGTGATACGAGCCTACCAGACGAGCTAAATCACTCCTATGCTCGCTTCGAGGCAAGCAACACTGAGGCATGCATGAGAGTATCAGCTGTTCCGGATGACTGTGTGATCACGCTCTCCATAGCCAACGTGAGTAAGACGTGTGCTCCGGGCATGTGCTGACCAACTGGCAGGTGTCTTCACTGACATTTTCAACATGTCCCTGATTGAGTCTGTAATACCAACAAGTTTCAAGCAGACCACCATAGTCCCTGTGCCCAAGAACACAAAGGTAACCTGCCTAAATGACTACAGACCTGTAGCACTCACGTCCATAGCCATGAAGTGCTTGAAATGCTGGTAATGGCTCACATCAACACCATCCCAGAAACCCTACATCCACTCCAATTTGCATATCGTCCAAACAGATCCACAGATGATGCAATCTCTATTGCACTCCACACTGCCCTTTCCCACCTGGACAAAAGGAACACCTATGTGAAAATGCTGTTCATTGACTACACTTCAGCGTTCAACACCATAGTACCCTCAAAGCTCATCACCAAGCTAAGGATCCTGGACTTCCTGACCGGCCGCCCCCAGGTGGTGAGGGTAGGTAGCAACACATCTGCCACGCTGATCTTCAACACTGGAGCTCCCCAGGGTTGCGTGCTCAGTCCCCTCCTGTACTCCCTGTTCACCCACGACTACATGGCCATGCACGACTCCAAAACCATCATTACTTTTGCTGACGACACAACAGTGGTAGGCCTGATCACCGACAACGACGAGACAGCCTATAGGGAGGAGGTCAGAGACCTGGCCGGGTGGTGCCAGAATAACAACCTATCCCTCAACGTAACCAAGACTAAGGAGATGATTGTGGACTACAGGAAAAGGAGCACCGAGCACGTCCCCATTCTCATCGACGGGGCTGTAGTGGAGCAGGTTGAGAGCTTCAAATTCCTTGGTGTCCACATCAACAACGAAATAGATTGGTCCAAACACACCAAGACAGTCGTGAAGAGGGCACGACAAAGGCTATTCCCCCTCAGGAAACTAAAAAGATTTAGCATGGGTTCTGATATCCTCAAAAGGTTCTACAGCTGCAACATCGAGAGCATCCTGACCGGTTGCATCACTGCCTGGTACGTCAATTGCTCGGCTTCCGACCTCAAGACACTTCAGAGGGTAGTGCGTACGGCCCAGTACATCACTGGGGCAAAGCTGCCTGCCATCCAGGACCTCTACACCAGGCGGTGTCAGAGGAAGGCCCTAAAAATTGTCAAAGACCCCAGCCACCCCAGTCATAGACTGTTCTCTCTACTACCGCATGGCAAGCGGTAACAGAGTGCCAAGTCTAGGACAAAAAGGCTTCTCAACACTTTTTACCACTTTTTAAGACTCCTGAGCAGGTAACCAAATGGTCACCTGGACTATTTGCATTGTGTACCCCCCCCCCACCCCTCTTTTACGCTGCTACTCTCTGTTTATCTTATATGCATAGTCACTTCAACTATACATTCATGTACATACTACCTAAATTGGCCCAACCAACCAGTGCTCCCGCACATTGGCTAACCGGGCTATCTGCATTGTGTCCCACCACCCGCCAACCCCTCTTTTTACGCTTCTGCTACTCTCTGTTCATCATATATGCATAGTCACTTTAATGATACCTACATGTACATTTTATTTATTTTTTATTTCACCTTTATTTAACCAGGTAGGCTAGTTGAGAACAAGTTCTCATTTACAACTGCGACCTGGCCTGTAACGGCGTTCTTCGTTTGTTGAAAGAGAGTCGGACCGAAATGCAGCGTGGTGGTTACTCATGTCTTTAATGAATGAAAAGTGACGATACATGAAATAACTATACAAAATACGAAAACAACAAACGGAACGTGAAACTTATTACAGCCTATCTGGTGAACACTACACAGAGACAGGAACAATCACCCACGAAAGACAAAGCGAACTCAGGCTACCTAAATACGGTTCCCAATCAGAGGCAACGAGAAGCACCTGACTGCTGATTGAGAACCGCCTCAGGCAGCCAAGCCTACACTCGACACACCCCTAATCAACCACAATCCCAATGCCTACAAAAAAAAACTATACGACAACACAATAACCCATGTCACACCCTGGCCTGAACAAATAATTAAAGAAAACACAAAATACTAAGACCAAGGTGTGACATGGCCAAGATAAAGCATAGCAGTGTGAACAGACAACACAGAGTTACACATGGAGTAAACAATTAACAAGTCAATAACACAGTAGAAAAAAAAGAGAGTGTGTGCAAAAGGCATGAGGAGGTAGGCAAATAATTACAATTTTGCAGATTAACACTGGAGTGATAAATGATCAGATGGTCATGTACAGGTAGAGATACTGGTGTGCAAAAGAGCAGAAAAGTAAATAAATATATACAGTATGGGGATGAGGTAGGAAAATTGGGTGGGCTATTTACCGATAGACTATGTACAGCTTTGTTAGGAAGAAATGGTCTTCACACAGTTTGCAACGAGCCAGACGGCCCAAACTGCTGCATATACCCTGACTCTGCTTGCACTGAACGCAAGAGAAGTGACACAATTTCCCTAGTTAATATTGCCTGCTAACATGAATTTATTTTAACTACATATGCAGGTTTAAAAATATATACTTGTTTATTGATTTTAAGAAAGGCATTAATGTTTATGGTTAGGTACATTTGTGCAACAATTGTGCGTTTTTCGCGAATGCGCTTTTGTTAAATCATCATCCGTTTTGCAAAGTTGAAGTAGGCTCTGATTCGATGATAAATTAACAGGCACCGTATTGATTACATGCAACGCAGAACAAGCTAGTTAACCTAGTAATATCATCAACCATGTGAGTACATGTTCACGTCAACTTCTGTGTGAACTGGCGCACAAATGTTTTACAGTCTATTTTGGGGGGGTGACAAATAAAATCCGACTATTCGGAAACCGCAGTGTACAGTATACTTTCTGCATGAAGAGTTTCTTGGTTTTGTTTTGTCTACAGAGATAGATTGGTGTTCTCTTTGTTAAGTGATGTGTTGTTATTTTGTCTACAAAATGTTGTTTTGTCTAGCAACGGGTTGTTGTTTTGTCTGCACTGCAATATTGTTTTGTCTACAAAGAGATGGGATGATTTACTTACTTGAGAAAGCTCCAGGCCAGACAGGGGGAGAGGCAGTGCAGCACACAGGAAGGCAGCTGGAAGATGGAACAGAGGTTGGGCTCCAGAGCTGTGGGCCCCCCTCCATTGATCATCACCACCTTGTGAACCTGGTCTGGATACTCATGGGCCAGGAAGGTACAGAACGATACCCTGAAAGGGATATAATCAAACAAGTGAAAATAACATCTTGGGAACCTGCTCTCGGATTGGTCCATTCATCCTGACATCATCATAACCCTGCTCTCTGACTGGTCGCTTCATCATGACTTCATCATAACACAGTTCTCTGATTGGTACATCATGCCATCGTCATAACCCTGCTCTCTGATTGGTTCTTCTTCTTCAGACATAGTCAGGACCAGTTTATGGTGTGTTTCAGGGCATGTTCAAATTGTCACGTCTGCTCCTGCTCTTCCCACCCCCTGGCGCTTGAGGGCACCAGATTACCCTGCATCACGCACTCCTGCCATCCATCACCCACACCTGCCTTCCCTCGTCACTCGCATCAGCATTATTGGACTCACCTGGACTCCCTTATCTCCTGTTTATTTCCTCCCCTATATCTGTCAGTTCCCTTGCTGTGTTCTGTTTGCTGATGCTGTGCTTGTCTCGTGATATGTCTGTTATTTATTAAATGTTACTCCCCGTACCTGCTTCGTCTCTCCAGCGTCATTCCATGTGACACAAATACTGTAATTCCTTTACTATCATGATATTCCTTCTGTTAATTGACCTAAGACATAAGATGATACTTGACCATTTATTTTAACAGAGAAGCAAGCATACTGACCCATAGGAGTGCCCGACTAGGATGTTGCGTTTACGGGCGTATTTCTTGAAGATGGCGCGCATGTCCTCTGCCAGGGCATAGAAGGTGTAGGCCGCCGTGATGTGGGGCGCTTTGCTGACCCCATGGCCCGCCAGGTCAGGGGCGATGACCTCATACCCCAGCCGCGAGAAGAAGTCCAGCTGGCTGCCCCAGATGTCCAGCGAGCCGCCTACCCCATGTACGAAAAAGAGTGCCACATCCGAGTGTGTCCCCTTGCAGCTGGAGATCTCCCTCTCCGAGTCAATCATCAATATGCGCTTAGGCTTGCGATGCCGCCGGCGAGGAGGTGCCGCGGGTTTCTGATCCCCGACCGTGGGTAGAGGAGGCGTGGGTTTGGGTTCAGGGGAGGTGGGCACTTCCTTATAGTCAGCCAGTTCCACCTCCACAGTGCTATAGGGCTCTAGGTCACCATCCTGGCACTGGAGGATCTGCGAGTGCAGCACGTCACCAAGGTTCTCAATGACTAGCTGGCCGTTGCGGTAGACAGTGATCTTGCGCTTGCAGTGCACACTGCTGCTGCTGTTGCTTCCACTGCCCTTCTCCTGCTCTGGCTCCTTTACCTGGTCCTCCTCTGTTACCACCGATGACTGCCGCTCAGGGATGATGTGGCGAACCCTTAGGACTCTCCCGGGCTTCACCTCCACAAACTCAAAGGTGTCAGCTGGCTCAGAGGACTCGACGGGCATCACCAGGCTGGCAGCCTTCCCAGTCAGACAGCACAGGATCCCGTCGGTAATGCTGGTCAGCATGGTGCCTGCCTGCAGAGACACATACCCATGAGGAATGTCAATGAGCAATCTTAACAAAACCAACACGGCGTGATTGATTATGCTTGAAAAAAGAACAAAATGTTATGCTATGTACTGTGGTAAGAACATGAGGTAAGTGTTTTGTATGCATAATATTGTGAATAACATTAGTTATTTCATATTAAAATACAACACAGTCCCCATTTTGGTTGGAGACAAAGTCTTAGGTTGGAACAAACATAATACACTGCTCAAAAAAATAAAGGGAACACTTAAACAACACAATGTAACTCCAAGTCAATCACACTTCTGTGAAATCAAACTGTCCACTTAGGAAGCAGCACTGATTGACAATAAATTTCACATGCTGTTGTGCAAATGGAATAGACAACAGGTGGAAATTATAGGCAATTAGCAAGACACCCCCAATAAAGGAGTGGTTCTGCAGGTGGTGACCACAGACCACTTCTCAGTTCCTATGCTTCCTGGCTGATGTTTTGGTCACTTTTGAATGCTGGCGGTGCTTTCACTCTAGTGGTAGAATGAGACGGAGTCTACAACCCACACAAGTGGCTCAGGTAGTGCAGCTCATCCAGGATGGCACATCAATGCGAGCTGTGGCAAGAAGGTTTGCTGTGTCTGTCAGTGTAGTGTCCAGAGCATGGAGGCTCTACCAGGAGACAGGCAAGTACATCAGGAGACGTGGAGGAGGCCGTAGGAGGGCAACAACCCAGCAGCAGGACCGCTACCTCCGTCTTTGTGCAAGGAGGAGCAGGAGAAGCACTGCCAGAGCCCTGCAAAATTACCTCCAGCAGGCCACAAATGTGCATGTGTCTGCTAAAACGGTCAGAAACAGACTCCATGAGGGTGGTATGAGGGCCCGATGTCCACAGGTGGGGGTTGTGCTTACAGCCCAACACCGTGCAGGACGTTTGGCATTTGCCAGAGAACACCAAGATTGGCAAATTCGCCAATGGCGCCCTGTGCTCTTCACAGATGAAAGCAGGTTCACACTGAGCACGTGACAGACGTGACAGAGTCTGGAGACGCCGTGGAGAACGTTCTGCTGCCTGCAACATCCTCCAGCATGACCGGTTTGGCGGTGGGTCAGTCATGGTGTGGGGTGGCATTTCTTTGGGGGGCCGCACAGCCCTCCATGTGCTCGCCAGAGGTAGCCTGACTGCCATTAGGTACCGAGATGAGATCCTCAGACCCCTTGTGAGACCATATGCTGGTGCGGTTGGCCCTGGGTTCCTCCTAATGCAAGACAATGCTAGACCTCATGTGACTGGAGTGTGTCAGCAGTTCCTGCAAGAGGAAGGCATTGATGCTATGGACTGGCCCGCCCTTTCCCCAGACCTGAATCCAATTGAGCACATCTGGGACATCATGTCTCACTCCATCCACCAATGCCACGTTGCATCACAGACTGTCCAGGAGTTGGCGGATGCTTTAGTCCAGGTCTGGGAGGAGATCCCTCAGGAGACCATCCGCCACCTCATCAGGAGCATGCCCAGGTGTTGTAGGGAGGTCATACAGGCACGTGGAGGCCACACACACTACTGAGCCTAATTTTGACTTGTTTTAAGGACATTACATCAAAGTTGGATCAGCCTGTAGTGTGGTTTTCCACTTTAATTTTGAGTGTCACTCCAAATCCAGACCTCCATGGGTTGATAAATTTGATTTCCATTGATAATTTTTGTGTGATTTTGTTGTCAGCACATTCAACTATGTAAAGAAAAAAGTATTTAATAAGAATATTTAATTCATTCAGATCTAGGATGTGTTATTTTAGTGTTCCCTTTATTTTTTGAGCAGTGTATAAGAACAAAACAGTAAAAAGTGCCCCAGAAGGGGTGCTGTGAGTTTCCATTATTGTTCTGACCGTACACATGTTCTCCCCATACATCACAACACATAATAGGAACGACCTGGTAGGCTTAACAGACAACAAAGATCAACAGACATCTTTCAACTAAAAGATCCCAATGGCTCTCACCACAACAATTCACCACACGAAAAAAATAACAGTTGTTTGAACCTGATATATGCTCCATGATAAACACGCTAGGGTTTCTCAATAATTAAGCTTTCAATTAAAATACTCACCAGCATAAATGACCAGTTTAACATTGGGTTCAAAGTCAGTCCATAGACAACAGTAACACAATACCTGCGTTGAAATTAGTTTCAGTGTGAAGAAGCAGAAACAATTGACATACTGACCTAGTCAAAAAACGAAGAATGGTCACGGCTCTTCCAAAATGGCCCCTGGTCCCTAGAGTATAAATAGAATGTCAGAAATGGCACAGCGGGGTTCATGCCAACTGCTCACTCTTTGTATTACATGTGCCAATGGAGTTTGGTTATTAGTACACCAGCACACGATGGTGTTTCCTAGGATGGTAATGTCCAGTCATGGCTCAAGAGGTTTTTGGCAGTCTGGTAAATTGAGAATTTCATGTCACACGGTTTAAATATAGACACACAGATTATCAAGGGGAAGCAGAGCAGAAGTGTCATATCTATAGTATGTTTTGGAACTTAGATAAAGGCTTCATGGTTTCCTATGTTACTGTGTCTCCACTAACTAAACAGAATATAAACTGCTGCTCAATTATTATTATTATTCAATCTTATGTAAAGTTGGAGTATATGATCTATCTATGCTCACAGATTATGATCCCTACAATGCTAGACATCTGATTGAATTGCATTTCTAGTCAACAAGGTTCACCGATATTATTAGATCATGCTCATCGCTACAGTCGGCGAGGCCTGGGGAAAAGTGCGGCAGCCATTTTCAATCCTCAGAAAAGTGTTGGCTACAGAGAAGGGAGGCTTTTCTAATGATGAGTTTGTGGAAACCCTTCATATAAAAGCTGACCTGACACACTGGCTTTAATCAACACATATATTTCTCTCCTGGTATTCACTCCAAGAAACACCATTGACTTATATACATGTCAAGCCACACACACAAACACACTAATAATGGCAGAGCTCTGATTAATGTCCATCCCTCTCTCACTCACCCACCTCCAATCACCTTCAACCCCGGATTCATATTCTAGATTCATACATTATTTATTCACAGTGAGGGGAGATGTCTAAATTCAATCAAATACCATTTTATTTTATACCACATACGCATGGTTAGCAGATGTTATTGCGAGTGCAGTGAAATGCTTATGCTTCTAGATCCAACAGTGCAGCAGTATCTAAACAGGTAATATCTAACAATTCCACAACAAAACCTAATACACACAATCTAGTAAAGGAATGGGATGAGAACATAAGTATAAAGTATAAAATAGTATAAAATATATGGATGAGCAGTGACAGAGCAGCTAAGATGCAATAGATAGTATAGAATAGATAGTGAAGGATACAGTATACAATATATACACATGAGATGAGTAATGCAAGATATGTAAACATTATTAAAGTGGCATTATTAAAGTGACTAGTGTTCCATTTAGTAAAGTGGCCAATGATATCAAGTCTGTAGGTAGGCAGCCGCCTCTCTGTGCTGTGGCACTCAACAGTGGTGGCTGTTTAACAATATGATGGCCTTGAGATAGAGAGATTGAAAACCAGCTTCTGTCACAGCTTTGATGCACTTGTACTGACCTTGCCTTCTGGATGGAAGTGGGGTGAACAGGTAGTGGCTTGGGTGGTTATTGTCCATGATTATCTTATATGCCTTCCTGTGACATCGTGTGTTGTAGGTGTCCTGGAGGTAGTTTGCCACCGATGATGCGTTGTGCCTTCTGGAAAGCCCTGCGGTTGTGGGCGGTGCAGTTGTCGTACCAGGCGGTGATACAGCCCGACAGGATGCTCTCATTTGTGCATCTGTAAAAGCTTGTGAGGGTTTTTGGTGACAAGCCAAATTTATTCAGCCTACTGAGGTTGAAGAGGCGCTGTTGTGCCTTCTTCACCACACTGTCTGTGTGGGTGTACCATTTCAGTTTATCGGTGATATGTACACCCTGGAACTTAACTTTCCACCTTCTCCACTGCTGTCCCATCGATGTGGATGGGGGGGGTGCTCATCTGCTGTTTCCTGAAGTCCAAGATCATCTCTTTTGTTTTGCTGACATTGAGTGAGAGGGTGTTTTCCTGACATCACCCTCTGAGGGCCCTCACCTCCTCCCTGTAGGCTGTCTCGTCGTTGTTGGTAATCAAGCTTACCACTGTAGTGTCGTCTGCAAACTTGATGATTGAGTTGGAGGTGTGCATGGCCATGCAGTCATGGGTGAACAGGGAGTACAGGAGAGGGCTGAGAAGGCACCCTTGTGGGGCCCCAGTGATGAGGATCAGCGGAGTGGAGATGTTGTTTCCTACCTTCACCACCTGGGGGTGGCCCGTCAGAAAGTCCAGGACCCAGTTGCACAGGGCACGGTCGAGTCCCAGGGTCTCAAGCTTAATGATGAGTTTGGAGGGTACCTTGGTGTTGAATGCTGAGCTGTAGTCAATGAACAGCATCTTACATAGGTATTCCTCTTGTCCAGATAAGATAGGGCAGTGTACAGTGTGATGGCAATTGCATTGTCTGTGGACCTATTGGGGCGGTAAGCAAATTGGAGTGGGTCTAGGGTGAAAAGTAGGGTGGAGGTGATATGATCCTTGACTAGTCTCTCAAAGCACTTCATGATGACAGAAGTGAGTGCTACAGGGCGATAGTCATTTAGTTGGGAACAGGGAATTTCTTGGGAACAGGAACAATGGTGGCCGTCTTGAAGCATGTGGGGACAGCAGACTGGGATAGGGATTGATTTCATATGTCCATAAACATACCAGGCAGCTGGTCAGCGCATGCTCTGAGGAGGCAGCTAGGGATGCCGTCTGGGTCGGCAGTCATGTGAGGGGTAACATGTTTAAATGTTTTACTCACGCCGGCCACAGAGAAGGAGAGCCCACAGTCTTTGGTAGCGGGCCATGTCGGTGGCACTGTATTGTTCTCAAAGCGTGCAAAGAAGTTCTTTAATTTGTCTGGGAGCAAGACGTCGATGTCCGCGACGGGGCTGGTTTTCTTTTTGTAATCCGTGATTGTCTGTAGACCCTGCCACATACGTCTCATATTTGAGCTGTTGAATTGCAACTCCACTTTGTCTCTATACTGACACTTTGCTTGTTTGATTGCCTTACGGAGGGAAAACTACACTGTATTTGTCCATGTTTCCAGTCGCCTTGCCATGGTTAAATGCGGTGGTGCGTGCTTTCAGTTTTGCGCAAATGCTGCCATCAATCCACGGTTTCTGGTTAAGGAAGGTTTTAATAGTCACAGTGAGTACAACATCTCCTATACACTTCCTTATAAACTCACTCACCGAGTCAGCATATACGTCAATGTTATTGTCTGAGGCTACCCGGAACTTTTCCCAGTCCACGTGATCGAAGCAATCTTGAAGAGTGGAATACAATTGGTCAGACCAGAGTTGGATAGACCTAACCACGGCGCTTCCTGTTTTAGTTTCTGCCTATAGGAGGGGAGCAACAAGATGGAGTCATGGTCAGATTTGCCAAAAGGAGAGTGGGGGAGGGCCCTGTATGCATTGCAGAAGTTAGAGTAGCAGTGGTAGAGTGTGTTACTCGCACGTATACTGCAATCGATATGCTGATTGAATTTAGCTAGCCTTGTTCTCAGATTAGCTTGGTTCAAATTCCCAGCTACAATAAATGCAGCCTCAGGATATATGGTTTCCAGTTTGCATAAAGTCCAGTGAAGTTCCTTGATGGTCGTCTTGGTAACCACTTGCGGGGGGGATATACACGAATGTGACGAGGAGAATTCTCTTGGGAGATAATATGGTCGGCATTTGATTGTGAGAAATTCTAGTTCAGGTGAACAAAATGACTTCTTGTATGTTGTTACAATTACACCATGAGTCGTTAATCATGAAACATACACCCCACCCTTCTTCTTACCAGAGAGATGTTAGTTTCTGTCGGCGTGATGCACTGAAAATCCTGTTGGCTGTATGGACTCCGACAGCGTGTCCCCAGCTAGCCATGTCTCTGCGAAACAGAGTAATTTACAATCCTGGATATTTCTTTGGAAAGCAACTCTTGCCTTAATTTCAGGACTGGACAGTAGCGAGAAATATACTCGGGTGGTGTTGGGTGGTGTGAGCGCATCCGAAGCCTCACTAGAAGACCGCTCCAGCAATCTCTCCTCCGACAGCATTGTTTTGGGTTGGCCTCTGGAATCAGTTCAAATGCACTGGGAGGTGCAGACAAAAGACCCACTTTGGGAAAGTCGTATTCCTGGTCGTAGTGCCGGTTGTGCTGGTAAGTTGACGTCTCTCTGATATCCAATAAGTCTTCCCGGCTGTATGGAATAACACTTAAGGTTTTCTGGGCTAACAATGTAAGAAATAATACATTCAAAAACTAAATACTGCACAGTGTCCTAAGGACTTGAAGTGAAGCTGCCATCTCTATCAGCGCCATCTTGCAATTATTAATATTCGCTTTTTCTTTTGAAATAGAAAAAAATTCTATATACAATTAAAGTCGGAAGTTTCATACACTTAGGCTGGAGTCATTAAAACAAATTTTTCAACCACTCCACAAATTTCTTGTTAACAAACTATAGTTTTGGCAAGTCGGTTAGGACATCTACTTTGTGCATGACACAAGTCATTTTTCCAACAACTGTTTACAGACAGATAATATCACTTATCATTCACTGTATCACAATTCCAGTGGGTCAGAAATTTACATACACTAAATTGGCTGTACCTTTAAAAACAGCTTGGAAAGGTACCATGTTCATCTGTACAAACGATAGTACGCAAGTATAAACACCATGAGACCACGCAGCCATCATACCGCTCAGGAAGGAGACGCATTCTGAACGTACGTTTGTGTGAAAAGTGCAAATCAATCCTAGAACAACAGCAAAGGACCTTGTGAAGATGCTGGATGAAACAGGTACAAAAGTATCTACAGTATATCCACAGTAAAACAAGTCCTATATCGAGATTACCTGAAAGGCCGCTCAGCAAGGAAGAAACCACTGCTCCAAAAACGCCATAAAAAAGCCAGACTACAGTTTGCAACTACATGGGGACAAAAATCATACTTTTTGGATAAATGTCCTCTGGTCTGACGAAACAAAAATAGAACTGTTTGGCCAAAATGACCATTGTTATGTTTGTAGGAAAAAGAGGGAGGCTTGCAAGCCGAAGAAGACCATCCCAACTGCAAAGCACGGGGTGGCAGCATCATGTTGTGGGGGTGCTTTGCTGCAGGAGGGACTGGTGCACTTCCCAAAATATATGGCATCATGAGGTAGGAAAATTATGTGGATATATTGAAGCAACATCTCAAGACATCAGTCAGGAAGTTAAAGCTTGGTCGCAAATGGGTCTTCCAAATGGACAATGACCCCAAGCATACTTCCAAAGATGTGGCAAAATGGCTTAAAGACAACAAAGTCAAGGAACAGAGTGGCCATCACAAAGCCATGACCTCAATCCTATAGAAAATGTGTGGGCAGAACTGAAAAAGTGTGTGCAAGCAAGGAGGCATACAAACCTGACTCAGTTACACCAGCTCTGTCAGGAGGAATGGGCCAAAATTCACCCAAATTATTGTGGGAAGATTGTGGAAGGCTACCCGAAATGTTTTACCCAAGTTAAACAATTTATAAGCAATGCTACCAAATACTAATTGAGTGTATGTAAACTTCTGACCAACTGGGAATGTGATGAAATAAATAAAATATGAAATAAATCGTTCTCTCTGCTATTATTCTGACATTTCACATTCTTAAAATAAAGTGGTGATCCTAACTGACCTAAAACAGGGAATTTTTACTAGGATTAAATGTCAGGAATTGTGAAAAACTTAGTTTAAATGTATTTGAGTAAGGTACACTTCCGACTTTAATTGTATGCTTACTCTGAGAATGTGATCCGGAGCCTCCTCACGAATAGTGTGACGCAATTGTGGAGCCTCTGGAGGCTTGCGGAGGCATAATCGAGCTCCGTACCGCATTGCCGTGAGCATCCCATAATGTTTTAATAATGTGGAGGGCTCCGTATAGCTCCACATTGACATGACTGTTTGACGGTAGGTGGGGGAGAGAGGTCCTGTATAAACATAAATTCACTTCCTTGAATACTTCTTTCACAACAACTCTGCTACGTGAAGAGCAAAAAGTAGGTTTGCTCTGACTTCTGCATCGCACTAAATGCAGTACGGCTAGTGCAGACATCAGATTGGCCATGCAGAGCCTTTAAGTCTCATTGATCTCTACACATCTACACTACCAGTCACTGGGTACTCATTAAAAGAAAATTTTACATTTTTATATTTTCTACATTGTAGAAAAATAGTGAAGACATCAAAACTATGAAATAACACATGGAATCATGTAGTAACTAAAAAAGCATTAAACAAATCAAAATATATTTTATATTCTTCAAAGTAGCAAACCTTAGCCTTGATGACAGCTTTGCACACTCTTGGCATTCTCTCAACCAGCTTCACCTGGAATGCTTTTCCAACAGTCTTGAAGGAGTTCCCACATATGCTGAGCACTTGTTGGTTGCTTTTCCTTCACTTCGTCCAACTCATCCCAAACCATCTCAATTGGGTTGAGGTCAGGTGATTGTGGAGGGCAGGTCATCTGATGCAGCACCCAATTACTCTCTCTCCTTCTTGGTCAAATAGCCCTTACACAGCCTGGAGGTGTGTTGGGTCATTGTCCTGTTGAAAAACAAATGATAGTCCCACTAAACGCAAACCAGATGGGATGGCGTGTTGCTGCAGAATGCTGTGATAGCCATGCTGATTACTTGTGCCTTGAATTCTAAATAAATCAGACAGGGTCACCAGCAAAGCACCCCACACCATCACACCACCTCCTTCATGCTTCATGGTGGGAACCACACATGCGGAGATAATCCGTTCACCTACTCTGCGTCTCACAAAGACACGGTAGTTTGGAACCAGAAATCTAAAATTTTGACTTATCAGACCAAAGGACATATTTGCACTGGTCTAATGTCCACTGCTCGTGTTTCTTGGCTCAATCAAGCCTCTTCTTATTATTGGTGTAGTGGTTTCTTTGCAGCAATTCGGCCATGAAAGCCTGATTCACGCAGTCTCCTCTGAACAGTTGATGTTGAGATGCGTCTGTTACTTGAACTCTGTGAAGCATTTATTTGGGCTGCAATTTCTGGTAACTAGGGTACATGGCTGGTAACTCTCATGAACTTATCCTCTGCAGCAGAGGTAACTCTGGGTCTTCCTTTCCTGTGGCGATCCTCATGAGAAACAGTTTCATCATAGCGCATTTGCTATTTGGCAAAAGGCCACAGAGCCCTGTGTCTTGTGCACTTTGTTCAGAAAATCGACAACATTGTTCCAGAAAATGCTTGTACACAATCGAGAAAAACTATGAAAATTAGGTGCACAGGCAAGTGAGCAAAGGAAAGTTAACGAAGTTCATTTTAACACACATATGGGAAATCGGAAAGCAGGTCATGGTAATGGGGAGAGAGGAGGGGGCATTGATCCTGGTAAATGATGCCTCTGCATGAGGTGCAGTTTACTGCTCACTGTTTCTATGCATCCACACACACAGGGGAGCTCATTAACGTATTGAAATGGCACACAGGGATCAATGTCTGGCTGAGAGGGGTAGAACAAGGAGAGAAGGAAAAAGGGAGGGAGGGAGGGGAGAGAGAGAGAGAATTTACTGAGAATGTTGTGAAGGTCGGTGCATCCTGTACTATCCTGTTTCATGAACCAAGTGAATTTTGAGATGTCCCTTCCTTGGTGGATCAAAATGGTGGGCCTCTATGAGCAGTGAGGACGTCATTAATCATACGATCAAATGCTACCATCACAATATTCATTAGACACAGCTGGCCTCTAAATCATTGCAATACGTTTAGGGGTCAGGATACTGGATATATGTGTGTAAGCACTATGAAAGCCCAGACATGACCTACAGGCATATATGTCTATACACAGATACTGTATCTATCTCATGTAATAACCAATATCATATTGAGGTTATCATCATCCAATCATATAAGGTTTGATATAAGCCTGAACAGAAAGTATGTTGGAGGTGGACTTCCCTCCAGGGGATGAGGTGGCCCCTCTTGCAATGAACCAGCGCATGACTGCTAAACTGAGAGGAGACTTGCACTACCCTCCAAGATCACTACATTACTCCACAACCAGAGATTAAAATGCAAAAGGCCATCCGACTCAACGTTCCTTGCCATATAAATTCCACTGTCATATTAAGGTTGAATATGAAAATGAGAATTGAATATGATTGAGTTTTCCAGTGGACTGCCCTAAATGCTCTCAACCATGTTATTCAGCCATTTTACTATTTGATCTGCAATGCAGAATTAGGTTGATTATCCAAGCGTCATGTTTAACAAACATTTGGTACACTATGTGCTCTACTTTTCCACCCACACAGTACATCAATACATTCTGATACATATATGTACAGTATTCAAAATACAAATGTGTAATTCATAACTAGTTGAATTATGTTGGTACTAGGGCATAACACTACCTGTAGACATCAGAAATGACATAATGTACCATTCAGAGCAGACAAATTAAGTCTTAGCCAAATGAGCATGTATACAATATTTTTTCAAAACTGTTATGAAAGATTTAACCATTTGCAAGCTGGACTGGATACTACTTGCCTATGGGACGTGATATATATATATATGCCAACAACATAAATCAATATTGAGTGGGTGTGTTGCGCAATGTATGTCACAATGCCAACGCATTATGATTATGATTATTATTATTATGACGTCTATTTATCTGAATTCCCATTATGAAATCTCAAATATTCTGTTTTAGGTATGGTATCAACATAAAACCCCATACCCAGTAATTGCCATACAACGTTTGCTGATGCATATGCCTATTTTCTAACCAAATCCTTACCTTACTGATGATTAAGGATGAGAAATAGGATGCTCCTCTCCCATAATACGCTAGTCAATAGGTTGATAATAATTAACTGCAGTTGAAAATCTGTTGCATTGGTATAATTCAAACGCAATCTGCAATATGATAATTGGGCATCTGCAGATGGTTTACATCTTACTAATCAACAAATATAATAAGGCTTTAAATCGAATTAAAGCACACTAGGTAGGTGTGCCCATTTAAATTTGAAAATGCCCATGCTGATGATAGATTAATGCTCTTTTGATCAACATCGTTCGGCGTTGCGCACACGGGCGAGATTCTACCAACCCTTTTGGTCTTGTTGTATTCTGGTTGTACTCAGCATCTTCGGAATTTTCCTGTCAACTTCCTTCTACATTTGAATGACCAGAAAGATAGCGAATAGGCTACAAACCTTAGTCCTACGAAAGCCAATAGGATTTCTTGTATTCCAGTTGCTAAACCCGAGTGGGTAAGGTCACAGATTCCCATACCGTGTGTGTGTTACCAAGCAATTTAACTGTACCAAATAGGCTAGAATACAAATGCAAAACTTTGAATGTAGCCTTATATGCATCAATACTTTTTTATTGATATCTGAAAGAAAAAAGTAATGGATGATAATATTCTTGGTTTGTAACGCCAAAATCAGTTTTTTGTTTATGTGTTGCCATGGTGTTTCTTTCAGTTTTTTGTTTATGTGTTGCCATGGTGTTTCTTTCAGTCCAGACTTAGGGGGTGGAGAGTTTTCTTTAACCTTCAACCTAGATGACCTTGACAAGTGATTCACTTCCATAAGCAGCATCGACACCAAAACATCTGGGGTTCCCTCCATCTCCCCTAGAGAGCTGCTTGTAAGCTCTGTGGCCCCTCAGGATGGAATGCTTCTGGTATAGGCCCCACTGCAGCAGCCTATGGTGATGTGCTGACCACTGGTGGAAACATGCACTCCTTCGAAGTAGCCTTGTAGCAGGGGAGACCAAGGAAACTTTGAGCACCTTAATCGTGAATGTTTTGGCATTCAGATCCAAAAAGCAATTTTCGGAATGCTTCTAACAATGGGCAAATATGGAAGGTTTTGTTCAAATCAAAAGGGGTGCGGTCAAAAAGTGATTGAATTCAAATAGTTTACCCTAGTGGTGTAATATGAGAAAAATCCACTGTGCACATACAATAAATTAAACTGACAAGTAGGCTACAATACTAGAAATGCAGGATTTAAAGTATGAAATTGCATTATTCTTAGTCTGTTCTAATGTTACGAAAGATTTCAGAGTCATTAGAAAAGCATCTGCCTGTCAAACTGTTACTGGAGGCCATGAAACACCCTGACGTTTCAGACCTAAATTATTCTGAGACATGACTCAAAGACAAAGGCATAACATTTTATTTAAATTAGCATAAACTAGGCTCACACATGTGTAATAGGCTACAGTAGTCTGGCGTAGCCATATTCGTTGTTTTCATGTACCCGAAGTGCTCGATGAGGCTAATAGTAGCCCTAATAAAATAATCTTAGAATCTCTGTCATAGGCTATGGAAAATATTTTAATATATGGTAATACATAAATGCATTAACATACAGTCAAAGGTTTGGACACATCTTCTCATTCAAGGGTTTTTATTTGTACTATTCTACAGTAGCCACCCTTTGCCTTGATGACAGCTTTACACACTCTTGGCATTCTCTCAACCAGCTTCATGAGGTAGTCACTGTAACGTAGACGCTGGGAGTCGGGAAGCAAGTGCAGGTGGTGAATTTAATAATAAACAGAACAAAACAAGAAACACGAGTAGCGGACAGACATGACAGTCAAGACTGCCTGGGGAATGGAGGTAAGGTAGTGGCATATTGGGGAGGTAATCAGTGAAGTGATGGAGTCCAGGTGTGCCTAATGGTGAATGCCAGGTGCGTGTAATGACTGGTGGTTAGTAAACCGGCGATGTCGAACGGCGGAGGGGAGGAGCAGGAGTAGACGTGAAAGTACCACCACCCCCGAAGCATGGCTCCAGCCACAGGACGATGGCTAAAATGGAAATCACAGATGTTGGGGCCCAAAGTGTCCTCCACCGGAACTCCCAGTCCACCAGGTACTGGTCCAGGGGAGCGAAGGGGTGTCATGGGGGACAGCATCAGCCAGGGGACCAGGAACCACCAGAAGGGAGACATGAAATGAATGTGAGATACGGTAGTCACTGGGATGCTGTAACTTATACGTCACCTCACTGACCTTCCGGAGAACCTTGAGAGGCCCCACAAACCGGGGCTCAGCTTCTTTCAGGGATGGCAGAGTGAGAGGTTCCTGGTGGAGAGCCTCACTGCAGTGGTGATCCGCCAGCTCCTTCTGGCGACGGACGGCACGCTGGAGCCTCACTCCAAACCTCTGCATGCCCGAACCAGTCGTCCACCACAAGGGCCTTGGAGCCATGGAGCCAGGGCCTCGGTCTGGCTCAGAATCCATGGAGCCAGCCAGATAACTCAGGACACACAAGGGAATAAGCCCGATGGAGGAGTGACGTAACGAATTCTGGGCACATTTTGCCCAGGGAAGGAGGAGAGAGAGAAAAAAAGGACCAACTCCCCATGCCGGTCCAGGTAGTGACTCCTCAGAAACCTCCCCAGCTCCTGGTTAATCCTCTCTACCTGCCCGTTGGACTAATGCCGGTACGCAGAAGGGAGGCTGATCATGACCCCCAATTTCTCCATGAAAGCCCTCCATACCTGTGACGTGAATGGGGGGCCACGGTCAGAGACAATATTCTTTGGAAGACCTGCTGGAACAGTGCCTCAGCAACCTAGAGAGGGGTATGGAGACCAGAGTGAGGAATAAACCGGCATGATTTAGAAAATCTTTCCACAACCACCGGTGGTGAAACCGTCAGAGGGGAGATCAGTAACAAAGTCAAAGAACAGATGAGACAAGGGATGCTGAGGCACGGGGAGGAGTTGCCCTGCTGGAGCGTGCCAGGGAGACAGTTTGGGCACACACAGAACAGGAGTTGACGTAGCGAGTAACGTCCTGCACCAAGGTGGGCCACCAATACTTTTCAGAGTGTGATTGTATAGTACGGGTATAGTACGGGTGAGGATGGCCAGCGACGACAGCTGTGTGCCCAGGTCAACAGTCACTCCCTTACCCCCATGGGAACGTAGATGCACTCAGGAGGACAGGTAGTGGGAGCGGGTTCCCTCTCCAGAGCCTGGCAAATGTCCACATCTACAGACCACCCCTGTGGTCTGGGACATGACATGAGAGGGAACAGGAAAACAGGTCATCCTGCATTCAGGTGACAAGTCCGTGATTCTCATCCTCGATGAGATAGTGGGGTTATGGCGTTGGTGCCATGGGAGGCTGAGGATGATCTTGTGAGCTGGTGCACTAGTGATGAAGGGGATGTTTCCCTGATGAAGGGACTCCATGGCGAGGGTGAGGGATGTGGTGTGTGTGATGGTTCCGGATCCAAGTGGCCGATTACCAGGGGCTTGAACCGGAAAGGAGAGCAGGTATGAGGGGATGTTCAGAGAGGAGGCAAGGGTCTGGTCAGTAAAGTTCCCCACGGCACCAGAATCCACTAGCGCTGTAGAAACAGTACATGAGGGACAGCCAGCTAGTGTGAGCAACACTATAAAGGGTTTAAAATAAACTGATGAAGATGTAATCTTCCACCTCCTGGGGTAGATGTGAGTATCCTACGACCGTCCCTCTGCTCTTGTGGATCCCAAGTTGGGACGTACCGGACACTGCTGAAGCCCCCCCTTGACCACAATAGAGACAGAGCCTCAGCTGTCTCCATCATGGGGAGGCATGTGACCCCTACCTCCATAGGTTCAGGCTCTGCTACAGTGTTCACTGAGGGAGGGAGAGAAGCGATGTGGGCACCGACGTGCCCGAAGTAGATTATCCAACCGGATGGCCATCCCGATGAGTGCATCCAATGAGAGGCTGTCATCATGACCTGCCAGCTCCCATTTGATGCACAAAATAGAGGGAGCACTGGAGTAGGTAGCCACGGCATATGAATTCAATCTTTTATCTGGGAAAGACCCACGGGCATCACTGACCTGGGCAGACTGATGTGCTGGGTCAACTGGTGGCAGAGTATCCTCCACTAGTGGAAGGCAACGCCTCTCAGGCATTTCCAAGACATTGAAGAACCTCTTCCATAGCCGTCCCCAGTTGCGCTAGCTGGTCATGGTGCTTACGAAGTAGGTATCCCTGTTTGTCGACCATCTGGGAGATGTCCTGATTTCCCGCTTCTTCCATTTGGTGAGGCAGTATTCTGGAACATAGACGCTGGGTGTCGGGAAGCAAGTGCAGGTGGTGCATTTAATAATAACCGGACCCTGGCCCAAACGAACAACCACAAGTATCATACAGACATGAAACACATAGTCAATACTGCCTGAGGACTAGAACTAATGGAGTGACAGATATAGGGGAGGTAATCAGTGAAGTGATGGAGTCCAGGTGTGCCTAATGATGAAGCACAGGTGCACGTAATGATGAATGCCAGGTGCTCGTAATGATGAATGCCAGGACAGGTGGTTAGTAAACCGGCGACGTCGAATGCCGGAGGGGAGGAGCGGGGTTAGAAGTGACAGTCCATGGAATACATTTCAAGGTATTATGTCATTTCAATTAACAGGTGCGCCTTGTTAAAAGTTAATTTGTGGAATTTATTTCCTAATGCGTTTGAGCCGTTGTGTTGTGACAAGGTAGAGGTGGTATACAGAAGATAACCCTATTTGGTAAAAGACCAAGTCCATATTATGGCAAGACCAGCTCCAATTAGCAAATAGAAACAACTGTCCATCATTACTTTAACTTCTTGACGCTACCCATCCTTGTAGCGGGATAATTGTCATCAACAACCGCTGAATTGCATAGCGCCACTTTCAAATAATATATAAAAATATTTATATTCATGAAATCACAAGTGCAATATTGCAAAACACAGCTGAGCCTTTTGTTAATCCACCTGTCGTCTCAGATTTTGACAATCTGCTTTACAGTGAAAGCAATCCAAGCATTTGTGTAAATGTATCGATCACTCTACAAAACATTATGTACACTTAGCATCAAGTAGCTTGGTCACGAAAATCAGAAAAGCAATCAAATTAATCATTTACCTTTGACGATCTTCGGATGTTTTCACTCATGAGACTCCCAGTTACACAATAAATGTTCCTTTTGTTCCATAAAGATTATTTTTATATCCAAAATACCTCCGTTTGTTTGTCGTGTTATGTTCAGGAATCCACAGGAAAGAGCGGTCACGACAACGCAGATAAATTCCAAATAATATCCGTAATTTCCATAGAAACACGTTTTTTATAATCAATCCTTGTTTTTTAAATATATAATAGATAATATATCAACCGCAACTGTCTTTATCAGTAGGAGAGGGAGAGGCAATGTGTCACGCCCTGGTCTAAGTATTTTGTGTTTTTCTTCATGTATTGGGTCAGGCCCGGGTGTGGCATGGAGTTTTTGTATTGTGGTGTGTTTTGTCATGGGGTTTTGGTGTGTATGTATTTTGGATTGTAGTTAGTGGGGTTATCTAGCAAAGTCTATGGCTGTCTGGAGTGGTTCTCAATCAGAGGCAGGTGCTTATCGTTGTCTCTGATTGGGAACCATATTTAGGCAGCCATATTATTTGAGTTTGTCGTGGGTGATTGTCCTTAGTGTTGTTGTTCCTATTTCTTTCTTTCTTTCTTTCTTTATTTACACAAGTATAGGCTGTTTCGGTTTTCGTTACGTTCTTTGTTTTGTAGTGTATTGTATTGAGTCGTGTTACGTTTGTTTGATTAAACATGGATCGCAATCTACACGCTGCGTTTTGGTCCGACTCTCCTTCACCACACCTAGAAAACCGTTACAGAATCACCCACCACCAACGGACCAAATCAAAATCAAATCAAATCAAAAATCAAATCAAATCAAATTTATTTGTCACATACACATGGTTAGCAGATGTTAATGCGAGTGTAGCGAAATGCTTGTGCTTCTAGTTCCGACAATGCAGTAATAACGAACAAGTAATCTAACTAACAATTCCAAAAAAAACTACTGTCTTATACACAGTGTAAGGGGATAAAGAATATGTACATAAGGATATATGAATGAGTGATGGTACAGAGCAGCATAGGCAAGATACAGTAGATGATATCGAGTACAGTATATACATATGAGATGAGTATGTAAACCAAGTGGCATAGTTAAAGTGGCTAGTGATACATGTATTACATAAGGATGCAGTCGATGATATAGAGTACAGTATCTACGTATGCATATGAGATGAATAATGTAGGGTAAGTAACATTATATAAGGTAGCATTGTTTAAAGTGGCTAGTGATATATTTACATCATTTCCCATCAATTCCCATGATTAAAGTGGCTGGAGTAGAGTCAGTGGCATTGACAGTGTGTTGGCAGTAGCCACTCAATGTTAGTGGTGGCTGTTTAACAGTCTGATGGCCTTGAGATAGAAGCTGTTTTTCAGTCTCTCGGTCCCAGCTTTGATGCACCTGTACTGACCTCGCCTTCTAGATGACAGCGGGGTGAACAGGCAGTGGCTCGGGTGGTTGATGTCCTTGATGATCTTTATGGCCTTCCTGTAGCATCGGGTGGTGTAGGTGTCCTGGAGGGCAGGTAGTTTGCCCCCGGTGATGCGTTGTGCAGACCTCACTACCCTCTGGAGAGCCTTACGGTTGAGGGCGGTGCAGTTGCCATACCAGGCGGTGATACAGCCCGCCAGGATGCTCTCGATTGTGCATCTGTAGAAGTTTGTGAGTGCTTTTGGTGACAAGCCGAATTTCTTCAGCCTCCTGAGGTTGAAGAGGCGCTGCTGTGCCTTCCTCACGATGCTGTCTGTGTGAGTGGACCAATTCAGTTTGTCTGTGATGTGTATGCCGAGGAACTTAAAACTTGCTACCCTCTCCACTACTGTTCCATCGATGTGGATGGGGGGGTGTTCCCTCTGCTGTTTCCTGCAGCGTGTTAACAGGCAGGAGCCACAGGAGAGGCAACAGAGGCAGCAGCAGCTGGAGCAGCAGCAGCTGCAGTGTGAGAGGCTGCACCACCTGGAGAAATGGACATGGGAGGAAGAACTGGACGGTAAAGGACCCTGGGCTCAGCCTGGAGAATATCGCCGCCCCAAGGAAGAACTGGAGGCGGCAAAAGCTGAGAGGCGCAGATATGAGGAGGCAGCACGGCGTAGCGGATGGAAGCCTGAGAATCAGCCCCAAAAATGTCTTGGGGGGGGGGGCTCAGGGAGAGTGTGGCAGAGTCAGGAGTCAGACCTGAGCCAACTCTCCCTGTTTATCGTGAGGAGCCAAGGAGGAGACCAGAACCAGAGCCGGTGTTGGAGGTGAGCGAAACAGAGACTGTGAAGGAGTTCATGGGGAAATTGGAGGAGAGAGAAATGAGGGAGTTGCTGTGTTGGTGCTTTTTGCATGCAATTCGCCCGACGGAACGTGTTGGGGATTTGATGGCACCTGGGTTAGCGCTCCATACTCGTCCTGAGGTGCGTGTTAGTCGGCTGGTGAATCCCTAGCCCTAGCCTTGCACGTCCTGTGCCAACACTGCTCTCAAGATCTCCAGTACGCCTTCACGGTCTAGCCCATCCTGTGCCACCTCCACACTCCAGTCCTCCGGTAGCAGCTCCCTGCACCAGGCTTCCTGTGCGTGTCCTCGATCCAGTACCACCAGTTCCAGCACCACGCACCAGGCCTTCAGTGCGCCTCGCCTGTTCAGCGCAGCCAGCGCTTTTCTCCTCTCCTGCGCTGCTGGAGTCTCCCGCCTGTTTAGCGCAGCCAGAGCCTTTCTCCTCTACAGCGCTGCCGGAGCCTCCCGCCTGTTCAGCGCAGCCAGAGCCTTCCTCCTCTACAGCGCTGCCGGAGCCTCCCGCCTGTTTAGCGCAGCCAGAGCCTTTCTCCTCTCCTGCGCTGCCGGAGTCTCCCGCCTGTTCAGCGCAGCCAGAGCTGCCAGCCTGCATGGAGAAGCCAGAGCTGTCAGTCCGCATGGAGCAGCCAGAGCTGTCAGTCCGCATGGAGCAGCCAGAGCTGTCAGTCTGCATGGAGCAGCCAGAGCTGTCAGTCTGCATGGAGCAGCCAGAGATGTCAGTCTGCATGAAGCAGCCAGAGATGTCAGTCTGCATGGAGCAGCCAGAGCTGTCAGTCTACATGGTGCAGCCAGAGCCGCCAGTCTGCATGAAGCAGCCAGAGCCTTCCTCCTCTACAGCGCTGCCGGAGCCTCCCGCCTGTTTAGCGCAGCCAGAGCCTTTCTCCTCTCCTGCGCTGCCGGAGTCTCCCGCCTGTTCAGCGCAGCCAGAGCTGCCAGCCTGCATGGAGAAGCCAGAGCTGTCAGTCCGCATGGAGCAGCCAGAGCTGTCAGTCCGCATGGAGCAGCCAGAGCTGTCAGTCTGCATGGAGCAGCCAGAGCTGTCAGTCTGCATGGAGCAGCCAGAGATGTCAGTCTGCATGAAGCAGCCAGAGATGTCAGTCTGCATGGAGCAGCCAGAGCTGTCAGTCTACATGGTGCAGCCAGAGCCGCCAGTCTGCATGAAGCAGCCAGAGATGTCAGTCTGCATGAAGCAGCCAGAGATGTCAGTCTGCATGGAGCAGCCAGAGCTGTCAGTCTGCATGGAGCAGCCAGAGATGCCAGTCTGCATGAAGCAGTCAGTCTACATGGAGCAGCCAGAGCTGCCAGTCTGCATGAAGCAGCCAGAGCTGTCAGTCTGCATGGAGCAGCCAGAGCTGCCAGTCTGCATGGAGCTGCCAGTCTGCATGGAGCTGCCAGTCTGCAAGGAGCAGCCAGAGCTGTCAGTCTATATGAAGCAGCCAGAGCTGTCAGTCTGCAAGGAGCTGCCAGTCTGCAAGGAGCTGTCAGTCTGCAAGGAGCTGTCAGTCTGCAAGGAGATGTCAGTCTGCAAGGAGCTGTCAGTCTGCAAGGAGCCGCCAGTCTGCCCAGCGCCGCCAGTGCCCCCAGTCTGCCCAGCGTCGCCAGTCTGCCCAGCGTCGCCAGTCTGCCCAGCGTCGCCAGTCTGCCCAGCGCCGCCAGTGCCCCCAGTCTGCCCAGCGTTGCCAGTCTGCCCAGCGTCGCCAGTCTGCCCAGCGTCGCCAGTCTGCCCAGCGCCGCCAGTCTGCCCAGCGCCGCCAGTCTGCCCAGCGTCGCCAGTCTGTCAGGATCAGTTAGATCCACCAGTCAGCCAGGATCCACCAGTCTGCCAGGATCCGCCAGAAGTGCCAGTCAGCCAGGATTCGCCAGTCAGCCAGGATTCGCCAGTCAGCCAGGATCCACCAGTCAGCCAGGATCCGCCAGAAGTGCCAGTCGGCCAGGATCTGCCAGTCGGCCAGGATCTGCCAGTCGGCCAGGATCTGCCAGTCGGCCAGGATCTGCCAGTCGGCCAGGATCTGCCAGTCAGCCAGGATCCGCCAGTCAGCCAGGATCTGCCGGAACCACCAGCCAGCCAGGATCTGGTAGATCCATCAACCTGCCTGAGCTTCTTCTCACTCCTGAGCTTTCTCTCACTCCTGAGCTTCTTCTCACCCCTGAGCTTCTTCTCACCCCTGAGCTTTCTCTCACTCCCGAGCTTTCTCTCACTCCCGAGCTTCCCCTCACTCCCGAGCTTCCCCTCAGTCCCGAGCTGCCTCAGTCCCGAGCTGTCCTTCAGTCCCGATCTGCTCCTCAGTCCAGTGGGGTTCTGGGTGAGGACTACTAGGCCATGGTCGGCGGCGAGGGTGGTCTATCCAGGGACGCGAGGAGAGGGGACTAAGACATTGACTGAGTGGGTTCCACGTCCCGCGCCGGAGCCGCCACCATGGACAGACGCCCACCCGGACCCTCCCTATTGTTTTGAGGTGCGTTCGGGATTCCGCACCTTAGGGGGGGGGGTTCTGTCACACCCTGGTCTAAGTATTTTGTGTTTTTCTTCATGTATTGGGTCAGGCCAGGGTGTGGCATGGAGTTTTTGTATTGTGGTGTGTTTTGTCTTGGGGTTTTGGTGTGTATGTATTTTGGATTGTAGCTAGTGGGGTTATCTAGCAAAGTCTATGGCTGTCTGGAGTGGTTCTCAATCAGAGGCAGGTGCTTATCGTTGTCTCTGATTGGGAACCATATTTAGGCAGCCATATTCTTTGAGTTTGTCATGGGTGATTGTCCTTAGTGTGGTTGTTCCTATTTCTTTATTTATTTACACAAGTATAGGCTGTTTCGGTTTTCGTTACGTTCTTTGTTTTGTAGTGTATTGTATTGAGTCGTGTTACGTTTGTTTGATTAAACATGGATCGCAATCTACACGCTGCGTTTTGGTCCGACTCTCCTTCACCACACCTAGAAAACCGTTACACAATGGCTGCCCAAACTCTGTTGCACGAGCAAAACTCATGCGAACACCTGACGCAATGTTATCTTTCTTGCTCATTTTCCAAAATAAAAGCCTGAAACTATGTCTAAAGACTGTTGACACCTTGAGGAAGCGATAGGAAAAGGAATCTGGTTGATATCCCTTTAAATGGAGCGGAGGCAGGCTATGGAACATGGAGCTTTCAAAATAGAAGCCACTTCCTGGTTTGATTTTCCTCAGGTTTTGCCTGCAATATCAGTTCTGTTATACTCACAGAACTTTTGGAAACTTTAGTGTGTTTTATATCCTAATCTGTACATTTTTTGCATATTATAGCATCTGGTCCTGAGAAATAGGCCGTTTACTTTGGGAACGTTATTTTTCCAAACATAAAAATAGTGCCCCCTAGCTTCAAGAGGTTAAGACATGAAGGTCAGTCAATGCAGAACTTTTCAAAAACTTTGAAAGTTTCTTCAAGTGCAGTCGCAAAAACCATCAAGCTCTATGATGAAACTGGCTCTCATGAGGATCGCCACAGCAAAGGAAGACCCAGAGTTACCTTTGCTGCAGAGGATAAGTTCATTAGAGTTACCAGCCTCAGAAATTGCAGCCCAAATAAACGCTTTACAGAGTTCAAGTAACAGACACATCTCAACATCAACTGTTCAGAGGAGGCTGCGTGAATCAGGCCTTCGTGGTCAAATTGCTACCAAGAAACCACTACTTAAGGACACCAATAATAAGAAGAGACTTGCTTGGGCCAAGAAATACAAGAAATGGACATTAGACCAGTGGAAATCTGTCCTGGAATCTGGAACTCCAAGACTGTTGGAAAAGCATTTCAGGTGAAGCTGTTGAGAGAATGCCAAGAGTGTGCAAACTGTCATCAAGGCAACAGGTGGGTACTTTGAATTGAATTGTTTAATACTTTTTTGGTTACCACATGATTCCATATGTGTTATTTCATAGTTTTGATGTCTTCACTATTATTCTACAATGTAAATTTGCAAGGGTTATTGACAACAGAAAATGTGACGATCTCCCAGGCTCCTAAGCATGTGTAGGGACCAGACAGGACACATATTTAGACCAGACACCTATTTAGCCCCTTACTTTTGTTGGCACAAATCTACCTCCATACTTCCATTCATTTGTCTGGGTTACTTTCAGACGAGTCCGGAGAAAACCATTGGGTTCCTGAGTCTCCCCTTTCCATAGAGTGGCCATATTAGTTTTTTCGGCCAAACCGTTTGGAAGCACCAGACGTTTTCACGAAAATACAGATTTTCAAATTAATCATAGGCTGTGTTAGTAGATAGCCAGAAGTACATTTACGAACGCACCCATAGTGGACAGAGCCAAGCACGCACTAGTGAGATCATATTGGCAGGTTCTAGCATTTATTAAGTGCTCGTGTGCGATAACAATTGGCCCTTGAATTCCTTCTAAACAACGCATTTCTTTTTTATTTTGGCAATGGGTAAAGTCTACAAAATATAGTCCACTCTGTTTGTTACAGATTCTAGTGTTGGAAACAGAAAACTGTATGGAGATTTGCAGAATGTCGGCCAAAAATCCATCTCGCTTCATCTTCTCCAACTGACTGCCACTGGGCTTCCTCTTATCACTTTACAGCTACCCTGGGTACACTGACTTCATCATCGACCATGGAGCATATTTTGTGGCGAGTGGAAACGCCAACTTCTGGTTGTATTCTAATTCATTAGATAATTCTTTAGTCAAGGTATCAATTGAAACATCAATTCTTACTGATCATACAATTATATTCTTATCTTTAAATATGAATGGATCTGAAGTTAAACCGAATCGGAGTTATTGGAAACTCAATAGTAGACTGTTGGAAGATTAGAATTTCAAGATGGATGCCAAAGATATTATACAAGACATTTGGAGGAAAGCCCAACTCTTTAAGTCTTATGGGAAATATTGGGAATTAATGAAGTATGAAATTAGACAAACAGCCATGAAGAGAGGTAAAGAAATTGCTGAATTTAAAAGATTAAGGAAATACTTTCTCTAATCTCTATGGAGGACCTTGATGAAGAAGCAAAGGGTCAGTTATTCTCTTTACAACTAGAAATGTACCGAATGTATGAAGAGAAAGCAAAAGGGGCATTTGTAAGATCAAGAAGGAGATGGTTGGAGGAAGGTGGAAAAAAATACAAAATACTTTTACAATTTAAGAAAGAAAGAATTCTGAATTTACATCTATTCATAAACTCAATATAGATGGCAAAGAAAATGAAAACCCCAAAGATATTTCAAAATAAGTTTCAGAATTCAATCGTAACCTTTACCAGTAATGCCTGTCCTACTAGTGACATATCTGCCTTTTTAGACTCTGTCAAAGACTGTGCAAAATTCATAGATGAACACTTCCAAAAGTCTTGTGATGAAATTATTTATATTAATTAAATAAAAAAATGCATCGGCAAGTTAAAGAAAACAAATCTCCAGGGATTGATGGCATTATCAGTGAATTCTATAAATATTTTCAGGAGGATTTTATAGAATTTATATTGAACGTTTTTAAGGAGGCAATTGATTTAGGGGTCCTGCCTGTTTCCATGACACAGGGCCTATATTCTGTAATACCCAAACCAAACAAAGATTCTATGATGTTAGAAAATTGGAGACCAATCACATTAATGAACAATGATGGAAATATACGTGCATCCATCTTTGCAGAAAGACTTAAAAAAGGTATTGACCAAATCATTGACGATACCCAGTCTGGTTTTATGAAGGGCAGACATATATGTAATAATATTCAACTAGTATTGGACTTGATAGACTACATTGAGCACATTATGGAAGTTAGCTTTATTTTATTTGTAGACTTTTACAAGGCATTTGATACAGTTGAACATTATTATCTTTTTGAGACTCTTCGATTTTTTTGGTTTTGGTCAATATTTTCAAAGTGTAATTAAGACACTTTACAATAATAGTAACAGCTCTGTTAAATTATCCCATGGAACTTCACAAAGATTCGACATTAGACGTGGAATTAAACAAGGATGCCCAATTTCTCCTTTCTTATTTTTATTGGTCACACAAGTTATGGCACTTCATAATAAATAAGGATAGTTTTAGGGGTATCAGATACAATACAAAGAGATAAAATGTTCAAAATTGGCTGACGACACCACCATTTTTTGGGGAAAGATCATAATGAAGTCAAGAAACCTATTGAGTGTATTAATGCCTTCACACATGTATCAGGTTAATCTCTGAATATTAGGAAGGTGAATTATTTGCATTCAAAAGATGTGACTTAAACTCAGTATGTAATATCCCTGTAAAAGATGTGATCACATATCTTGGTATTACAGGTAGCAAAGGCCAGAAAGAAAGGGCCAACTTAAATTTCTCTCCTATTGTAGAGGAAATTGGAAAGCGATTTAACTCCTGGTTATTAAGAGATCTGTCTTTATCTGGATGTGTACTTTTATCACAATCTGAAGGTCTGTCTAGATTAGTTTATACCTCCCTTGCCTTGGATGTTCCTCTGTCAGTAACTAAAATGGTTGATACTAAATTATTTAACTTCATATGGAGGAATAAACCTCATTATTTAAGAAAAGCGATAATATGTAGCACCCAATGTGAGGGAGGGTTGAATGCTCTTGATTTTAAAACCTCTACTATAATATTTAAGTTTAAATGGATACAAAACTATTTAAGAAATAAGGATTGCATCTGGAATATCATTCCTAATGTAATATTCCAACAAATTGGTGGTCTAGAATTCTTACTCAAATGCAACTTTGATATGGGTAAAATCCCTATTAAGCTGCAAACTTTCATAAACATGTACTTCTAACTTGGAACCTCATGTACAAACACAATGTTTCCCCACCTAGGTATTCAATCTGGAATAATAAAGACATAAAATTCAAAAACAAGTCTTTGTTTTTCCAGAACTGTTTTTCCAACAACATTATTTGGGTTAAACAATTATTGAATAATGATGGACAACTATATGGACAAGTATTTATTAGAACACACAATGTTACATTCACTCCTGAGGAGTATCAACTTGTTGTTAGAGCTGTCCCTAAAGGTGCTATTCTTCTTTTAGGAGAATATAACAGTACTCCAAGTGCAACTGTTGAGGATTATGTAGCCTCAATACAACTAGAAGGAATTTACATTTTAAATTTATAAATGTAATAACATGTATATAAGGAAACTATGTCAATATGTTACTATTCCCTCTGCTAAAATGTACTGGAATGCAGCCCTAGGCAAGTGAACTGGAACAAAATGTCATTGTTATCTGGTAAATATTGCATATCTAATAAGGTGAAAGAAGTATCATACAAACTCATTCATAGAATCTACCCCGTAAAGGCCTTTATTATACACAGATTTAAAATAGCTATTGATAACAAATGTGTACTTTGATTGTGACCCAGAGATTCTTGACCATTTATTTTGGGACTGCTCTTATTTTGGTGTGAGTTAGAAGATTTTATTTTAAAAGAAACAACTATTAATGTTAATTTCAAAGACTCTGATATTATGTTTTATTTTGAACCAAATTATATGGACCCTGATTTAACTTCCATTGTTCATTTGTTTATCTTTCATGGAAGATTCTTTGTCCATAAAATGAAGTGGGCAGAGAACAAACCCCTTTTCACATTATTTAAGATATAATTGAAATATTATTTTGAAATTATCAGTAAATGTAATAACAAAAAAAGCAATATGCACCATAAAAGTATTTAACAAATTGAAAATTAATCTTGATATGTAATACCCCTCGCTGTCTGTTTTTTTGTATTTGTTGTGTTGATAATAAAAAAATAAAAAAATTAAATAACATAAAAAACGCCAACCGGGTACTTCATATTTATACATCCGGAATTAAAAAATAATAAAAAATACATTATACATCCGGTGAAATATTTGGCTAGTATCTGTAAGACACATTTCGATTGGATGAAAAACGCAAGCCAATCATAGCTCTGGATGGAAGGAGGCTATTTCGCAATTCGATTGCGTTCATGGTTTAGAACCTGTGCGTTGATGTTGTTTCAATGTCAGTGAAAAAACGTGAATATTATATATAATGAATACTATAAGGTCGTCGGTTTACCGGTTTCATGGAGTGATATGTTCCACTAGGTAATTGCGTTCTTCAAATTAATATAAAATGGAATGCTTGATGGCAAGGTATTTTGAGGTTCAACCTCGGCAAACTAGCGCTAGCTAGGCTAACTCTGGATATGTACACCTTAACAGTATATTCTTGGGCTATATCTGTACCTAAATGGTGCTGCCGCAGTGTTGCAGGCTATCTTTGCGCGTTTGATTGTGGCTTCGACTGTAACGAAGCTAGTTTAATTACACCCACCACTCCATATTAAATACGTTGCTTGTGTGATTTAATCAGGCTGTTCATTTTCATCAAAAGCCAAGTATGTTGATTAAAATGTAAATTTGAACTTACTATCATTTAATACGCCTGTCCAGATGCAGGTGGTGAATTGGAATTTAGAAATTGCTCCATTACAAAAAAAAATTATGAAGTAATTTAACGATGTGCACACCGCCAGCTTCTCTATTTCAAAACACCCACCTGTCTCATTGTTTGAGACAGGTGGGTGTCCACTCCAAAGGGCTGCATGTCATGATACCTGTCTTTTGAAATGGACAATGTTGGATTACTTCTTGGAGCAATTTTTTTCTTATTTTTTTTCTCCCTAAATTCAAATGCAACTTGACACAGACATGTTTGAAGATACATATTTGGCTGAATCGAGAATGAATATAGTATCACCAATAACAGGTTAGTTGAAAAGTCTATAGCACCGTTTTGTATAGTCAAACCTGTAACTTCCAGTAATGGATACCAAAAATCTTTGGTTATATCACATTATCTGGTGTACCTATCTGTAGCTAGAGTACTTTCCTGTGGATATTTGGTCTCAAATTTCAACCGGTATAGTAGGTTAAAATGATTATTTTTCTCAACATTCTGGCTTGTTAGGTACATTTACATGATTTTGCATGCCAGTGTTTCAGTCTGTATATACCAATTAATTGTGAATTACAACCTGATAAATCAGACAAATATTGCCTGCTTGTATTTTCCTTCCAATGATTGAACTTTGAGTGAACTAGCTATCCATGAACACATTCTAACTAACCCCTATGACCAAGTCTGCTTTAAAAAGCCAACTAAGCTAGCAAGTTATAAACTTTCACAAACCAACAGTCATATTTTCCTAAAGCTTGAATGCCTTTAGCACTCAGCTGAATAGTTTACATGGTTAAATCATGAAACTGACATTTCATACTATTATCCAGCAGGAATTTTGCACTAGAGCTTCCAGGATCCAGTGGCGCACAGCCGCGATCACTAAGTGGTTGGGTTCTGTCCTGGGCCAGTGTACCTCCCCTGACCTCTCGGTGTGGTCCTCTCACATCACAGGCAGAGGGGGCAGGAGTGTTCCAGCAACTCCCCTGGCACCACCAGCAGGTTCGCACAGGGAAGCGGGGCACAGAGTACCAGCCCAAGAATATAAAGCGGAAGCGGACCCACGGCTGGATCAAGAGGATCAGCACGCAGGGTGGCATCGAGGTGATTCTCCGTAGGATGCTAAAAGGACGGAAATCCCTCTCACACTAACCACCCAATGGACTATTTTGTCAGTAAACGTATCGAAGTTGTGGTGCAAAGTTGCCCAGGTTTTACTACCATGTGGAAGATGCCCCAAAAAATAGGCACGAAACATGGCAAAGCCTTCCAATTATGTAAGCAACACCATGCACATTTACAATAAAACATTCCAAACAGTCCCTTTACAAGTAAGAATGTTGAATAAACTTAATTGAACTTACTCTGTTGATTGTCTGTTGTGTTGTTAGAAATTTTAGACAAAATATCCACAGGAAAGTCTTATTAACCTGACTTCGAAACGTCAGTCTCTGTGTGTAGCAATCAAGATTTGTTTGCTCATGACCAAAGGCACATGCACAAGATGGAAGTACATGCACGTGATGCATGCATGTAACCAACGTCTGCAGGTGTTGACATGGTTTTTCGCATATTCCAGGAGATATAAATTTCAACGGCAGTACCTGCGCTCTAAAAAGTGGGGTAAACAACACTTTCCTATGTATATTTTGTCAAAAATGTTGAGTGGCTGAAGCACCAACCACACAGACAACCAGTAGAGTAAATTCAGATGTCATTTTATTCAACATTCTGGCTTGTAAAGAAAACGTGATGATTTCACATAAAAGTCTGATTTATTAGGCAATCTAAGAACCTGCAGACTTGTTGGTACAGTTTTGTGTAGAGCTTGATGTCTGAGTTATTGGATATGTGAAGGCAGCAGTGGCGGTCAGTGCTATTTAAGATGAGGGAGGAAGCAAATAATTTATGAGCGTGGCCTTATTTCTATTACTCCATGTTGAATGACTCATTCATATTCCATTCACCCAGTTCAGTGTAACAGCGATAGCTTTAGGCTAAACATCATGAGGTTGCACAATCTAGCCTATGAATGAAAGTTTACAATGTAGGTGCACACAGATCGAGAGAAAAATTTGACGTGACAGTGACACACCTTGCACACTCTTGCCTGCATCTAGCTGATATAGGGTGTAGTCATTAGTCCAACAGTTGCAAACGAGTTTCTAATGAACAAATTCAGTTATGTTTATCCCCTTTCCGCTTTTCAACAGAATCGGCGGAATAAATACACAACCTGATCAAGCGTAAACACAGTTCACTTTCATAGCAGCCACGTTGTATTCCTTCTCTCATCTATACACTCTCCTCTCACCTTTTCCCTTCACATCAGCTGAAAAAAACCTTTCCAAGCCAAACCATATAACCACTACACACAGCCTACATCTTTGTCACCATATTAGCTAAAGTAACGTCATAGTCAAAATAGCTAATAGAACTAACACGTTAGTAAACCTGCTACAATCATTCAGTAACGTTACAGTGTAACGGGAAAAGTGTGACGGGAAAAGGTAAGCAGTCTAGCACTTACACTGGTGGGCCATGGTGGCAATAAATTAGTCAAACCAAAAGCTTACCATGACTTGGAAGAGTTGTGTTGGATAGTCATAGCCAGCTAGCTAACGTAGCATCCCACTGTTTGAGTAGGCTAAACTAGCTAGCAGCATTTTCTAGCTAAGTAAGTGAAATTGAAAGTGAGAAAAAAAATTGACAATCTCTCTTGCTTCTTCATTTTGGAAGAAATACATTGTTCAAAACAGTTTTAACTATTGTCTTTCTCTGTCTTTGAGTCAACTACTCACCATGTTATGCACTGCAGTGCTAGCTAGCTGTAGCCTATGATTTCAGTGCTAGATGTATTCCCTGATCCTTTGATTGGGTGAACAACATGTCAGTTCATGCTGCAAGAGCTCTGATAGGTTGGAGGATGTCCTCCGGAGGTTGTCATAATTACTGTGTAAGTCTATGGAAAGGGGTGAGAACCATGAGCCTCGTAGGTTTTGTATTGAAGTCAGTGTACCCAGAGGAAGATGGAAGCTAGCTGTCCTCCGGCTAGACCGTGGTGCTATCCTACAGATTGTTGTTGAGGCTACTGTAGACCTTCATTGCGAAACAGTATGTTTTAATAAATTATTTGGTGATGTGAAAATATTTAGTATTTTATCTAAAAAGCATAACTTTTTATATGTTTTACAGTTTTTATTTTAATGAAATTCACTGAGGAGGATGGTCCTCCCTTCATCCTATGAGTAGCCTCTACTGGAAGGAAGATGAATTTGCAGATGTATTTGACCATGAAATGGATTCTCAATGTCTTTCTCATCTATTTCAGACTCAATCTTGGAAAGGCTCGGTAGGTTGGTGCAGTAAGTCAATTTAGCTTAAATGGCATAGGGAATCAACTGTGACAAAAGTAGTTTTACGTATGCACCTGTCAACATGCAGTGGTGCGGTTGAACTAGTTCCTGAATTTGAATATTGGACTTTTAATATGTAAGTGGTGGGATATAAGCATCTGTGCTGCTTGTGTAAGCTATTTAGTTGCTGCGAAAATAAACACATCTTCGGACCTTCATACCATGCTGATACACAGTTGTCATTCAAGTTTGTGTGTTGCTCAAAAAAAAGCACTGTGTTTCAGGGGGGGAATAACCATTTTTATTAGCATGAGTGAGTGTTGTTGGTTGAAATCAGTAGGGTTGGAGATGATGGAAGATCAGAAAACCATGGTTAACATATTTTATATCTCAATGTCTGTGTTAATATCTCCTTGTGAAAATAATTTCACAAACTTTGATACTGAATAACAAGGAATTTGTGTGCCATGGCTAGCTACTGCTTATCACTGCCTCTCCGCCATCAAATCACGTGACGGGATCTGGAGCCCCTCTTCCTATTGGCGTGCTGGTTTCTCGTGTAAAAACTAGTGACCCAGTGAGCATTGTTCTTTTACGACGGTCTATCCTCTCCTGTAGCCAATGGAGCACCAGTCAAGAAGAAGAGGAACGCCCATACACGGACGAGCAACAAATATGGAGTATATGGAATTGTTATGCTAACTTGCGTGCTCTATAGCCATCAAGTATGCTTGATTATTCGATTCAACATAGTTTGATTATCTCAAACCTAATTTCACAAAAAAAATATATATAATTATTTGATTGTGTCATAGTCAACCCGAACTTGTAAACAACCAGCGGTTTCTTAGCTACGACAAAACACTGTCTAGTAGCAAGCTAGCTAACGTTAGTGAGTTGCTAGATATATATAACGGGTTGTCTAGTTAGCAAACTGGTGTTCTTGCTAGCTTATAGAATCCTTGTAAATGACTAAGAATTGATGCACACATTCCTTGTACTTTGTGTAATCTTGAATATTTCAGATAGCCAACGCATTACAGCGTATTTTGCTTTAATTACGCTAGTAAACTACGCAGGTTCTTGTTACTGTAGCTAACATTTTCCACGCGCATCAGCTAACGCATCATCTTTTAGTCTGTCTTTCTGTGGTATAAAGCCACCATGGATAAGGTAACGTCTTTTTCTTTTATATAGCTTTCAAGCTAAAAAATATTATGTTTACAGTTGACTGCTAGCTAACTAAGTTACCCTGTTTTGACTATGAACTAGTTCAATTTTGGCCCTGTGTTTACTTGTTCGTCATCAAGCTGGCTTAGCTAACAGAATATGACAGCTAGAAAAAATAAAGTTTAATATTATATGCTTAACGTTATGTTGTCCCTTGATAGCTACTTATCTAATGTATTATCTAGTTAGCTAGGCCAATGTCATTTAGGTAGGTACAGCAATTGTTTAGTTGGCTACCCAGGAAGATATTTCCCAATCCCAATGTTCAGAATTTAAGTATCCTAAAAAGCTAGAGTAACGTTAGTCAGCTAGGTTAATTTCTCACATTTTGCAATCTTTCCTAAACAGGCAGAGTTTTTAAAAGGACTACCTGTCTACAACAAAAGCAATTTCAGCAGATTTCATGCAGACTCTGTCTGCAAAGCGTCAGTAAGTGTCTTCCTGCCCTTAGTTCTGTATGTCAAAGAAATTTCACCTGAGAGCATGAATTGCTAATGGTCAACATAGATATTGAATTTAGTGCCAAACAATGCATATTGTAATTGGACTTTATTTCTCGCCTGTTGTTTGGGTTAGTCAGTTAGTGGACACATACTTGATTTAGACTTCATCACCTATTTCTGTCTGTCTTTCAGAACCGGAGGCCCTCTGTGTATCTCCCAACACGGGAGTATCCATCAGAACAGAGTGAGTGTCCCATCAGATTCAAACAATACTCTGTTCTCACAGTATATGCGTGCTAGTGTGTACTTCTGATCTGAATATTGTGTAGTTTGATTGATAAAGGTTAACATTATTGATTAGCCTGAAGACCCAACGTTGAATTGCATTGGATTCAATAGAAGGATAGTTTAACTTAACTGGTTGTCCACGTGGTTGGTCCTTTTGCAGATATGAATGTGAGAAAATATATCCACAGGAAAGTATAACTACATCAACTTTTCAAAGCGCTAGCAGTGTGTTCAGATTTCGATCACCTGAAGCATGCGCAGAACCATGTATACACGTGCACGAGCTCGGAAAGTATGCATGTGTCTCGTGCATGTATTTTTATCACCTGAAATGCATGCTTCAGGTGATAGTAATCTGAACACATTACCAGCGGTTGAAAAGTTGAAAAACTTAATTATACTTTCCTGTTGATATATTGTCTCTCATTCCTACCTGCAAAAGGACCAACCACATGGACAACCAGTAAAGTAAGTTAAACTCATTTTATTAAACATTCTGTCTTGTAGAGTATACTTTCCTGATCTAAATGCTCATTGGTATACAGTACCTGTCAAACGTTTGGACACACCTACTCATTTAAGGGTTTTTCTTCTTTTTTAAAACTATTTTCTTCATTGTAGAATAATAGTGAAGACATCACAACTATGAAATAACACACATGGAATCATGTAGTAACCAAAAAAGTGTTAAACAAATCAACATATATATTGAGATTCTTCAAAGTAGCCACCCTTTGCCTTGATGACAGCTTTGCACACTCTTGGCATTCTCTCAACCAGCTTCACCTGGAATGCTTTTTCAACAGTCTTGAAGGAGTTCCCACATATGCTGAGCACTTGTTGGCTGCTTTTCCTTCATTCCAAAGTCCAACTCATCCCAAACCATCTCAATTGGGTTGAGGTCGGGTGATTGTGGAGGACAGGTCATCTGATGCATCACACCTTCTTGGTCAAATTGCCCTTACACAGCCTGGAGGTGTGTTTTGGGTCATTATCCTGTTGAAAAACAAATTATAGTCACATTAAGCGCAAACCAGATGGGATGGCGTATCACTGAAGAATGCTGTGGTAGTTATGCTGGTTAAGTGTGTCTTGAATTTTAAATAAATTACCTGCAGTGTCACCAGCAAAGCACCATCACACCTCCTCTATCTCCTCCTTTCTTGACATTTTCCGATTTGACTGACCTTCACGTCTTCAAGTAATGATGGGGTTCTCTTTGCTTATTTGAGCTGTTCTTGCCATAATTTGGACTTGGTCTTTTACCAAATAGGGCTCTCTTCTGTATACCACCCATACGTTGTCACAACACAACTGATTGGCTCAAATGCATTAAGAAGGAAAGAAATTCCACAAATGAACTTGTAACAATGCACAGCTGTTAATTTAAATGCATTACAGGTGACTACCTAATGAAGCTGGTTGAGAGAATGCCAAGAGTGTGCAAAGCTTTCATCAAGGCAAAGGGTGGCTATTTTGAAGAATGTCAAATATAAATATATTTTGATTTGTTTAACAGTTTTTTGTTGTTGTTACTACATGATGCCATATGTGTTATTTCATAGTTTTGATGTCTTCATTATTATTCCACCATATAGAAAATAGTCCAAATTAAGAAAAACCCTAGAATGAGTAGGTTTGTCCAAACTTTTGACTGGTACTGTAACTGAAATGGCCACCTGTGTAATCCGTGCCATACAAATTCTGAACATCAGCAGATAAAACTGCTTTATGCATATATTCCAATTCCGGTATTCAAATGTGTTATTTGCTGACCCAGCAAAGTTTATTACAGTATAGAAAATAGTAAAAATAAAGAAACATTTGAATGAGTAGGTGTGTCCAACTTTTGACTGTTACTGTACATTCTCTTGTGATTTATATTGTTTTTTGATCTGATATTTTTTCTTAAGTCATTGTCACAGAGAAGACAAATATCCTATTGAGATATCTTCACCAACAGTGGGACAAAAAGGTAAAATATTGGGAAAGTTGATACCTTCCTAATGCATTGTTTCTTCACACGATATAGACACTGTATTGCGGTTTACTGTAGGTCAGCTAGTTTTCCAACCCCTCTCTGTATTTTGTCTCGACAGAATGCGGCCAAAAAGCGGGAGCAGGAGCAAGCGGAGGGAGAGAACACTGCACCCCCGCGGAAAATTGCCAGAACCGACAGTCGGGAATTAAATGAGGACTCATAGAGTGCTGTACACACACAGAACTACAGATAAAGAAGCACACAGGCAAAGTTGCATTTGACAGACAGGACATACCACTTCCTACATCGTACAACATGATCTTGGGATGTTGACAGTTTTGTCTTTTGTATTTTATTTACTTTAGCATTTTTTTCTTTTTCCTTAACTGTCCTTTTTTAAGTCTTCGATTGGCACATAGCTGAAAAGCTCTGTCTTCATAACAATAACATTACCTCCTCCACCCTAGGACTCATATTTAATTGTTGCTTGACCATGTTTTTACATGAGGAGCATTTTCAGTGCCCTTGTTTGCTTTCATTAGTTTACTTGTACTATATGTGTATTTTGACCTGCATGATTTACAGTCATGTCCATTTAATCAATTAGGTTCTATACCATTTTATGTACATCCTTCTGGGCTTGGAGTAAATAGAATATTGTCTCCACAGTAAATAGAATATTGTCTCCACAGCCTCTTATTTTAGTTTGTGATAAATATGATGACGGCGGTATACCATAACACTGAAGGATGCTTGTGACATCCCCAACAATTATTACAGTTACTGAAAAGGGAAGACTGTGTATAGACTTAAGATTGAATTCGTCTCAGGTTGTTATGGGGAATGCTGCCTCAGAAGGCTGCATTCCTGAAAGTTTTGACTTCTCCTAGTTTGAGTGATTGAATTGCCTTAATGGAAACATTTCTTGATCAATTAGGGACCCTCCCTCTGTTTACATTGTGACAACAGTGGAGGAAATGCACACACACTGTTGAGTTAACGAGGGGATTAAATGGTGTGAATATGGAGGATGCTCCCACAGGTTCATATTGGGGCAAACCCTTTGACAGTATAAAAACAGACCAATTTTGCAGCAACACACGATGCTCGATGTTTGTCAATGTGCATAAACGTTGTTTCCCCGTAGACGTGCTACAATCTACCACTAGCAGCTAGATTGTCGTCACATCTAGAAAAGTTATCTTGATGCAGATAAGTGTCTGGATAGTATAGGGAAGTGGACTTACCTGACTGTTAACATGGCATGGCTCCACAAGTAAAAGCATAGCTGCTGAGTTGCAACTTAGCTCAATCAATCTGTGTGAACCTATAGGATACGCCTTGCTAAAAGGACTTAAGTCAATATGTGAGGTAAATGTGCCATTCAGGTGTATAGAATCTTGTCTCAAAAGTAACCAGCTGATGTTAAACTTTTAATGTGGGGCATAGTTTGACAAATGTAAATACTAAAATGGGGCGTATTGTTCCTGATATGCTCTCTATATCCCTCTGTTGCTATTTACAATGATCTGGTAGTGTAGTTGTGAATCCTGTCAAACTATGGGCTGTGTATACATGGTTTGTTTCCTTAGACCATTATCAGGTAATAGTTTAAGGACTCGCAGTGTCCAGAACCTTTCGATCATTAGATAATCATATCTTACCTGAAACAGTCACACTTAATTCTTGTTTGAAAGCATGTACAGTATAAACTCTGCAGGCCATATGTTTTAGGTGGCGTCGGCTCATCTTGTTTGAGGTGATCTTGAGGCTGGCTGATGATCAGCTACCATTATGTTCCTTGGTGATGCTAGCTGTCTACATGTGTTCATGTTGAGAATTCTTTCCACAGGTAGAAAAGTGTTGTTTTTTATTTATTTATTTTTTGATAAAGTAAGTTAACCTTAATAGACATTGTGCTCTGATTTAAACTGTGTGGATGTGGGGCCTGGCACATTCACACAGTTAAAATCACAGCACACAATGTCTATTAAGGTCATCACGCTGTTTACTATTGAGAATTGAACGAAGGAGTGCTTCATCTTACTGTATAAAAAAAACTAACACATTCAACATTAACACGTAGACAGCTCGCACCACCAAGGAACAGAATGGTAGCTGATCGTCAGCTAGACTGAATTCATAAGGAAATGACCCTCTGAAAATATGTTCTCAATAAAGTTACCTGGGTATTATGTTGATTTTCTTGTGAATGTTTATTTCTACTGAGCATCCGTGAGGTATGTTTTTTTTCTCATGTTGGAATTCACTGAAACATATTTCGTATACACACAAAGGTGGCTAGTAAATAATCTAACTACAGACAGTAGGAATAGGCAGGCTACATGACAAAGAAGTCGCCATGCTAGGTCATGTTATAGAGTTATATGTGCGAATCCCCTCCTACCTGTCTGCAGTGATTATGTTTTCTCAACCAAACGGACCACTAGAGAGGAGTTATTGACTACAGTACCAGTTCGCTAGATCTATAAAATCATCAGTTACACCGTCTGAAGCCCTTGTAACAGGATTGCTTCCGTCCCTCTCCTGGGCCTGAACCAAGGATCCTCTGCACACATCGACAACAGTCACCTTCGAAGCATCGTTACCTATCATTTTGACAAAATCTGCGGCCCTTGCAGAGCAAGAGAAACCACTAGGCCTACTTCAAGGTCTCTGAGTGAGAGAAGTCACCCGATTGAAACGCTACTAGCGCGCACTGCTAACTAGCTAGCCAGTTCACACTGGTTACACCTACAAAGACCAAAGGCGCAATCGATTAAATAAAAGGTCATCAGGCTACCCTCTCCTTGTGTTCTGGCAGACATATCCATTGCCTTGCCTCCTACCCAGACTTTAAGCTACACTACATGATCAAAGTATGTGGACACCTGCTCATCTAAAATCTCATTCCAAAATCTTGGGCATTAAAATAGAGTTGGTCCCCCCTTTGCTGCTATAACAGCCTCCACTCTTCTTGGAAGGCTTTCTGCTAAATGTTGGAACATTGCTGCGGAGACTTGCTTCCATTCAGCCAGTAGCGCATTAGTGAGGTTGATTAGGCCTGGCTCGCAGTTGGTGTTCTAATTCATCCCATAGGTGTTTGATGTGGTTAAGGTCAGGGCTCTGTGCAGGCCAGTCAAGTTCTTACACACCTCTCTCAAAAATTCTGTATGGACCTCGCTTTGTGCACGGGGCATTGTCATGCTGAAACAGGAAAGGTCACCCCCCAAACTGTTGCCACAATGGCGGTGAGCTTTACACCACTCAATCCGACGTAGGGCATTGCGCATGGTGATCTTGTGTGCGGCTGCTTGGCCATGGAAACCCATTTCATGAAGTTCCCGACTAACCGTTATAGTGCTGATGTTGCTTACAGAGGCAGTTTGGAACTCGGGAGTTTGTGTTGCAACCAAGGACAGACGATTTTTATGCGCTAAGCGCTTCAGCACTCAGCGGTCCCATTCTGTGAGCTTGTGTGGCCTACCACTTCGCAGCTGAGCTTTTGTTGCTCCTAGATGTTTCCACTTGTTGCACTTCACAGTTCCACAATAAAAGCACGTACAGTTGACCAGGGCAGCTTTAGCAGGGCAGAAATTTGATAAACTGACTAGTTGGAAAGGTGGCCTCCTATGATAGTGCTCTTCAGTAAGGCCATTTTACTGCCAATGTTTGTCAATGGAGATTGCATGGCTGTGTCCACATACTTTTGTATATGTATATATATACATAGTGTATTCTATTTTATATCATATTTATCATCCTTGGTGTGGTAGAATGTGTTCAAAACATGATGCATTACATTTCCTCTGGTCTCATGAAGTTTATTGGAGTTTGTTTTGCATCGACGGTACATTCACTATTTCATGTGCTAAAATTATTAATAGAAAAACAAAGTTAAGAAAAATAAAATATCTTTCAGTCACTGTGAATTTGCTCATTCTGTACTATTGCAGGAATATAAGATGTCTTTGGCTTATAAGGTGCTGAATAAGACATTTATTTCAGGCATGCAGATGTTTCACCATGCTTTTTACACATCAAATCTGATGAATGGAAAGACAAAATATGGGATGGAATAAACTGCCATCCAGATTTGATCGCTTCACGATGATCAGAACCACAAGTCATGCAGTCTTATAACTGCATTTAGTTATGGTACTAGGGAGGGCCTCATTCAAGGGGGTAAACTGTTACAATTTGTACATACACTTAGGGTGTCAGTATATAGAACAGATATAGCCTATATTTACTGTCATATCATTTGGATGGTGGAGAATGAACCCAAAACCTGACCCTACATTCTGACCTTACATCTTAGCTTATTTAGTTTATTCAGTATGACCTAAACCATGTTGATATGTTAACAAGAATAACAAGTTATTGTTCTCTGCATCCCTTTCTTACATTTTACATATTGCCATGATGATTGACTAACACTTGGAGCCAGAAGTGTCAGTATCGTTAGATTGTCTTGTTTGTTTCTCTCCTCTCGCTCTCAGACGAGGGTAACAACTCGCCTGAGGGAGTTGTATTCAGGTCCTGCCTGGTGGGCTGACTGTTAGGAGTCGTTTGTGGGGTAGCATCGCCTGGTTTGGACAGCTGAGGCCCGTTCGCACACACCACTGCCCCTTCTGATCTGCTAAAGCTGAACAGCTTCCCTGGGCTGAAGGTCCTGTTGGGGGACTGGGACCTTTCCTGGTTCACGGACGCAGCCGTCACCACGGTCCCCGGTGCTGGTGTTACCGACAACGGCTCCTTCTTCAACTCCGGAGACTTCCGGAACTTGAAGCTGAGGAAGCCTGCTAGTTTGGCTTCTCCCCCGGTTGGGGACTGAGGGGAGAGGGCCGTGCCTGAGGAGAACTTCCCCTGCTGGGGGAAGATCTGCTTGAGCTTCATTACATTGCTGTTGCCTCTCTTGGGCTTTTCCACAGGCTTCCACTGGGTCTTCTCATGGTGGTGCTGGTTGTCAGCCTTGTGGTACTCGCTTTCCTGCTGGGCCTCGGCCTGGAGCTCCACCTGACGCTGCAGCTCCTCCTCCTCAAGCTGCCTCCTCAGCTGTTGCTGGGAGTGCTGCTGGGCCTGACGCTCGTGCTTCTGCATATGAACAAGGTAATACTGTATGTATAATATGTGGCAGAAAGAAAACAGACTTGGCAGGCAACACTATCTGTAACCACGTTCCCATCCACAGTTTTTATGCGAGTAAAGTCATATATCATACAGTGCCTTGCGAAAGTATTCGGCCCCCTTGAACTTTGCGACCTTTTGCCACATTTCAGGCTTCAAACATAAAGATATAAACCTGTATTTTTTGTGAAGAATCAACAACAAGTGGGACATAATCATGAAGTGGAACGACATTTATTGGATATTTCAAACTTTTTTAACAAATCAAAAACTGAAAAATTGGGCGTGCAAAATTATTCAGCCCCTTTACTTTCAGTGCAGCAAACTCTCTCCAGAAGTTCAGTGAGGATCTCTGAATGATCCAATGTTGACCTAAATGACTAATGATGATAAATACAATCCACCTGTGTGTAATCAAGTCTCCGTATAAATGCACCTGCACTGTGATAGTCTCAGAGGTCCGTTAAAAGCGCAGAGAGCATCATGAAGAACAAGGAACACACCAGGCAGGTCCGAGATACTGTTGTGAAGAAGTTTAAAGCCGGATTTGGATACAAAAATATTTCCCAAGCTTTAAACATCCCAAGGAGCACTGTGCAAGCGATAATATTGAAATGGAAGGAGTATCAGACCACTGCAAATCTACCAAGACCTGGCCGTCCCTCTAAACTTTCAGCTCATACAAGGAGAAGACTGATCAGAGATGCAGCCAAGAGGCCCATGATCACTCTGGATGAACTGCAGAGATCTACAGCTGAGGTGGGAGACTCTGTCCATAGGACAACAATCAGTCGTATATTGCACAAATCTGGCCTTTATGGAAGAGTGGCAAGAAGAAAGCCATTTCTTAAAGATATCCATAAAAAGTGTTGTTTAAAGTTTGCCACAAGCCACCTGGGAGACACACCAAACATGTGGAAGGAGGTGCTCTGGTCAGATGCAACCAAAATTGAACTTTTTGGCAACAATGCAAAACGTTATGTTGGCGTAAAAGCAACACAGCTCATCACCCTGAACATACCATCCCCACTGTCAAACATGGTGGTGGCAGCATCATTGTTTGGGGCTGCTTTTCTTCAGCAGGGACAGGGAAGATGGTTAAAATTGATGGGAAGATGGATGGAGCCAAATACAGGACCATTCTGGAAGAAAACCTGATGGAGTCTG